>NC_143387.1:23279301-23612738 GCF_980474605.1 Leiobunum rupestre
CCGTCATAACATAAACACAACAAACTCAACACCCACAACCGTCTTAACATTCACACCCTACACATAAACGTTACAATAATGAAATATCCAATCAAACTGAGCTAAAACCGTCACGACGGTGAGCGTTAACGAAAAAACACCATCCAAGCCAAACCCAACCGCAAATTTATCCGTTAACGCTCACAGTAGAAGGAAAGTAAGGGCGACACTGAGATCCCGGGATCGGGATCGTCGGGATCCGGGATTTTTATGATATTTCTCGCGACGATTTGTTTTCCCGTATATCAACATATTGTGTCCAGGCCAACTTGTTCATTTATCTACGCTTATCTCGAAAGATACTTGAACGTATATCTTATCAAGTTTTATCGTACGGAATAAGTTGAAATGATGTAAAAAGTGATAACCTAGACGGCGCGTGCGCGGATTACCCGGGGGACGCGGTTAATTTGAATTTAAGAGTTTTTTGACGTCATGGAATATGGGACGCGGTTAACGTGCGCGGATTGGGGCGCGGTTAATTTGAATTTAAAACATGGATTTGAGTGTTTTGACGTCATGGAATATTCGTTGTTAAAATGACGTAGAATGAAAATATTTTTAAACTCCATTTTAATATCATTGTAGTACTTAAATATGCTTGACACTTGAACCTTTCTCACGAGTATTTCAAACGAATATCTAAAGTTTAAGTATGAGAAACGTATCGTTCTCAAGTATTGTAATTGTACACGTGATTCCGTATGAGGACCGGGTAAATTCTAATATACGTAACGCGATACACTTCAAAATGCGTATACGTAGAATGGAATTAATTTTAAACTCCATTTTAATAAATAAGATATCGAAGATAAATAATTTCAGAGTATAAAAAGGGAAAACCGTATAATAGTAAGACCATATTTAGAAAGTTCACCATCTGAATTGTATTGGAAGTGACTCCGAGGAACCTTAAAATGTAAGTAGGAATACTCAGTGATAATTCTTAACTTTGTCTTAATGTATTTATTTTATAGGAATTGTTCATTTCCTGTGTCTGCTGACAAAGGGTTAATCGTTTATGCAGATGAAACCATCTACTGCGGTCTATTAGATTTAACAAAGGGTATCAAACTAACAGAAGCGGAACTGCAAGAGCTATGGACAAAAAAAGATGCCATTGAAGCTTATTTCAATAACGAAGCTGAAACTTCGTGGGTTTTCGCAGGTTCTGAAACCAAACGGTTTTCGGTTCATAGATTTGCCCAACAAAAGGTTTTAGATGTTAGACAAATGTACCATGGTTATGGAGTAAACTATGGAAAACTGTTACCGACTAAAGAGGGGGTAGCTTTCGCTTAATCTTCTTGGTTGAATTTCCTCGACCAGTACGAGTCGATTCAGAAGTGTTTAAAGAAAATCAAGGAAATAAAGGAGGCGATGACTAACGTTGTAATTAAACAATTACACGAAGCTCTGAAGAAAGCGTGTAATGGCTGTCAAATTGATCATCCATCTCAACTCCAGCATGATTGTATCATGACGGATTATTCTAAGCGTGTAGATTTGCATTTTTATGAAATAATTATGTCGGTAGATTGTGAAAATATTATTGAAATGTTTACTATTCGCTGTGAATTGTCGAAAGAAATTTTAAATAATATAATGTCACTAATAATATGCAATGCTAAAAACTTGTTAAAAAACTAATAAAATTGATTGCACTAATGTTCCGATTCTCATTTACCATTATGGATTTAAGCTTACAACATCCAATGAATGGGCTTGTAGCCGGGTCCACCCAATGCGGAAAGTCATTCCTGGTGGGACGGTTGATTCAATATAAGGAGACCTGTATATCCCCTTCTCCGGAGAGGATAATATGGTGTTATACCGAGTATCAGCCGAAACTATTTCAATCAATATTAGAACACACACCTTCAGTCGAGTTTCACGAAGGGTTACTCGATGTTAATATATTAAACCCGCAAATTAGGAATTTAGTTATTTTAGACGATTTGTTATGCGAGATATCTAATAATAAAGATGTAACTAATTTATTTATTCGTGGATCTCATCACAGAAACACCTCCGTACTAATTTTAATGCAAAACCTTTATTACCCCGGAAAAGAAATAAGAACTTTAAATTTAAATGCTCATTATCTATTTATTTTTAAATAACCACGAGATAAATCAACAATTTATCATCTCGCGAGGCAGATATCTCCAACCAATAGCAAATACGTTATTGATGCGTTTCAACAAGCTACGTCACGGAAGTTTGGGTATTTATTAGTTGACTTGAAACCTCACACCCCAGATCAGTATTTACTACGAACAGGTTTAATACCGGGTGAAGAATCGGCTGTCTTTATTCCAAAATGAAGTGTATTATAGAAGGGAATTTTTTTAGGGTTAATCGAGAGTGGATTATTAAAGAATTAGCTTACGTAGTATTAGAAACTGAAGAATCGGAAGTGTTTACTTTCAAATCTCCATGCCCTTTCAAAGAGCTTTCAAACGAAGATAAAAGACAATGCAGATGGATATCTCATAACATTTGTCACCTTCGATGGGATGACGGCGAACGTCCTTACAGAACGAGACGTGACATTTGCAATCAGATAGCGGAAAAAGCGACTTCGTTTTTCACCAAAGGTTTAGAAAAAGCTGCAGTATTATCGACACTCCTCGGTGTTCCAGTAACTAACATCGAAGATACCGGTTGTCCTAAATTATCAGAACTAGAAGACGTTGAATTAGACTGTCCTTTTCATTCCGAAACTGTTCATTGCGCTTTAAGAAAGGCTAAGAAAATCTCTAAATGGATGTCTCAAAACGAGTTAAGAAAAACATAGACTTTCTACGTTTCCTGACATCCTGTAATCTAAATCAAAGAAAGACCGCTATTAAATACGCTAGCAAGGAAGCTATATTGGCTCTCGTTGAATGTTGTATAAATGTATTGCACGGAACAATTGAACTGTCAGAACGTCATCGTAAGCGGTTAAAGAAACATAGCGCGGTTATACGAAACGTGTCGAGAAGAACCCTATATCAAAACGACGAAAGATACTGGTACAAAAGGGTGGTTTTCTTCCATTTTTATTAGCGCCACTGCTATCTATCGTTAGCTCAGTCGCCGGAAGTGCAATAAGCCGAGCTATAAACCGATGATGGCTCGAAAAATGCTTCTAGTACCTGAAGATGTAATGGAGAGATTAAAAAACAATACACCTTCCAAAACAGAAGAAACACCTGAACTTCAAAAAGAGAAGACACTCGATGATGAAATGAAATCTATTCTAGATAATCCAGATTTAAACGAATCAGAGAAATTAGCATTATACAATCAAACTCTCCAACGACGGTTAACTTACGTACGTAAAGAGCAAATCTCCCCCGTTATTGAAAACTCTGAACGACCTAAAACTTGGTTCGCGCAAATATCTTATTCTCTACCTGCAACTTATGTTAGTGATGCGATTTCATTATACCGAGCGACTACGGAAGATCCGAGATATATTAGATGGACTAACTCAGGAGAGCTTTCTATTCGAGGACAAGTGATTGGAGGATCTAATATGATCGATCTCTTGTATGATGCTGTGAGAAAAACACCTGGAACGGCAATCGATCCATTAGGAGTTACAGAGTTTTACGAGGGTGTTCATAAGTCAAATATTTCAAAACGTTTAAATAAAAATCCTGTAAGATTGGCATTGTTAAAAACATTCGCCGTATTTCATACACCGCCAAGTAGTTCAACGTTATCTTCATCTTCACCTAGTCCTCTAAGACCTTGGATACATACTAAATAAAATATATTAACCTGATAATTTTGTTCTCATTTCATAGTATAAGCCTACAATGGAAGGTTGTACAGAAACGGTCTCTTTAGGACTTTTAGCGTATTTATCACAATCATTTTCAAAATCACCGAAAATTATCATAGTTATTATTATATTAGAATTATATAATTTCCTTTTTTGGCGTTACATACCATTATATCAAAATATTACCCGATATGGAGAAAGAACTTGAGAAAATCTATACTAATCCCGCAGACCCAGGGTCATTCGCTGGAGTTCGAACGCTCTATAATTCAGCTCGACATAAAGGTTTAAAGGTTTCATTGGAAAAAGTAAAACAATTTCTAATAAAGTAGGATACATATACATTACATAAACCTGCTAGAAGACGATTCAAACGAAATCAAACTATTGTTTATGGAATTGACGAATAGTGGCAAGCGGATTTTTAGAAGCTGTCTAAATATAATTCAGGATTCCGCTACGTATTATGTATTATTGACATATTTAGCAAATACGCTATGGCTGTAGCGGTTAAAAATAAGAAAGGTGTAACAATTTTAGAAGCGTTACGTAACGTTTTTGAAAAAGGCCGTCAACCGAAAAGAATTCAAAGTGATCATGGAAACGAATTTGTCTGTCAAGAAGTGCAGAGTGAATTAGAAAGAAGGAACATAAAATTTTTCGCTTCCCGATCGGAAATGAAAGCGTCCATTATTGAAAGATTCATTAGAAGTTTTAAATCTCGTTTATATCGCTATTTCACGCAGAATAACACCCTTCAATATATCGACGTTTTAGATGATATTATAAACGCTATAACAATAGTTATCACAGATCAATTAAATGTAAGCCTGTGGAAGTTACTCTAGATAACTCTGCTAAAATATGGAAAAATCTTTACGGTTTGGTAAATTTTTCTCCTCCGTTAACATACGCGTTCAAAATTGGATAAGAAATATAACCCGAATTTTACTACAGAATTGTTTAAAATAGCTGAGAGACTACCACGTGACCCACCTGTATATAAGCTGATGGATTTAAATTCTAACCTCATTTTAGGAGTATTCTATCGCGAGGAGGATCAGATTGTTGGTCGAGATTTAAAAGACTGTTACTTCATAATCGAAAAAGTAATAAAAAGAGGAAAAAATCAGACGGCCGCGTATAGAACTGTATGTCAAGTGGCAAGATTACGACCCTACATTTAATATTTGGATACAAGAAGTGGATTTAAAATGAGTTTTTACGTAACGCTACCTTCAGATTCCTCGTCATTATATTACCAAGATAATAGCGTTGGTAAATTTCGAACGTATTTATCTGAACCGTTAAGATTCGAGGAACAGTACGAAGTTGGGTTAGCGGAAATAAGCTATCCTCGGACATGGCATAACGTTCGAAAACCTAATCTATTGGTTATTAAAGACCCTCTCGAATATGATAAAATGACCGATAACCCTCTAGTTAAAGACCCTCTCGAATATGATAAAATAATTGAAGTTCCCGCGGGTTTTTATAAAACTCCGGCAGAACTATTACATGTTATGAACGTCCACAACCAAGAAGAACAAGTTACATTCGCTTATTTTAATTATTCTAATCGAATTAAAGTTAAATTGCAACCGAAAATCAGTACTGTAATTGGCCCCGATCTATCGATTTTACTAGGTTTTAAGGATAGAAGAGATAATGATTTCACCATTTTAAATTCAATGATAACCCCCTACCGAGTTGATATGGACGCAGGGTTACATTCCTTATTCGTTTATTCTGATCTGGTTGAAAATAGCGTTGTCGGAGATAGTTTAGCACCTCTATTAAGAATCATAAGCCTCGAAGGGAAAGCCGAGTCTAACGGGAAAACGGTTACAAAAATATTTTTACAACCTCATTACCTACCAGTCGTGTGTAATAATATTAAGACTATAGAGATTAATATTACAGATGATTTAGGTGAGCCAATACAGTTTCATAGTGGAAAAGCTCACGTTGTATTACATTTTAAACCCCGTAAAATGTGGACTTCACTATAAACCTTTAATCATTCAGGACACACCCTCATTCTAGCTTAAGAGAGCGAACAGTTAACATCATGAGGTCTGAATATTCACCTTCAAGAACTGATTATGAAAGTTACTATTTAAACCAGGTTGGTTTCGGTGGAATACCTGTATATTCAAAGAGGACATGGACTAGGAAATATATTATCTTCAGCGTTTAGATTCGCGGTACCTTTACTAAAGAAAGGCTCTTCTTACTTAGGAAAAAAACTTTTAAGTACCGGAGCGAAAGTAGCTACCGATGTTGTTAGCGGAGTCCCAATTAAAACAGCGCTTAAATCGCATTCTATTAATGCCGGAAAGGAAACTCTAGCTTCAGCAGTTGATGGAGCCATGAGATTAACATATTCAGCTACGGATCATATTAAAAGAATGACAGGTTCCGGAAAAAAAAGGAAACGAATTCTGTCGAAAAGCGCCATTTCAACAGCAGGCAGGATAGCGAAAGGACGGTTCCCTAAACGTTCCGATATATTCTCATAATGTCCCTTTTACACCCGCACTCAGTTGAATGTATAAATTCCGAGCTAGATTTGTTTCAAGTACCTATGACACAATCTTTGATTATTAGTGGTGAATGGGTTGAGTATAATCCAATATCAAATATAGTTGATAACGCCTCAATTACATTTTCTATCAACGGTAACTCTGAAACGTATATAGACCTTCACAAACTTTGTTGCACGTTCGAGTTAAGGTAACTAAAGATAATGGTGAACTACCACAGCCTGCGGTTCCAGGTGTTGCGGTTGGTGCAGCGGGAACTCCAGCCGATAATATCTCCCCCGAGAACTTGTTTCTTTATTCGCTTTTTAGTGATGTTCATTTATTTCCAATGAAAGATCAGTAACACCTTCCAGTCAAAATTACGCTTATAAAAGTATGATACAAACTCTATTAACGTTCGGAGATTCGGCGAAAAAAAGTTACTTAACAAGTTCACTTTTCTATCGGGATACGCCTGGAAAGTTCGTTTCATTTTTCGATAACGATGGTTTCTCTAAACGAGCGAGTTTAGCGCAAAAAGGGTGATTGACTTGTTAGGCGTAGTCCACACTGATTTATGTCAACAACCACGTTTTTTATTAAATATGGTTGATTTGAAATTTAAATTCGATAAAAATAGAGCAGCTTTTTGCGTTCACTCCGACGTAAAATGTAAAGTGGAGATTTTATCAGCTTCCCTTTATCTGAGGAAAGTTAAAGTGATACCGGAACTATCGCTCGCTCAAGCCAAGGCGCTACAATATGGAACCGCTAAATATTCTGTAACTCGTTCGGAGTGCACCTCATTTTCTATACCCGCTGGTCTTATGGCTAGTGTGCAAGATCATTTATTTAACGGACAAGCACCTAAAAAAGTTGTTATCGGGTTTGTGGAACAAAAAGCGTTTCTAGGAGATTTGAAAAAATCACCGTACAACTTTCAACATTTCGACTTATCAAGCATTGGATTGTACATTGACGGTAGCAGCGTCCCTCATAAGGCGTTATCCCTAAACTTTGAGGAAAATCAATATATTCAAGCGTATTGCAATCTTTTCATTCAAACTAATCAGTGGAACGTAGATGAAGGGAATCAGATAAGTCGGGAAGATTACCCTAACGGAAATTGTTTATTCGCGTACAATTTAACCTCGGATCTTAATAACAACGCTAATCACTTGCATCTTGTAAAAAACAGTAACCTGAGATTAGAATTAAAATTTGCAAAACCGTTACGGGAGACGATTTCCATTCTAATTTACGCCGAGTTTCAAAATTTGATTGAAATTGATACAAATCGAACCGTGATTTTCGATTACAGTAATTAATGGATTCGCTACAGATAACTAAAATACTTGAAAAAGATTTAAGTATTAAAAGTATATTTCGGGGCGTGTTCCCGGCTGACAAGCTACCTAAATATGTAAAAATATTCCCTTCTCTATTTATTGTAAACACCGATACGAGTGCTGAACCTGGAGAACACTGGGTTCTAATATATTTTTCTAAACATAAAAATTGTGAATACATGGATTCCTTTGGAAACCCGCCAGATTATTTTAAATTTAATGACTTTATTGAACGAAACAGTAAAACTGTTACTTTTAATTCTAATCAATTACAGAGTAATTCTAGTAATACGTGTGGAGCATTCTGTATCTATTTTGCTATAAACAGGTGTAAAGGAATAGAAATGTATAACATTGTGTCTAGGTTTAAGAAAGATAAATATGTAAACGATAAAATGATTAAAGAGTTTATGTGCAAAATGTATTCAATAAAATAATTTTTTACAATTTATAGCAATAGCAGTTTTTTATATATACATAAATACAAGCATTCATTATAATTTTTCAATATCTTTATGACCGTGCGCTAATGTACGAACCCCGCAGGGTAGAATATATCTCTTATCATCATTTGGTGATAAACAAAGTTTTCTAGTATTTAAAGTAAATAGCTCATGCTTGAAACTAGCTATACGCATCATCTCGGCTGACATGGTTTCTTGTTTAAAAAGACAATGTTCATAGTCTTCGTGGCGGATGACGTTTCTAATAACGTTCATGGCAACGCCCTTACAAACCCTTTTATGGTTTAAAATTGACTCTAAAGATTTCCCCAATCGCAACTCCTTTTCTATCTCTTCAGCAGTCTTAGACTCCCCGTACAATTTAATAGAATAAAGCTTTGGACGAAGTCCTACAAAGCTTTGAATTAACTGCGAATTTGTCTCGACTTTAAAATAACCGAGAGCTTTTTTATTCTGATTAAAATGAAGGAAATGCGAAGGTGGATAATCAGAGAAGTCAAAGCGGTTTTTATTAACTTCAAAGTCTTTATAAACATCATCCGTCTTAATGTTGTACGTTAAACTGTCTGTAAATATTTTATATATTAGTACTATTTAAATAAAAAATGCATATTAAATTAAATTACCAGTGTCTGTAAATAATAGTGATGCTTTGTTCCCGTACGTATTTTTTATGAATCCATAATGGAACCGATACATGAGCTCCTTGGATAAATCTACAATGGTGAATCCGGTAAATATAGGCCAGTTAAGAACAATTTTAGCTCTCTTCTTATGAGCGCCGGCTAACTCTTCATTAAAGATGGTAAAGTGTTCAAACTGCGGGGAACTTGTAACTTTTAATATTCTTTCTGTTTTATGAATCAACTCGAAATTTATATGCTTCCGTAAATTTTCCATTGTTTTTCTAAAAAATTAAATGAAGTAAGGGAAAAAACAGCAATAAATTATTTAAATTGATTTACCCGAAAACAGAGTTAACCATAAGTTTCCAGAAATTCTTTTCAAATGAGCTCTTGGATAATTTCCTCTGTTCAGTGTTGAATCTAACATATTTCTCTAACCATTTTCCTTGAGTGAAGGTTAGAGCTCGATGAACCTTGGTTATTTTCAAACCTAATTCTACATAATATTTTAAATTGCGGTAATGTACTATGTATTTAGGAAGAAGTTTTGGTAGACTTTGATTCTCCTTAATATTTAATTTTCCTAAGAGATCTTTGGAGTATGGAGATAGCATATCATGTGTAATAACTTAAGATTCCGCCGCTACTGGGAGATCGTTATGTAAGTCATGCAACTCTGGAGGATATTCAAGATCCACCTGCAAAGGAAACAATTCTTTAAAAATATAATTCAATAATTATAACACTTGTTATTTACCTCTAAAATGTATCCGTTTTCAACGTTATTGGGGATACTCAGAATATTTTCACAGAGTGTTTGCAAATCATCCTCCTGAACCCACTGGAAGTCGCCTAGCGGTAGTGGTTCACACATAACAGCACCGTACAAATTATTAGGATCTTCAATTAAGTTAAATTAAGTTAATTAATATAATTAAAATTAAAATAATTAAAATAAAAAAAAAATTTAAAAAAAAAATGTAAATTACCTAAATAGCATATATAACTGCTCTTTTTAGACGACTCATATGTGTCGGGCATATATTTGTTATTCGCTTCAGAATAACGAGTTGAGATCATAGAAACACCGCCTCGAATACCTAAAAATTCAATGTAAATACAATAATATTTATAATATCAAAAAGCGTTACCCTTTTCAATAAATAAGTGTTGATCTATATCAAGTATGAGATCGAGGCGAACATCGGTCATCTTCAAAGCTGCTTGCCAGGCTAAACCTGGTGCGGTGTAAGCGTGAGCGGGGTCTAATTTATAATGAGTTATAGATAATGTTCTAAAATTTTCAAAAACGTCAGTTAAGAGCAACGCATCGCTTTTCACATAGAGGTCGGTGTATTCTCCTACGAAAACCGAGTTTAAGAGATTTGAAATATTTATACTATAGTAATTTTACCTAATGTTTGAATATTAAACGCTGTCCAAACATTTTGGGCGTGTAAATAATCAGATTCTAAAATATTTTGATTTTTCAATGAACTGAAAAACGCTTCTCTAGGTGGCAGCATCGTCTCGTCAAATTTCTTTTCATCGTCCATATACTCGTACGGGTAGACCCCCTTCCGCAAAAGCAGTTGAACTTTATCACTTTCAAAATATTTCTTAACAATCTGGAATTTACTGGCTCCTTCCAAAACGAGATTAGATACTAGAGCATCGAGGCTATCACTTAGAAATCGATAAGAGTCTAAAAACCGAAATTTCCCTAAAAAACAATAAAATTAATGTTAAGGTTAAATTCACAATAAAATATATTTACCTAGTTTCAGAGAAATATAATTTTCGCTAGTGGAAGGAATACAGTCGAGTGTCTGTTCCTTAAAATGACCAATCTCCTGACATATGAGATGTAAATCGTATCTATGCAGATTTCTTATTGATATTATTATTATTCCTGGTTAATTATTTTACTAAATTTACCTGCTAAGGTTATGAAGGAAAACAGGGATAAATTCTGGAACTTTCTTTTGAAGATAACAGAGGTTATGCGCTATTCCCCTGTATTTCCCAGTGAAATGACAATGATCGCGAACCGCGGGCATATTTCCCTGGTTAAGCTGCTTCTGACAAATGTAGCAATGTGTAGCAGCTTGAAACTGTTCCTCCTCCACCGGGGTAATAATCATTGGTACATTTGTCTCAATGAGTTCCATCAACTCCTTTTCTAATTCCAAAATAGACACTAGAAATCTTCGAGTTGCATCTTGTCCTCGATAGCAATCAGTTCGAACAGGTACACCTATTAGTATCCTATTATAATTTATCTGTTAAACAAAATTTTGCAAAATAACTTACCGTTAGGTCCTACAAGTACCCAAGAATACGCACAACTGATATGCATGTTTACTTTGCTGGTATTTGTATCGGGATCTAGATCACATCCTTGAACTCTCGGTAGGATTGCTTCAAAATCGGCGTAAAATTCATACTGTACCTAATAATTTCCTTTCATTAAGAGTTAATTTAAATAATTTTTATTTTTTACTTTTTCCGTCCACTCATATTTATCAAAATAAATCGTCTTCTTCTTGGTAGGGAAAACTGTTTTTTGGACGCCGTGAGTGGCGCATTCTTCGATATGCGCATCCCGTCGCTGTTCCGCGTTATTTCCACTGAATCGGTGAAGACACATTCTAATACAGAAAATAATAAGTAGATTGCAAACTAATATATTGGAAACTAAATTACCTGCAGTAATAACTTGTACTTCTGTGTTTTGTTAGATGCTGTAACAGTTTTCCTAGGTCTCGTATAAGACAGTAATGTCTATTCCCATCGTCAATATCTTTAGTTTCATCGGTGATGTATAGCAAATCAACCTCCCTTTCCTTACCACACTTGTTAGCGCTTACGTAAAGAGGGAATATATCTCCCGAGTAGCCAAACACAGATATTGATAAATTATTCATTAATTCAAATTTTTTAAGCTCTGTTGAGTTTAAGTTAAACTGGTATCAAGTTCATTTTCATAAGGTGTATATTTAGAAACCCTGTTAGGGTTATGAAGCTTAGGAACTGGGTGAAGTTTAGCGAGAATTGACCAGAGAAAACATTTCTCATCATTTTCGTTTCTAATATTAAGAATCGCGTGACGTTGAGATAGTTTTTCAGGTAGTTCCATATACGATGACCCCCGTAACGGTTGGTAAGATGCCACATTTAATTCTACATACAGAACACGGTCAATAACCCAACCCGATCCTATCAAAAAATATAATGTTTTAGTTCAAAATATAACTTATAAATTTTAGTACATACCTGTCGCTTCAAAGTTTTCCGCTGCTGACTGTATTGTTTCAATGCAGTCATTTAGCTGGTTTTCAATGACGTCGAGCGTTAATGTTGTTTGCATAGTGCTCCGGAAATAGGGTCGTACTTCCGCTCTTTGCTCTTCACCTCCTAAAGGTCTCATATAAACAGAACTTACGAGTAGGATCCATTTAATTCCACGTTTACTAGCCATTCTTTCTACTAAAAATTTACTGAAAGCGGCTCGGTAACGTCCGATAAACATCCCTGCATCAATATTATAGTCTTCGGCATTATAACGAATAGATGCTAACGTATCATTCAAGGCCTGGACCATACTTGGGGATGCTGGTGGTGTTTCATCAAGTATTGGTGAGGCGGGAACAGGTGATGGTGTTAGGTTGTTGGGTAAATCCGCTGTAGATGGTTGTGTATGGGTAGATTCCAGTTGAATGTCTTGAAGCAGGCTAGGTGACGGTGGACGGGAAGATGCTGGCGAACATTGCATTGGTGACGGTGTGCGAGACAGGTCCATGGGTTCGGAAGGGCCGGGTGCATTCAAGTCATGAGTTCGTTATAGGCTCTTAAAATATTCTAATCTAGCAACAGTCTTACCACATACTTCACAGACAAACGTATGTCTATCACCGTGTACTTCTCTAACATGCCGATTTAAGGAGGACTTGGTAGCGAAACTTTTCGCGCACGTAGGGCAAATATGTTGGGCTTTAGGCATCTTGAATATAGCTACCGCAGGTAACCGTGGAATGACCTTCTACAACGCTATACAACCCCTTTTATAGTATATTCAAGTATCATTTGAGAACGATACGTTTCTCATACTTAAATTTGAGATATTCGTTTGAAATACTCGTGAGATAGGTTCAAGTGTCAAGCATATTTAAGTACTACAATGATATTAAAATGGAGTTTAAAAATATTTCCATTCTACGTCATTTTAACAACGAATATTCCATGACGTCAAAACACTCAAATCCATGTTTTAAATTCAAATTAACCGCGCCCCAATCCGCGCACGTTAACCGCGTCCCATATTCCATAACGTCAAAACACTCTTAAATTCAAATTAACCGCGCCTCCCGGGTAATCCGCGCCTCAGGAAACCCGCGCACGCGCGCTATCTCCCACTCAGGTTATCACTTTTTACATCATTTCAACTTATTCCGTACGATAAAACGCGATAAGATATACGTTCAAGTATCTTTCGAGATAAGCGGAGATATATGAACAAGTTGGCCTGGACACAATATGTTGATATACGGGAAAACAAATCGTCGCGAGGAATACCATAAATACATTGACTTTTCGACGATTTTACCCCCATTTCACCCCTTAAATCCCGTATTCGATCCCGAACCCAAACCCGAACCCGGGTTTGACGCCACACCCTCACTTTCCTTCTACTATGAACAGCCAGTAGTAGCGGAAAATAATGAACGTATTGGAAATACCAATTGGTAAAAATGAATTTTGAATATTTTTCACAAATCATTATACTAATTTAAGCATAAACAATTTCTTTTAGGTGTACTTGCGGTAATTGCAGGCCAATGCCTATAGCGAGGGAGAGTATTTGTTGTCGAGAGATAGGAAGATAAGTGCGAGAAACCCCTGGTTTACGCTGCTGTCTCGATTGGAGAAAATTTCGATTAAATGGTTTAGAAATTGATGTTCTCGAGCCAGCGTACCTCCATCACATACCGGAAAATACATGAGTAAGATACTATTTGGTTTTAACAAAAGTTTATAATAAACCTTATTTCACCAACATTTTAAATTACAATAATTAAAGTAATAAATACAGGATTAAAATATATATATAAGCAAGTTCTTAAAGAACCTGAAAACGTACATTGCCCTAATGTAAAATTTTCGGAAGGAGTGCATACATTTAATATTTTTCAATTGTTTATAAAATTGTGCCCATCCACAAGCTGAAAATTATTAAAAGAACGTTTCTAGAAAATTTGCGGTTGGATACTTCTCCCCGAAAAGGGTTTATAATAGATTTCTGATTTAAGTTTTACAGTCTCTTTTCACTTGTGATCATTGCTAATAAAGCTCTTTTTTTACATATAGGACAGGTAGCTTAGCAGTACGCGGATGAAAACTATATGATGTGAAGTGAGCAGAACATACTCTCAAATTTCGAGTACATTGAATATCATCTGATTTTCCTAGAGCTGCCATAGCGCCCTTATTTGTTGATCTTTCGGAAATTAATGAAATGAGATGTTTAACCCACGACAATTTCCAAACGTATTATCGCACAGTCCTACAGCACACACTACACTGCTCGCCATTTACTGTCAAATGTCAACGCTTCTATGGAGATTCAAATCTATAAACAGGCCTAAAAGCCGGCTCCTACTAGCCTGAAAACCAAAACCACACATTAAGCCTTGGCCTTATTGCAAATCGTGGTGAAAATGATTGTTAACCTTATAAAATCGCTTGCGTTGACCGCTGGCCTAAAGAATAGATGTAAAAAATATTTCTATAGTAGAATAACCGATCAAAACGTTTATATAAATTAGTTATCCGAATTTATTTATGAAGAAAAGTGTCATAACAAACATTTGGCAAAAAAATCGCAAAATGCAGTGGCGATGAGCTTGCGCCTAAATACGCTCTCTCATTGGTTGGTGTTATAAAAGTTGAAAGAGGCTTCTCATTGGACGCTCGTACAGCCGCAAAATACACAAATTTCCGAGAACTTTTTGGTCGACGCGTTAGGCCGTAATTTCTCAAAGTTTTTATTTTTTTTTAAATGGATTTAAAGTATTTTAACGAATGAAATATTTAAATAGGCTTAATTATAGATGGGGAATCGA
This sequence comes from Leiobunum rupestre, assembly GCF_980474605.1. Taxonomy (NCBI): domain Eukaryota; kingdom Metazoa; phylum Arthropoda; class Arachnida; order Opiliones; family Sclerosomatidae; genus Leiobunum; species Leiobunum rupestre. The sequence goes on from NC_143387.1 coordinate 23,294,205, forward strand.
ATAAGAGTAAGTTATTTATCGTCTTCAGCACAGTGCATCCACTTTGAGGGTATTTTACCCTTTTTCGCGTAAAATTGACCTCGAGAGGGATTTTTTTTCGAGACAGAGGGTAATGGGTAAAATGAGGGTATTTTGAATATTTCATTGGAAATTTAAGGGTATTTAAAAATTTTGAAATATAATTTCCCTTTTTGACAAAGTGTAACTAAGTTGGCCGTAAGTGGTTCTTTCTCTGTTGTCACCATAGAAATAGAAATAGATGTTTCTATAAATTAAAGTGGCCTTCTTGTTTTAACTTAGCTACTACGTCACTGCTTTAACTTCGGTAATATTAAGAGCGCGCGCTTAAGGCGCGAGAAAGCTCGGATTTTCAATTGCGCGTGCTAACCGCGCGTGTCAAAACTATTGTAATAAAGCCAGGGCATCGTGACGTAGGAGCAACATAAAAACAAGTTCGGCAAGCGTAGATGAATTTATAGAAAGGCCAATTAGACTAGAAGCACGATTGGATTGGGCGGGGACGTACCAGCTAGAAGGCTGCCATCAGAGTGGAATCGCGATAGTCGCGCCATCTCATAGAAACAATTTATACTAAATAAGTAAATATGGTCCCTAGGAATAACATAAAACCGATCGTAGGCAACGTATTAAAAACGTTTTTTTATTTATCTGACATCATATTAAGTTATTTAAACAGCTTTAGGAAAATCATAAAAATTTCAAGAATCTACTATATCTACCGTGTCCCCGTTAAAGTTATGGAACGCCGTTTCAGCCAAAATTATTCACACAGGTAGTTAAACACAGAGCCAGAAGGTGTGTTTGTAAAAGCCATTGTAAAGATTAACTGGGAAGGGATATTCTATAAAGGAGAGGAAGGTGTATACGTGGCAAGAAAGTGTATACGAGGCGTTAAAGTGTATACGAGACGGGAAGTTGTATACGAGGCGGGAAAGCGTATACGTGGCGAGAAGGCATATACGAGGTGGGAAGGACGGTGTAGTCGAGAGAGGCAGGTGCAGTCGAGGCGGGAAAACGTATACAAAGCGAGAAAGCGTATACGAGGCGAGAAAGAATATACGAGGCGGGAAGGACGGTGTAGTCGAGAGAGGCAGGTGCAGTCGAGGCGGGAAAACGTATACAAAGCGAGAAAACGTATACGAGGCGAGAAAGAATATACGAGGCGGGAAGGACGGTGTAGTCGAGAGAGGCAGGTGCAGTCGAAGCGGGAAAACGTATACAAAGCGAGAAAGCGTATACGAGGCGAGAAAGAATATACGAGGCGGGAAGGACGGTGTAGTCGAGAGAGGCAGGTGCAGTCGAGGCGGGAAAACGTATACAAAGCGAGAAAGCGTATACGAGGCGAGAAAGCGTATACGAGGCGAGAAAGAATATACGAGGCGGGAAGGATGGTGTAGTCGAGAGAGGCAGGTGCAGTCGAGGCGGGAAAACGTATACAAAGCGAGAAAGCATATACGAGGCGAGAAAGAATATACGAGGCGGGAAGGACGGTGTAGTCGAGAGAGGCAGGTGCAGTCGAGGCGGGAAAACGTATAGAAAGCGAGAAAGCGTATACGAGGCGAGAAAGAATATACGAGGTGGGAAGGACGGTGTAGTCGAGAGAGGCAGGTGCAGTCGAGGCGGGAAAACGTATACAAAGCGAGAAAACGTATACGAGGCGAGAAAGAATATACGAGGCGGGAAGGACGGTGTAGTCGAGAGAGGCAGGTGCAGTCGAGGCGGGAAAACGTATACAAAGCGAGAAAGCGTATACGAGGCGAGAAAGAATATACGAGGCGGGAAGGACGGTGTAGTCGAGAGAGGCAGGTGCAGTCGAGGCGGGAAAACGTATACAAAGCGAGAAAGCGTATACGAGGCGAGAAAGAATATACGAGGCGGGAAGGACGGTGTAGTCGAGAGAGGCAGGTGCAGTCGAGGCGGGAAAACGTATACAAAGCGAGAAAGCGTATACGAGGCGAGAAAGAATATACGAGGCGGGAAGGACGGTGTAGTCGAGAGAGGCAGGTGCAGTCGAGCCGGGAAAACGTATACAAAGCGAGAAAACGTATACGAGGCGAGAAAGAATATACGAGGCGGGAAGGACGGTGTAGTCGAGAGAGGCAGGTGCAGTCGAGGCGGGAAAACGTATACAAAGCGAGAAAGCGTATACGAGGCGAGAAAGAATATACGAGGCGGGAAGGACGGTGTAGTCGAGAGAGGCAGGTGCAGTCGAGGCGGGAAAACGTATACAAAGCGAGAAAGCGTATACGAGGCGGGAAGGACGGTGTAGTCGAGAGAGGCAGGTGCAGTCGAGGCGGGGAAACGTATACGAAGCGAGTAAGCGTATACGAGGCGAGAAAGAATATACGAGGCGGGAAGGACTGTGTAGTCGAGAGAGGCAGGTGCAGTTGAGGCGGGAAAACGTATACAAAGCGAGAAAGCGTATGCGAGGCGAGAAAGAATATACGAGGCGGGAAGGACGGTGTAGTCGAGAGAGGCAGGTGCAGTCGAGGCGGGAAAACGTATACAAAGCGAGAAAGCGTATACGAGGCGAGAAAGAATATACGAGGCGGGAAGGACGGTGTAGTCGAGAGAGGCAGGTGCAGTCGAGGCGGGAAAACGTATACAAAGCGAGAAAGCGTATACGAGGCGAGAAAGAATATACGAGGCGAGAAAGAATATACGAGGCGTGAAGGACGGTGTAGTCGAGAGAGGCAGGTGTAGTCGAGACGGGAAGGTGTAGACGAGACGGGAAGGTGTAGTCGAGACGGGAAGTTGTAGTCGAGACGGTAAGGTGGATACGTCGAGGCGGGAAGGTGTATACGGCAGACAATCTTTCGAACGTGGCTGGAACGTGTATATGTGAGACCTACGCTCGTTATTTATTTCTATTTTTACTGTATTCGGGTGAATGCCGATTTTTTTAACCCCCTCCCGGTCATCTACATTTCGGGGGGGAGTTCCAATTATCTCCAAGCCTCCCCTTACATACGCGCTTGATACTTTTCCATGTGACAGTTATACCTCACCCTTTTTTATACAGCAGTGTAATTATATTATACCTTTCGATAAAATATACAGGGTCTTTTTTTTTGCTCGGAAAAGTGTTGTTTTTCAAAAACTATTTATAGTACCGATTTCAAATTTGGAAGGTCAATTCTCTATACCGGGGGACATCAGTTTGAGAAATTTGAGCGTTTTCGGTAATGTTTATCACCAATTTTGAAAAATTATTTTTCGACCACTAGGTGCGAGATAAAAAGTTTCTATTATAAAGTTGTATAAATAAGACCTTATCTACCACCCATAGCATGGAAAAAGAACTCTGAAGGTGTTAACCAAGTCAAATAGGAATTCTCTACATAACCTCTACTCTCGGGACCTTAATCATACTTGATGAAATGTGGCAAGGTTCTTTTGCGAAAACCAAAAGAATTCGTTTACCGTCAACGTTCTGTTGACCTACACAGGCCATAACCTAATGGAAAAGTGAAAAATAAAAGAATACACATTCTACAATCTGACCACAAACAAAAGGTACAAACTTGTGAGATGTTAACATTGCATATTTTAGCTCCAGAGCCAACCATAGCTTTGAAGTTATTAAACTCTGATAAAGATTTTTGGGAACCTGCACCAGTTTTATCATGAGCATCATTCAGGATTCTGACTTGATTTTCAAAAGTCTACCTCAGAGTACTACCGGGTGAAGGCTCCAATTCATAATTGTGAGTTTTTCAATGACGTCTATCACATCTTGCTTGGCTTTGCGAATACTCATTGTATCTATACAAAACAATTTGTTGTAAGATGAGTCTTTACAAAAAAATGTACATTAAAAAAAAGAGTTGTTACGTTTGCTGATCAGCGATAGTGACTCCAATACCAATGGTATGACCTTCTAAGAGTAACCAATTGTTAACAACGGTTTGAATATGTCCGTAGAAGGCACCGGCCACTTCATGACCAAGTTCAGCAAATACGACGTGCTCCTACTACTCCTTCTGCATTGAGTTTGCAAGTTCTCTCCCCACTGGTTAAAGGGTTTTCCCTCGAGTTCTTCGGTTACCCCTTCCCATAAAAACTTGTCGAGGTTAACGGTAATAGTTAGTGTAGGGAGCTGTTGGCCCGCGTGGCATGAAGGGCTTGCCATCACCCTCCTACGCATTGTAACCCGGCCACCTGTTTAAAGGCATTATAAGTCGCTAGCTGACTTGGGCCTAAGGTGGTGAATTGGGTATTATCCTAGCTGATTATTATAGTCCTACAATGTTCTTACACACAATTCCAGTAATAAGTTCGCCGTGTTCAATCACAACCTAATAATATATTGAAATAATCAGATTCTGAAAGTATATCAAGATTAAACTTAAAGATTTACTTTCGTGCCTCAAGAAGATATCCAACAATAAGGGCCATCATCCTTGTCATCTGGATGAGTGCTGTGCTTACTGATCAAGTTTACATTACCAATAATAATTAAGGAAAATATTTGTTTTCCAGTCCATAATGGTTTGGGTTTTAAAATGGCTGCATTTAATTATAAATAATAGATAGTGATCCAACAATTCGAAGGTTTAAGACCATAACAATTGGTTGCGAGCATCCCTCGCAAGTTTAACACCCTAGATGGCCTACTTTCAACAATTTGGTGTCTGGTTTTTTGCCGTTTTTCCTTTTCTTGTTTTTTTTCACTTTCCCCCGCTATGTCCCAGTTTATGAAAATCCCCGCATAATAAATTCTCATTTTTAAATAGCAATAAATTATTTTTATTTTAAAACCTGGACAAATGTCATAACCATCAACTTCATCTGTCTCTTTGACTAATTTTGTTAAGATTTCAGGTTCATGCATTTTTTCATTAAATACTTCAATGAATATCTTTTCAATTTGTAGCATGAACGCAGTGACGATGTCAGATGCATTTCTTCTGAATCGTTGAGAGTCTGATGATGGGCAAAGTTTTTGGCAAGCATTCTTTTTTTTTAAATGAACTTCGAAGTTCTTTGGTGGAATTGTATTTCGAAGAATTTACTGCATCGAACATTCTGTCAACTTTGGCAATAAACTCTGCTGTGTGTGCTGCTTCTGCTTCCAGTTTTCCTAAAATTTAATTAACAACAAAGATTAATTATGTATACAGCTGAAATTTGTGGTAAAAATTAAATTGACATACCAAATGCTATACACGTTGACATCCATGCAGATACGGTGTGAAAGAATAATTGTCCGCATCTTTGACTCTCATCTTTGAGAATGATGTTGGATGAATGTGTCTTTTTTTTCAATTTTGGCGCTAATCGTAAAGGTCGTGTCCGGTCATATTGGTAAAATTGATCGACGTGATGGAACCTCACTGGTTTACCAGACACTTCCATCAAATAAGTCCGAAAGTTAGTTCTCAGGCTTTTTAGTAAGTGAGGTGGATCCATAAATCTTTTGGCCATTGTGCATATAAAAAGGTTGTTCTTCCGATAACTTTAGGCGGTTGAAAAGGGACCTATACAACTGCTCGTACCCTGATTTAAATTTTTTACAGCCTTATAAGGCACTCTCTGAGAAAGGTTTCCATTTTCCCAGAGTTTGTAGTCCCTCGAGTGAAGGAATAGTTGAGAACTTGTTTCCAAGGCTTAAAAATCCCTTGGTTCATGATCACAAAGGCTTCATTGGCCAAAACCTTTTCTCTATCCCCGTTGCCATTGTCTATAAAACCTTCAACCTGGTCCTTGGCAGGATCATAGGACAGACCAGACATTAAACTGACTTCATCAATAACCAGAACGCAGTTTCTGTTTCTTGATGACATATTTTAAGTTTTTTTCCTCAAAGCTTAAAAAATGTTGTCGTTGAAACCTGGTTCTATGCTGACACCTTCCATCCATTTTCTTAAAGTTCTTGGATTTGGTAGCAGAGAGAGTTTAGCCAATAGACGATAAGTCTTCGGGCTCGGATAAAAAATGGCCAAAGCAATCTGTTTGTCATATTCAGACCATCTTCTACCATTTTTCGAACGGTTGTTGTTGAGCAATTGAGACTCGATAAAACTTCTCTGCTCTTTTGTGAGAAACTTTTTTGCAGTTTAAATCAATTTTTTTATTTTTGCTGGTTGAGTTTTTGGAAGTTTAGATTTTAATTCAACTACTCTTTTGCGACTGCGGCTTGGAAGAGTTGATTTTAATTTTAGCTTCTTTTTCAGTTTAACTTTGTGTGGCGTATCATTTGTTTGCTTTTTCAAAGACTGTTTGATTTTATCTAAAATAAGGTGTTTAAATAAATTTTAGGTCAAAATCTATCGGAAAATTTTGTATGATACCCACCAGTAGGAACCATAGTTGGCGATTTAAAACAAGATCTACAAAATTCAGTTGAAATTGCCTCATCTAAAATATTAAAAAGAAACTAAGTCCTGAAATTATCTAAATAATATAAAAGAAATGTACCAGTTACACCAAAGTTACTGCTATAATTTCTGGAAAAAATCAGACGACCTCCAAAATGTTGATGTACAGGTTTTCTCAAGACTAAATGCAAAACATTTAATTAACAATTATATTAACTATATTATGTTAATCTTAATGACATTACAGTTCTCTTTGTCTTTGTGAAGCTTGTTACTTTTGACGTAATACTCCACAATGTCTACAAGTGAAGGTGGGTGGTGCTCCATGTCATTTAAATTTATACATGACTTATATTCCTAATACAATGAAATGTAAATTAATTATAATCACCGAAAGACTAATGTTTTTACTTGATCCTCATCCATCATCAGGTTTGCTGTTGAAGGCATGCCATTCGTGAATAAAAATTCATGGACTAAACTTTTCGATAGACTTGTAATGAAATCTTAGGAAAGTGAATAATGATATTAATATATCCTATATTGTAATATTATAATTAATTTGATCAGTAGCGGTGCCAGCAACAGGCCTGGGTAGGCCTGGGCTTACTTGAAATTTTGGTAGGGGCCTCCAAAAGTCGTCTTAAGGGGCCTCCAAAATTTAATATATGGGCCTCCAAATTATTTTATATCAGAAAATTCTGTAATTTTTATTGCCAAATAATTTATTTATTTATAAATTTTTCAATATTTAATGCGAGTGATTCGCTTAACGACTTTATTCCTTTCAAAGGTATGAGTAACTTTTCTTTGACAATAGTTTATTTTTAATTTTTCGCGAGCTCTACTACATCCAAATTGTATCTTTTATTTTATCTTTACAAATAAATGGTTCTTAAACTTGCTTTACTTAGTGTTGGTAAAATACTGCGTATAATAAGGTTAGTTCTTTCGACGGGGTCTGTAGAGAAGCGCTTCAGCGGGCACGTTGGGGACTTGGCAACTACCGGCCCACCTTCAGTGACGTCGCTGGTTGACAGGAAAACAGAAACAAGCCGCGGGGAGGGTAGTAGAGCGCGAAGAGAGGAGAGACTAGAGAAATCAGTCGAATTCATAATAAAAGAAACCAGAAATCAGAAAAAATGCGGTATAGAAAATAAATACTTGCGGTCGTTTTCCCTTCAATTTTACACTTGTTTTGGCACTTTATATGAATTTCTGTAAGTATTATATTCTCGAACTTATTAAAACTTCCAGTATTAGCTGACATTAAACCCAGAACTTTTATAAGCTTATAGCATAGGGCCTAGGCCTAATATTATTATAAATTAATAGTGAAATTGTAAAAATGATAGTTTTAAGGTAAAGTTGGAAAGGAAATTAAGATTTAAATTTTTATCAATAACCTAACTAATGTCCAAGAGAGATTGTTTTTTGTTATTTAAAAATGAGAACTAGAATTAAATATTTAAATTCAAAAAGTATTACTCAGGCCCAAGACAGGAAAAAAGATAAGAAAACTAAAAAATAAGTACGTAAGTTTAAAAAATAAGCTGCCTTTTTGTTCAGTTGACAGATTTAAACGGAACAATATAATCCTTTTTTAATTAATTTCAAAATTTGCCTTTTCAATATTAAAATGTTCCTATTTTTTATTTTAATAAAAGTTTTATTAAAAAATATAGTTCTTTCTTCTGACCACGTCCGACCACAATAATTGAAAACCCAAAAAATAATTCCAACGTATTTATATTCTTTCACATTCTCCCAAGATTATGCAATTTCACCACATTTTTGCACAGATTTTTTTTATCCATGACAGACAAACTACACGGTACTTATAAGACACCCTACTCTCCGTGTCTACGGGAAAACCGTCAACCAGCTACGTCACTCGCGCGGTAGAAAGAGAGCTAGCGAGTTTTCTCAAAAGGAACGCCGGGCAAAAACGCGAATGCGCTCCCCTTGGTACCTACGTACATTAATTTTCGTAAAGTTGTAAGTTCTGATGTAAGGGATGTACATGCGAAGTACCGAAGGAATTAATGTAAACTGATAGACTGGGATTCAGTCGTAGAAATAAGTAAATAACCACTCATTTGTTATGTGTTATAGGTACACAAAAAGGATCAACACATATTCGGTTTTTAGTAATGTTTAAATTAATAATTAGCTCTAAATGTTTCGTCGCGTACCCATTTTACCCATAATTGCACCTCTTGCTTAAAAATAATTAAATAATCCTCGAGGACGGATTTGAAAAAATGTGATGGGGGGGGGGCCTCCATAATTTGGGGGGGGGGCTCCAAATGGTTGGCCTACCTCCCCAAAAATCCTGGCGCCGCTACTGAGTTTGATATTCGTGTTATTACCTTTAGGTAGAAGATCGTTTCTATTCAATCCAATGGCCAGTTTTATTTTCGTGGCTGGTGAATATATGGTCAATGAATCCTTAAGACTCCTTTTCCCCTCATAGGATGAAGAACTCTTTTCATGATTAACTAGCCCTAAAATGCAATATATTTGTTATAATTTAATATAGTTGGGTTTTTCATGAATAAGAAAGTTACTTGTTAAATCAATCGAGATCAATGGATGTTTATAAACTTAAAGGAGTTGATGTCATTGGTATTTCTCTATTAGACATTACCTGAGTGTCATCTACATTGTCACAAAAAGATATTTAATTAGTTATTTATAATAAATACTCAATTTTAAACAATACCCGTCAAATTGTCACATAGTGAAAGTTCTGTGTGGTTCACTGGAACTTTTGAAATTGAATCACTAACTAAGGAAAGTAATTAATAATTATAAAAATTATATCCCCATTATTAAGATATTAATATTTTTAATTTTTTTACCCATGGGTAGAAGATCCCTTCCGTTAAAACCATTGGTCAGTTTAACCTTTTTGGCTGATGAATACACAGTTGACAAATCCACCTTCAGACTCCTTTTACCATCAAAGGATAAACTTCCTTTATGATCATCCATAAATTTATGATTAACTAGCTCTAAAATAGAATACATTTGTCCTTAATTAATATATTTTGGTGTTTCATGCATAAGAAAGTTACTTGTTAAATCAATGGATGTTTTGGGTGTATAGATGACGTTGGTGTATCTCTCTGAGATAATTCCAAAGACTTGTCTACATCATTGACAACTAAAAAAACCAGATTAAATTCGTTCTATATACTAAGTAATTAATTTAAATAATACCTGTTGAATTGTCCTTTTAACGTCGGAATAGCATCCCAAACCAGACTATTTCTAGAATCATTCATGAAACACTATTTCAAAATGTTCCGCACACACAGTAAAGGACTTATAAAGTGAAAGATAAGTTTTCTCTTTCAGGTCACTACGACCGGAGTTGAAAACCCAAGACTTAGATCTATAAATTAAAGCAGCAACTTTAGTTTTTGTTGACTATAGCAGTTTAATATCTCAACAAATGATAGCTTACCTTTGTTCATTTTTAGGAAATTTAAAAAATGATAAACAGCTATTAATTACATCTTTCATTTTTGCAATCACTGAAAGCGCAAAAATAACTACTACTATAAGTTTTTGTAGCCATTCAAAATATATTAAGTTGAAATTAATTTTGAACTTAAATAAAAAAATCTTGAAACTTTCGCAAAAGAAAACCGTTGCAGAACTAAATCACTGATCACCAGTTGATCGTCACTTTTATTATTTTACAACTAATTATTTGCTTGGCGCTGAAGCTTGAAAAAATCCTTCCACTTATGCTCTATAGAACAAGCCAGTCTATATAAGAATTTATATAGTCTTTGATCTCAAGGTATAAGGGGCCTAATATCCGGCCCAGCCAACTGGGGCTTTTAAAAAGTGTATAAACTGCATTGTAAATAGTTTAGGAATGTTCAAAGCATTGACGTCAGTGGCTCTTTGAAAATCACACAAAATACTATATATATTTTTGCAGATGTAAAGCTATAGTCTTTGTTTTGCTATTATTGGACAAAATTATCATGTGATATCATTTTTTCCGGTGGCATTTTATTGTTCAAAGACAATCGTTGAAATATTTTCGAATTAATCATAAAGAACGTTGTTAAGTATAATTTCGTATATAAATCACATTTGATTTTGTGAACTTGGGAGTTATTTTAATTAAATTGAACACGTTTGGTTTTTTTCTAGTAATCGATTAAATATATTTTCTTTAAGCCTTGGATTGTGCTACAGCTTTTGTTACCAATGATTTTATAGTTGTTGAAATTTTACTACAATTTCTGCAACTTCATGTACTAAGTAAGTATTCATTTTTAAAATATAAATAGTTGATATTAATGTAATGTTAAACATTTCAAGGGAAAAATGCCTCCCAAAGTTAAAAGCTGGAGGGAATATGGTGTTCAAAATTGTTGCGCTCCGAACTGCTCTAACAAGCTAGGAAAAACATGTAGTTATTCATTTTTCACTAATCAGGAGTGCCATTCCAACTATTTTTGACGAAGAAGTTGAATTATTTCCGAGTCCGAGTACCCCAAACTCTCGCCAAAATTCTTTTCACTTACTCCTAAAAAGGTTGCATGTAGCCCAAAGATGATAGTCACACCAATGTCAGTGCCTAAATTGAGTACTCCAAATAATTATCCAATTGCTAATGAAAACTTCAGGAAAAGAATACTGAGTGAAACCGAAGGTACATTGAGGAAATGAAGAGCCACAAACACTGAATGGATGACACCGAAAAGAAGACAAACTGAAATTGATATTACACCAAGAAAACGACAGCGCTATGACAAGGAAGTAGAGTTAAACAAAAATGGCATAGGTACGTTTTGTATTCAGATTTAAAACTAAAATCAAGAAACTAATTTTGTCTAAACATTTATTTAGAACATTTAACTGGAACACCTGAGTTCTTTATCAGGAGACGGGCGTTACAACAACCAAAGAAAAATCTAGTGTTTCCAAATATAACCGAAGAGGAGCGTTCTGCCCTAAACTCTATGCTACGCCAATATTTGTTTGACAACAATTACCTTTAGGCTTTCAATAATGTTCCAAGTTTCCAAAATGGAAAGGTTAAACAATTTTAAACAAACCTAGTATTTTTTTTAAAGAAATACATAACTTCTAATCGCATTCATTATTTAGGAAAACAATTCGTCTTTGATTGAGATGTGTAGAAGCCAGGTGGAAAGCAGAGAAACTTTTTCCTCAAATGCAGGTAAAACATACACGTTCTTTTAGTATTTTTTTAGAATTTAATGTAACCTAAACTATATATGATTTGAAGCTTTGGAAAAAAATGTTAAAAGAATGAAAGAAAAAGACCGGAACTGTATTTTAACCGTAGATGAAATGTCTTTAGCTGAGGGTCTCTCGTATGATCCAGACAAAGATGTGATTGAAGGTTTCGTTGATTATGGTGATGCTGGAAAGGAATCTGTACTCGCAAATGAAGCACTTGTAGTTATGATACATGGTCTGTTTAAACAATATAAACAACCAGTTGGTTTTGTTCTTTCCAAAGGAACAACTATCACATAATTTTTAAAAACTTTTCTAATTGACTGCGTAAATAATCTGGATAGAATTGGGTTAAGAGTTCGCACTATTGTCCGTGACCAAGGCGGAACTAATAGATGTGTCTTTAACAAACTCAACGTGACTAAAACTGAACCTTTCATTTACGTGAACACTAAAAAAATGTATTGCATGTACGATTGCCCTCATCTTCTTAAAAGTCTACGTAATAACTTCAGAAAGTATGTAAATATGTACAAAGAAAAAGACTACTGTTCCACTATGTAGAAGAATTTTTCAAAAGGGACAATAAACGACAAATAAGACTTGCTCCAAAGCTAAAGCTAAAACTTTAAATCCAAACAATTTTGAAAAAATGAGGGTTAACTTAGCTGCCCAACTGTTCAGTCACTCAGTATCAGTTAGGATGTCTACTAACATATTTTTCGGTAAGTTATAAAAGTTTAATTAACTTGGTCCAGAAATAATTTTTTTTTAATATTTAGGTGAATTGGACGCTTAAGCTAGTGCAACGGCGGAATTTATCGGAAACATTGACGAGGCTTTTGATGCAGTAAATTGCAATAAATTTACAAGCACTAAGGCCTTTTAAAGAAGGATCAGGCCATCTTGAGGCTTTGCAGAAAGCTAATAAGATGTTCGAGGAATTACAATTTCGTCTTCCTAATAATGTCAAGATTTATTGTGTCAACGGCTGGATTCAGTCTATTAATACTATTCTTGGCTTGTGGGAAGATCTAAAAAATGAAGGCTTCAATTTTTTTTCACCCGAAGGTTGAATCAAGAATTCAAGATCCACTTGAAAACCTTTCGCAACAATAAGACAGAGAAGGGGAAACAGCTCCAATCCAACTCCTACTCAATTTAAGCATGGGTTTAAACAAGTTGTAATGATGACTCTAATTACAAGTAGTGGAAACCAAAATTGCGAAGCCGATGCCAATGAAACTCTATTTTCCTTTAAAACCGTATCTCGTGATTTGAGGAAAAATGACAAGGCACCTAAAGAATCTATGAAGGCGGCGTTAAAAATTGCAGAAGTAGAAAACATTGTCAAAGATTTTGGAAACATGCGCAAAGTCAAAAGAAAACATGAATGCAATTCCAATGAGATATGCAACTTTATCACAAAATCGCAGTTGATGGAAACTGATAGTAAGATTTTCACACATCTCAAAGCATATACTTTTGATAAGGTTGACTTTGGCTCTATGAATCTACCAAACATTTTAGATAGGTGTATTGTAGAATGCAGACAGAATATTATGTGCAATGATATTTGCGAAGGATTCCTTAAAAAACTTTTAAAACTTTATTGTAGAATGAGACTGTATTATGCAGTAAAATTTATAAATGCCGGAATACGTGATGAAAACATACATAAAGCTAAAGTTGCCAAAGCGAAAAACTTTGCAAAGGAAAAGGAAAAATCAAATGCCAATGCAAATCAACCTTCTAAAATACCTGCTTGTAATCTTAATTCAAATGAAACTTTAATAGCTACTGGAGTTTCTACTGGTCCCATCCTTAAACTTAATACTAGTCAAGGGTTTATAGTTCCTATAACAAAACAAACTGATATTTTGTCTGTAGTAAAGAGTTGTAAAAAACCAAAAAAAATTTAAAAAAAAAGTTTGCAATTGTTCTACACAATTTGTCCTTCCAGAACTATCTTTGATTTGATTAATTACTTTTGAAGGATGAACTGTCGTGTATTTCATCTGATTAAATTTTAATTGCAAAAAGACCAAAATTAAATTACAGCAATGAATAAAACTAGGCTGGCTAGGGGATTAAAATAATAACTGGAGTGTAATTTCATTTTGGCTCATGGATTATGGAAGTGAATTTCTTATCTATTTTGAAATTTATCAACATTAAAAAGTTCCGCGAAAAACAAACAGCATAGAATATACTACAAAGTAGAAAAAAGTCTTTGCCGGTACGCAGTTGGGCTGACGGGTAGATGGCGCCAGGGTGCAAAGTGTTCTATAGTCTTTAGCTAAAATGTCTCTTTGGTCTCTTTGGTCTATTTCCTCTCTTAGATATACACTCTTTTTCGCGGTATTTTTTGGGCGCGTCCAGGTTTGGTTTTCCCCTTTCAGCCCCATCCTTCATTACGGGAGCCCAAAGAGTGGATGCTAGACTCCCCACTGAGGGCAGAGGCAATGGCCGACGAGCGGGAGGCAAGTAAGAGGGGTAAAATAAAGCCACGAAAAAGAGTGTATACTTTCCCGTAGACATACGTTCGAAAACGCAACACTTGGTGGCGCTTAAGTGCTGAAAATTAAAAATTTTCGCTCCCTCAGACACCCCCATGTTATATTGCCCATGCAGCTACCGGCTGGAGATTCACTAGGCAGACTTTTCCCGGAATCAACCAAGCAACATCGAAATTGCATAAAAATAATTAACTTGATTAGATAAAAATAAAGGTTTAAATTAAGACTTAGGACATGATGTAGATTATATTAAAAACTGTAAAAATATATTATTATAAAAAGTATCATATATTGATTTTACCCGAAGAGATGGTATGTGTAAACTGGTCAGCGTTGATGCGGCCGAAACCAGTTGGGTTTAAATATTTCAATTTTAAAATAAAACCATTTCTTGTGCACTTTTAAATATTGTTTTCTTTAATCCTTGTCTATCGAGTAATTTTGTGCAAGTCGCTAACTAAACAATACTAAATAAATAAAATATTGTATCTTTACAAAATTTCTCTTCTTTTGGTAAAGAGCAAAAGTTAAAGAAAGATGAGATTAGTTAAATTGTATAAAACCAAATAAATTTTAAAATAAGTTAGATAAAGTTAGTTAATTAATAAAAAATGTTTTAAAAATAAAATCGCTAAGAGAGCGTTTTCAGTCGGTCTTAATAATTTTTTAATTAATTATTTCTTCCATAGCTAAAATAAAAAAATGTTAATAATAATTACGGTTTTTTCATACGGCGAGTGGAAATAGAAAAATAAAAATGATATTAAACAAGGCAATGGCTAAAGCTTAGGTCTAACATTTTCTGATAACCCTAGCGTCTCTGAAACTTACTATATTATTTTAGGTCCAGGATGTTGAGATGATAAAACATAAACAAAATTTATTAAAAAAATCGTATTCTGGAATTCGAAAAAAAAATTAAATCATGTATGAACTTCTCATATCACAATTACAATAATAAAATGAAATGAAATGGGTTAAAAACAAAAACAATCATCTATTGCGACAATGATTGTTTACATTTAGTCTTGCATGAATTAAATATTTTTCAATATTCATTATCCGAGGCTATTATGAAAATCTTTTGTTTACTAAACTGTTTTTCTTTTGTTTATTCAAATTTCTATTTCATATTGTACATAATATTACAAGATAGAAAAATTAAATGTTAAGTTTCTATTCTTCTAACTTTTATATTTAAAATCTATTATTACAATAAGTGACTCTCATTATTCCGTAAATATGATTGGCAAATAGCAGTGGCATTGTCCATGTTTAGAAATTATTTCAAACTTCCATCCTTCGTTTTCGACTTATGATTTTCGGAAATAGCCATTTGTAATAATACCTACCCAATATATATCCTTCGTAATCATAGTTTCGCCACTTCCCGATCGGGAATTCTGTCATTCAAATTTTCACTAAAAAGCGCAAACCCTAGATAACCTTTCTCCGAATCGCTCGTGACTCCTTGTATTTCCTCAACAAAATATAGTCAATTAAGTTTTCTCAAAGAATCTATATACTTACATTGTTTTCGGTCTTATTCATTATCTGTACCTGAGCGGTTTGGATCCTATGCTTGCACTAGCCTAAAAATGGATGAAATCGCTTGTGATCTAAAAAGAGTCGCCTTTGATTTGAAATTTTAAGCTCACGCGTTTACAAATTCACTACCACCATATTTCATTAAACGAATATAAGATATTCCGAAAGAATATTTGAAGGGAATGATGACCAAAATTTATTTTTTAAATTAATCATTGTCCATTTCAATCCGATTCTATACGCCCTAGTTCTTTAAAACCAACTCCTTATTTCCAGCACCATGCTAAGGTATCAATTTCTCATTATTTACAGCAAGAGACGCAAAGGATATGAACGAATGACCGTTGGTTCAGTTAACCTTTCCCTGCTAGTCTAAAAACACCGGCGATACTCATTTGATGTGCTTAACTGTGATACTTGAACTGATTTTCTCACTTCTCACGCAACCATAAGTAACGTAATTAAATATGACTATGCCTATTGTTCCAATGCTAATTTTCATACGAAACCCTTTATTCGACCATAACATTCGCCGAGAATGAAGCTTGTCTAGAAATTAACCCATTACGCAGATTGTTTAATCTAAGCCGTTCTCATCGAGCTAACATTATTTCGCAGTTCCTGAATCTAGACAGAAACCGGATATTCCGGCTTGGGCGGAAGTCTCGCGTATTTGGCACACTAGAGAACTCGGCTTGGAAATTAACCCCGATAACGTAATTACTCCAAAAATCAGTATCGCGGTAGCTTCTCTAATTGTCATAATTATGACTATTAAGTTGCTTATAATTCGCATTATTTGTGAAAAGAGTTCCACGTGCCCTTTCCGCATTGGTTTTATATCTGACATGATTAGAAATGTGAGGTAGCATTTGAATTAATAGACGCAAGCATAAACTCTATTTGTTTTTTTTTCCAACTTTTTAAAAGTTTCACACGCGTCTTAATATTTTAGCATAAACGAGCTCGAGTGATTTCGCACAAGCTCCGTAAAATAAAAAAATGTCCGTGCCTTTTAACGACAAAATATCAACACTAGAGTGGAACTTTTAAACAAGTTGAACAACACATAAAATATCAATGTTAGTGCCTATTCGCCAATCACTGAATTAATTTCTTAGAAGTGACTTTAGGGTATTGCACAACTCTTTCAGTAAAGGCCTGTTTTTGACAAAACGACTATCGGACTATCTCACTCCTCCGAATAGATCTACCTGCTCTTATTGGTCTTCTTTTCGTTTATCTTCAATCTACTTGCTTTTACTGGTCCTCTTTCCGTTTATCTTCGACAGAAGTATTAACTTCCATATTTAGTATGAGTTAACGAAATTCACAATTTTCGTTAAAAACACTTTTAACACGTTGTAAGAAGATTTCTCCGTGTGGTTTCGACGCCCTTTTAAGTAGTTAATAATGTAACACCTTCATAAATATTTCTTAATGTTCTCGAAAAAATTTTTAGAACGACTACTTCGGGAAACTAACCAGATATTCCATCGAGGTGAGGGTTCCCTGTTCAAAATCGTCCGCTAACTACTGTTAAAGGTGTTTTTAACGTAAACTAGAAATGTGAATTTCGTTGATTCATACTAGATATGGAAGTAAGTATTCTTTTCTTCCGTTTCCAGGGAATATATAAAATTTTCGCGAAAATTAACCATCGACTATGAAAGATAATCAAAATATAATAACAACGCAATACACGAATGAGAAAATGGGGCTCGAAATTTATGACCGCCATCTTAAAGTTTTGAACGACTTCCGTCTTTCAAAATTTGCCTGGCAAACTTCACATCCAGTGTTTCAAAGAATGATGGCGGCGAACGAAAACGCGAGCTTAACGTCGAGGGCTACCCAAGGCTTAACTAGTATTTTAAATGAACAAGTTCCTGGCTCTATAGAAAACAGGTTAATTTTCCCTATTTTGGGCTACACTAAATCTGTAGAAAATGTACCAAAATTTAGTTTAGATAACATTTTAGCTTTTTACAAAAAAAAAATCGAAAGCCAAACGCCAGTTTGAAAGAAGCTACAAGTTCGCTACCGAAAGCTATATAAGCAGTGGATCAGTTGAAACCTCATTCAACAGGTATGTATATTCTTTTCTAAAATTTATTATAGTTTCTGAACTTTAATTAAATTTCTTTAATTTTAGTGTGACAAAGGTAGTCTACGTAAAAGCGAAGTGCTTCCGTAGCCAAAGGAAACGACTCGAGCCATACACTCCAATGGTTGCAATAAAAACTCAGCCTTTCAACATAACTGATGGAGCTTGTGAGTGTAAAGCTGGAAAGCTGGGCACGTGTAATCATGTTTTAGCTTTGCTAAGGGTGTTGTCTCATTTGAAAGAAAATGGGTATAACATTGCACCACCTGCGCTATCGTGTACTGAGTTACCGCAGCAGTGGAATCGTCCGAGAGGAAAGAGCGCAAAACCACTCAAATTACACGATATCAACTGGGGAGCTCCTAAAGAGCATGGTTCGGCACCCAACGTAACTAGCAGACTCTATGAAGCTCGCAGGTATGGGGAGAGATCTGAATCTGAATTAAACGATGCGGTGAAAAAACTCCAAGCTGATTTATGCGCTAGTGGAAATAATTCTTTTGCTAGCAGTTTAGAGCAAAATTACACTACGATACAATGGGACTCAACACAGTTTGGTAGGGCTCCAAGCTCGTCAACGTTAAATTTACCAGTGCCATTGGTTGAATATGGCTTTGCGTTTCAATACTCAATGGAAATTAATCTGAATAACTTTCACAAGGCAAATATCCATTTCACTATACCTAGTCAGAACAACAACTCGGATTGGGATTTGACAAGTAATTTTTTTCCACTCCCAGAAGAGCAGTACAAAATAATTATGGTAAATTGAAATAATTTTTTATTTTGAGCACGTTCACGTAACTAGGAAACAGAGCCAATTGTCAGCGTTGGAGGGTTCAAAGTTGCTGATGCTCAGCGTTGACTTTACCTAGTAACCTATAGTTAATGAACGTAACCTTTCTGACATAAAGCTTTGATTTAATTTCAGGCAAATGAAGTTAATGGGTTAAAAGCTGTTACTATTGAAAAAGACACCAGGAGTCAAAGTGCGTGTCCACAATGGTCCCAATACAGAAGTAACAGGCTTAGCGCTTCAAGATTCGGAGTAGTTTTTAAGAGAATCCAAGCGTGGTCTGACAAAAGTGTGGTGAATATTGTTGTCTCTAAAGATATAAGTAGGGTAGCTAGCGTGCGATATGGAGTGACAAATGACCCCATAGCTGCGGAGAAATACGTGGCATGCATGCGAAACATTGGTCATGAAGTGGTAGTAGAAACATGTGGGTTTATTATAAATCCAAAATTTTCACACTTGGGAGCTTCACCCGATCGAATCGTTTACGACCCAGCTGAAACACCAAATGTAGGATTAATGGAGATCAAGAGTTCATATTCCTTTCGAGGGCAAACTTTTGAAGAAGCTTTATCAGATAAAGATTTTTATATGGAAGAAATAAGCGGAAAACCTCAGCTAAAAAAGAAACATATATATTATTGTCAAGTGCTTGGACAGATGGCAGCAGCAAATTTGCAGTGGTGTGACTTCGTTGTATATATTCCAAATGGTTTAATAGTAGAGAGGATCCGTTTCAATGAATTACATTGGAAACAAATGAAAATTAAATTAGATAGATTTTATTTCGAAGAAATGCTACCTTTCATTGTAAAAAAATAAATTGATGACATATAGAAGATACATTAGTCTTTTTAAATTAAAGAAAATCGCACTCTTCTAAGCTGCTATCACTCATGGTTTCATCCATAGACTGCGACATTTCATCGGAATTCACAGGCATATCAATAGGCACACTTATTTCCTCTAAACATTGTCGCTGCTACCATTATCACTGCTTTTCACTAAAGGGGCTTGAAAATTAGTTAATATCGCGCACACAGTCCAAATTTCGTTAATAACTGGGGATAATGTATGCGGTATGGCCCTGTCAAAAATATGGAAACCTTTTACTCGTTTAATCCTTCTCTCAACATGGATCCGCAAGGAGGCAATATTCTGTGTTTCTTTAACTTCGTTTTCTTCTAGCTGATCTTTATTGCGGAAGAACGCTGGGATGTTAAGAGATATTCCCTTTTCTTTCAACATGTCGTTTATAGTGAATCCTGAAAAAATAATTAAAGAATTAATTAACTTAATAATATCTAAGTTGAAACTACATTACCTTTATCAGCCATTATGGCATCTGTGGGGTCGAACGGTAACTTGAGCAGCCCACTTCTCACTGTTAATTCCCTATCTGATATGCAACCTGTATATAGTGCGGATACAAAAGTTACCAAACCATCGGGACTGATTCCGATTAACCCTTTGAAAGTAGTGGTTGACTTGTAATTTGAATAGGTCCCTGATTGTAGGTACAAAGATTTTGATGCTTCACACTTGATTTCAGATGCGTCTAGAATTACCCTTGTATTTGGATAATGGATTTTGAAATCACAGGGCATATTACGTTGAATAACTTCTCTAGGAGTCCAAATAGATAACTGGCCCAACTGTAGGTACACACAGAAAAATATTATTGTAAATTTTACAGTAATCTGCGGTCAGCATAGATGCCAGCAGAATGCTGTTAATTTCACAACCAACTCTGACTGTTTTCTTTATTGTCATGCTTCCTGTTAAATTTACTGGACACTCTGCAAGATAATGTTATATTTACAGAGTATTGCTTTTCATTTAACCTTCATTCCAGACGTATTTAATACGGTAAAATTCCAGTGTTTGCCGTAGTTCTAGTTATCAAACGTATTTAGTACAGAACCTATTCACAACCTTAAAATTCCATCAAACATTTTACGGATCAAACCATTATCACATTGGTTTAGGCCTAATTAAAAATTGACAATTATTTTATTAACCAATTCATGATAGAAATCTATATAATTTTTAAAAATTATTATAACACAAAAATTGACAAAATATTCTCATAAATCAATAGAAAAACTTAATCGAAAATATCAGAACTGACTACAATTCTAGATAATCATGGTTAGCTCGAGCCTTTGTCGTTTAGAGTTATAGGGACAACCATAGGAAAGTAAACTATTAACTTGGTTTCAAACTATTAAGCACACGATGAACAAGGGTTGTAATTAATATAGCATTTTGCGTGGGGTGCTACTTATACAAAAGAGTTTATAAAAATATTTTTATCGGATATTATTATATTTAAAACTAAAAGGAATCTTGTGCGATTTTAAAAAATGTTTTGACAACTAATTATAATTAGTTGTTTTATATACTAGCGCTTGCCGTTTATAACAGAAAAAAACAACAACGTGTGGTAAATTTACGCATTTTTTAAGAAAAACGTCAACCACGGTTTCATATTGTTAATTTTAATATAACTGTCATTTTAAAAACAGTACGAATATGAATTTTTACAGTCGCTACTGTTTTCTTCAAAATACAGCAGAAAGCTGTACATTTTACGACAAACAGCTGTTAACCCACTTCAACTGCACCTTGCTGTAAATTATAAACCGTATTTGCTGTTTTTTCAACAGTAAGTTTTGAGTGTGTACATGTAACTAACCCATGTAATAGTTATTCTGGACACAGTGTTGGCAGAAATTCCAAATCGATGAGCAAGATCTCTTGTGAATAGTCCGAGCCTTAACCGCATCAGGACTAAAAATAATTGATTTTCAGCGGATAATTTTCGCGGTCTTCCGCAGCCACTTTCAGTTTGTTTATTCCTCTTATTCGCATACCACAACTTTATGTTTTCTCCATCGTCTCCAGGATTTAGGAATGTTAACAAGCTTTGAAATCGACCATAGTTTGGTAAACCAGTATAGAAATAGATATCCTTGTCACTGTCTTTTATAGAAGTTACATTCAAAACTTTATTGTTCAACTCCACAGAGAGATGTAGATTTTTGGCTTTTTCACTTTCAATTGTTTTAATAAAAGCGTTGATCTCCTCTTGTTTTAAATTAACTTATTTTTTAAGTAGAGTGTTTTCTAGTGAAAGAGCCTTTACTTTATCTTCGAGTGATTGGCATTTACCACATTTTACAGTATCTGGGTTGGCTTTTTCAGTTGTAGAGATATCAACGGAGGGGTTACGTTCACCAGAGGGATTACGCTCACTGGAATTTAACTTATTTCCGTTAACCCTAGATTTGCACTTTAACAACGTAATAGGTGTTGAGGTTAATTTGAAGCTAGTATCACTTTCACAACAAGTTGTATTTAAACTTGCATTAATTTTATCTTCATCAAAAATTATATCACTTGTTTCGTTATCATTATTATTTCCGCTATCATTTGAGGTTTTAGAATTTACGTGGGTAACAGATTCAAAATCTGATACCAAGTTACTACCTGAGGCTTGGGAATCTAAACTAGCCACTAAACTGAAATGCGAAACATTAATCGAACTATCCCAATCAAAAACTGTCGGTATAGCACTTGCTTTCAATCGTGATCTGTCAGACTCTAACGATAGGAAATTGGAAGGCTTAAAATGTCGTGAACAAACTTTCGAAGATTTTGTTATTTTACAATATTTAGTATCACGATGAATATTTCTCAACCACTTTGCCCTTAGGTGCTCCTCTTTGGGCAAACAGTGAAATGAAACCTACAAAACCAAGGCTTAAGATAAACATATCGTTTTCACACCAAAACTTAACATATTTCAATTGCAAACACTTACTTTTTTGCCGTTTTCATCAAACATACTCTCGACATCTTTTTATTTTTCAAAATTTAAAGAAATATGAAATACGCGTTTTGGGCGGCTGGAACTCTACTCCGATATCAACTAAAAATTTCAAAGACTAACGAATACACTCCGGAATGGACTGTTTACTTTACCGGAAATATGTGCCGGAAACGACCCAAAACTTTAAAATGGCTGTGCATTTCATGCCCCCCCTATTTCTCATTCGTGTATTGGTTTCATAATTCTAGCTCAAATAGGTTTCGTTAAATTAAAAAAAAGTCCGCCAAAATTCCCACGGCCGAAGATTTATTTAACAGCATGTGCTTGTTTAAAGTCAATTAGTGAACTCAAGCTTAAGGGCTGAAACAAGGTTTAATATCAAACCTTTGGGGGTTTAATTGAAGAAAATTGTTGAAAATAAAAACGTATGGTAGAAAAAGGGTATATATAAGAGAAGTTTTTAGTTGGACGGTTTCCAATACTGTCTGGTTGGTCAAAAACAAATATAACCTAAAGGTATACTCGTAAGCCGTAATATAAACAATCAATGGAAGATACACAATGACCTGCTTTCCAGTTTCTCATCGTTGGCCTTGGCTCATTGTATTCCACTTGTTCTCCGTCTCGTTCCGTACAAATCGTCAATTAAAACACTGACAAACGTTTCAGTTATCAGCGCGTAATATGTATTAAGTTTTCGGCGGCATAAATGTAAAGGTTTGAATAGTGAAGAGATTCACGTTTCTTTAACTTGTGAGTTTAAAGCAAACAGGTTCGTTACAGCGGGACAGTATCATCGTGTAGAATTCGGTAAGTCGCAGTTAGTCACCTGTTCTTTTGTCGTCGGAGAATGTATTATCTTTTGTAAAGCGAGCATTTGCATTCGCCAATGTAGGCTTTGTCCCTAACAGTCTTCCCTTTACTTCAGAGAGTTCTCTCGTTGTTTTGGGCCATCGCTGCTGGGGAAGGTAGGGATGACTCATCCTCGCTCGCGTCGTCCACCTTGGGAATTCTCCGAAAGTGGAGACCTCTGACCCGAAGGGTTAACAGTGGGGTAAAAATACCGGTGACGCTTACTATTGCACCACAGTGAGTCCGCAAAGATTTTTTGGCGGGCTTTCTTCTCCAGCCAATTAGGTTGGAGACCGGTAGCATCATCCGAGGGGCTCACTATATAAGGGACGTCGGGACACTGGACTCATCCTCTTGGGTTCCGGAGTGCGACCTAACCAGTCGAATCTTTTCTATACTCTCTTCAAGAGAAACTTACTTAACTGCCATGCCTTGTACACTTTGTTAATTATTTATATTATTATTAATAAAGAGTATTTTACAGTTCGACTCTCGTACATAGTATAAACATAAGCCGACAATTTCGAGGCTTCACAATTTGCATGTCGACTTATATCCGAACAAAATAAAATTAGAATAACTTCTAATTTCCATTATATAATTTCAAAAACATACAAACAATCATGCAATTTGAGTCTTTAATGGTTAGGAATTTAATTACAGGCAATCTAATTTTAATTATAGAGTGTGGAAAATTACTTTAAGGATTTAGGTATTAACCGTTTAGCTTTGAATGTTAACCCCAATTTGGGTTGGTTTTTGAACCCACAAAAATTGTGTAGAATTAAGAACCATAAATTGTTCAACCTTAGTTTCATCCATCGAAATCCTTAAAGGTTTCATTCTTATATCTTTTGTCTTGAGTGATTTACAGTCATTGCTGAAAACGTCACGCTCAAAAATTTATCATCAGCCAACGCCTTGGGCCTAAAGTGGTGCCTTGGCTATTAGCCTAGCTGATTATTATATAGTATTCGTTACACTCTATTCATAATTAATTATTCATCATTCAAAATTATTTTAATAATTTAGTTACTCACGAAGTTGCTTGTTATAAAATTTGTATGTTATTTAATAGCAGTAGGTTTAACGGACGATTAAAATAAAAAGTGGCCTATTTTGGAGTAAAACTTGATTTGTAAGCCATGCCATTTTCATTTCGGGTTACTGGCTATGAAATTGACAGTGAGCGTACCGAGAAAATGTCAAAACCAAAAAACCATCTAATCTTCGATCGTATAGACAAGACGTACTATAAATATGAAATTCCGTTGTATATGAGAAAATATATTTTTCCGTTATTTTGAACCGTGACCCGTTTTAAGTCGTCTTTTTTCCCAAATGATATTTCACGGTTGGGCAATTGTTCGCCCCTCACGCCTCTTTTTGCGAAAGTCTGGCGTGATGCCAGTAGAGCCTAACGGTACAATAGAGAGGTTAAGCACGAAGCTCTAGACGTTTGAACGAGAACGTAGGGAGTATCTACACGTTTGTTAATTTTTTTACAGTTACAATAGAATTTAAACACAATTTTAGAAATATTTGCTGAGCCCGGGTACATGACAAAAATAAAAAATTGTTTAACCAATAATAAAATACGCTGTAAGAAATGTCTAAAGACCAACATTTGTTTTCGTGTACCCTGCTTTACTTTAAATTAGTATCCGTAGTCCAATTTCGCACCTTTAATAAACGAGGCTAAGGAATATTTAAATTAAAATCAGTATTTACGATTGCTAAAACGCATGTTGCTAGAAAAGAACAACCTGTCAGAACTATCTCTCGATTTGTTGAGCAGGGAAATTGTAATTTTCAGTATATTATTTCAACCCTATAGATATTATTCTACGTGTCACATTTATTTTAGCTCAACAGAAATATGGCGTTGCGTCGTCTTCAAGTAATAAAAGTTTCCGACTCCGAAGTATAAACGTGAAAAGAAAACGCGGAGAAGGATCACGTGACTCTTGACGTTGTCGTTCAAACTTCTAGAGCGCTCTGCTTAACCTCTCTAATCGGTCTAACGGACAGCGTAATAGCGGCTAATAATGATGTCACGAAAGCTTGCCAATTTCGGTGAACTTGTTTTTGTTCGTGAGCGGTTCACTGAATACTGTATGAAAAAGAAAGTAGCTTTCCAATTAACTTAACCTTATACCAATTATTCCACGAGTTTTTTCTTTGTATTGAAAGAGGAAAATTGTGTTATTTCCAATCGTGCCGTTGATTCATTAAATCATGTTTGCAAGACGATATCAAAGACCATAGCGAAAGTGTTAATATCATGTATACACATTAAAACAAATTCTTAGGTTATTAGGAAGCATTCGCCTTGACACAATTACTTCCAGGTGTGGTGCTTATTCAATAACATCGGAATATCGGTATTGTTGCGGTTCGTAGTAATCCCAAAAAGCCACCCTATCCCGCTTGGAATTAGTGATAAAAGAAGATGCTGATAAATATTTTCGGAGGCTTTGCATTGTTTTCGTGTCTGCTATCTAGCACAACAACGTATAATTCGCGGAAAGGTTTCGCGCCGCTTTTCACGGATACAAATGAAGAATACGCGTACGGCCACTTATTAGAATTAGAGTCGCGAATAAAAGAAAACTTGAATTCCATGATCGCATCCGCCTTTCCGTACTTGCAAAATTTGTTTTCCAAAAATACCGTCAGCGAAAGATGTTCTCGGTCAATGGTTTTATTTCTCGAAGACTTAAAAGAGCTTAAACTATGGACTATCCAAAGTAAGTTTTCAATTTTGTAGTAAATATTATTTTGAAGCTTTTAATTTTGAATTTTCATTTAACTATTTCTCCAAAAATACATACGGAGGTTGGTTTTATATTGCGTTAAATTTTAACATCGGAAGAAGAAAATACGCAGTGTATTTTAGAATACCTTACATAAAAAGTATAGTAAATTGACTTGCACATCTCTTTTAACGGTGCTCTAATATTAAAAACCTCAACATTTTCTAAAGAAGAATTTGATACATTTTTATAGTTATTTTCTGAAAAATGACCGATATACAAAGCCCGGGAGCTCGCGAAAAACAATCGACACAGCTTAAACCATAGGGTGAGAGGATTCCACATGGGAACCTCAAAAAGTGATTGTCTACCAGTCCTAAGAGACAGCGTTAGCTAATGGCCACCATATTTAATTAGCAAAAAACTGTCATTTGTATACATTTTTCATCCATTGGCACCAGAAAGACCAATAAAACCACCCAAAACGGGTACCCTCTTGTGGCAATGATAGCCGAGATGGAGTAAAAAACACTTTCTTCAATCAAATCGTCACATAGCTTAACTGATAGCTGCTGACTCGTAGATTACGAATACATTTTTAACTGTTTAAACGTGTAGCGCACGTGTCGCAGATACCGTCAAAGTTAGTGTTAGCTAGGAGCAACAAACACAGCACCCTGGTGTGTTTGTTGCTCTTAGGTGTTAGTGGCATTTCAGAAAGGGTATTTGTTCGGTCATGGACCAAAGGAAAACTAAATTTTAATATGGGGAAAAAGTGGTATTTCGGCCAATAGAACTAGGCGCATTTATAGCTTATGATTACCAAATGAAACAATTTGAAAATATTTAGAAATTAAAAATGGGGAAACATGAAAGAATCCACTAAAACAGGACTTTCATCCCACGTTTAAATGATTTGATCCAATTTGCAAATTTTCATCCTGAATTTGATCAAAAAAATTATGCAATATATCGTTTGGATCCCAATGTCAAAAAATTAATTTCTTCCCACAACATTTGGTTTTATTGGTGTGAAACACTTTGCCATCCAAGCCTAACAAAATATGATTCAAACCGGGTTAGAGATATCAGCCATTTAAAAACTTTAATGTAAAGTGTTTTGAAATGTAAGAATTAAATGAATCCGAAAAATGGTCGCTTTAAGTTTGGCCCGTTTATGCGTTTCGAAATCTTTTCCAATATTTTGGTTCGTTAAACTTGAGTTATAAACTGGCCTAGAAAGTATATTGGGCAATATCACGTGTTTTTCTAACTAAACCAAGTTAACCTTAATATATTTCTTCTTTTTCGGATCCTGGACCGAACAAGTTCCTTTTCTGAAATGACACTAGTTTTAACTACACTTTTATTTTCGTAATAAAAGAGTCAATAAAGTTGTATTGAAGATATTTAAGGTGTTGGTTGAAGAAAGTGTCTTTATTTACCCAATTTCGGCCATCATTGGTTGAAATTGTTTCAGGTTTTCCCACGGGAGCACCTGTGCTAAAAGGCTTTGGGCGTAAAATTCGAGGTAGAACTACTGGTCAAGTCTTAAGTTGAATATGGGGAAGTCGTTTTGATTTAGAATTTCGTTTTTATCACAGCTGTATGCATGTTTAACTAATATGAAATTATAAAGTCCAAGTCTATTTCCCTCAGTATTTATTTGAAAAGTACTAAATCAGATGGCTATTTCTCTACGCATGAAGCCTATATACATTTTTGAAATATTTGCAAACACGTTTTTCAAAATCACTGTTACCTGTGAAATATTGTGATTTCTTCAGCGATCGAACTGATATAGATTTAGATTGAAGTACAATCTCGATCGCGTGGCATGCAGAGCTTGCCACCACCCTCCTACGCAGTGTAACCCGGCCACCTGAATTAAAGACTTCAAAAGTCGCTTGATGACTTAGGCCTAAGGTGGTGTCTTGGGTATTAGCCTAGCTGATTATGATTATTATTATTATTATTAAACGGAAAAACAATTACAATTTAATAAAAATACTATAGCATTTCATATAATTTACATAAGTATTTTAGAACTTAATATTATTTTAAAAATATTTTAGAACATATTATTTAATTCAAAATGTTTTAAAACTTACTATTATAAACATATTTATATGTTTTGAAAGTAAAACAGTGAAATAACTTTATCAACCATCGTCATTCATAATAGTATGCGCTTCTGCGTTAAAAAAGAAACGATAACCGTCTTTTTTTAAGAATATATAACCAAAAATTAACGATTGAAAAGAAAACTTTGGGATATTCTATATTTATCTATATAAATTGGAACGTTGATTTTAATCTATGAGCTTAAATTCAAATTTCTTAAGTTGCGAGATCGTGGTTGCTGTGTGAGTGATCTTAATTTAAAAATTGGTGCTGAAATAACGACTAGCTCATTTATGTTGAACAACATAACTTAATAACAACATAACGACAACTTTAGTTGTCTCAGCTAATATTAACTTCGAGTGAAATTAATTAACGCTAATTAATGCTAAAAAGGCTTTGCATAATAGGTTTTTATTTAAGAAATTATAATTACTAATTTCACTAAAATATATTCCAATTAACTAAATTAATAAAACTAACAATTTCCGATTTCCTATTATCTCGAAGTATTTCTTTTTACCTATTTCGAGAATGTAAAGATTGGTTTTAGGTTTTTGGCTTCCATCATCGCTCAGAAAAACATACTTGTTAATTAATCTGACAAATCTATCTACTTTTAACTTTTACTCTCTAGGCGTTTAAATTTAAGAAATCTGCCTAATCATTTCACATAAATTTATTTCCTTTCTTTTTCAAAAACACGACTTAAACGTACCAATTTTAAATAGGTCCTTGGCTTTAGTACCCAGTATTGGGAACTCCACCCGAAAGCCACAACTCAATGGAAACACCCTTTCGGGATATTTAGATGCGCTGATAATGTATTTGCTTTTTAATTTAGCCCTAACAACGACGAATTGGAATTTGTGTTTGCAAATTAAAAGTGCTTGAGTGAGATTGAAACTAACGTTCTAGATGATCGATTATTACACAGATTTTCTTATGGAAGAACAGGGCTGTGAATGTATTTATTTTAAAATCATTAATTAATCATCTTTTATTTATTGATTTGGAAAAAAATCCTCTTTTTCTTGACAAATTGAATAACAATATTCGCGCAGCGATAATGTAAAATAAAACTGAAATTAATCTTTAATGTAATTGTTCATTGTAATTTAGTTTTCTTTGAGTGGGCATTGTTAGAGAACCCATTTTTGCACATTTCCATAAATACATTAAAGTATATTAGGTGATTTAAATCAATGATTCTTCTTAAAGTTACTTAATTTAAATCAGCAGACTACACCAAGGGTCATCCTCAAAAGGCGAGACACTCTAATTATTATTAATTTGGTTTTATTTTAATTTCCTTGGTATGAGTTCCGCACCGGGTGACTTCGTCCTTACTGGCACCATTGATATCTATCAATATATACTAGGAGCTTATTGAACAGAAATCACAAAGTGTATACGCTTATTGGACCCTGGGTCTTGTGCAATAATAAATAAAATTAGAAACAAATAAGACCAAGAATCAAATTTAAAAGTAATGCATATAAATTTTAGATAAACATTAAAATTAAGCAATGACATATAAATTTTACTAGTTCTTATATTTGTCCAAACGTGCTTTAAGGCTACCGATGGCCAACTTAGCTTTAACATTAGAGGGTAACAAATTCCACTCATTAACAATCCTATTTGTGAAAATCTATTGTCGATTTGTATGATTGTTTCGGCGCTTTACGGCCCAAAAATTGTTTTAAATCGAACAACGCAATATAATCCCGGAAATGATAATTCGGTATTTCGTTTCATAATGAAATATGCTTTTAAGTATGAAGAAATCGTTTTTCTTTCCGATAAATTGAAAATATAAAGGTCGATTAGAATCATTTTAAAGGTGGTAGCTTACAATTTAATATTAACAACAATAATGTTTACAATTTAAGGTTTTATAGTATGATTTTATCTATATCTATTATCGATAATGGCCTTTGTAATTTAATGCAAACACGTAATTGTTTAGGGCTAAAGGAAGTTATTTTTTTGGCTTTTAGCCAATGAGATTTGAAAAACGACCAAATTGGTGAGAATGTTTGCGTAAAATATTTATTACTTAAATCATTTAAGAAATCTCAGCTTAAATTGTAATTATAATTTTACCAATTCTAAAAAATGGGGTTCAGTAGAGTATGACGATTGGTGGGTTTAGTCCCATTTACCCCATACTATTTATAATAAAATATTTCATATATTTGAGAAGAGTATAAATTTCCGTTAACAATTAATCTCTATGTATTTGAAAGTGGTACAGAATTGATTCCTAAATTTCTGATGATGAAATGCTTTTAAGCAGAAACTGCAAAAGCCAGATCTCTAACACTCAACTTAATCGTATAAATTTAATAGGCCTTTCTATAAAATAAGCTACGCTTGCTTAACTTGTTTTTGAGTAGCTCATTCGTCACGAAATACGTAGAAGTTCAATTCAGTTTATGCTTAAAAACTGGGTTCCTCGTCGAATTTACTCTTATGTCCTTAGCTTTAATAATAATAATAATCAGCTAGGCTAATACCCAAGGCACCACCTTAGGCCTAAGTCATCAAGCGACTTTTGAAGCCTTTAATTCAGCAAAACGTCATCGATACGTCACCCGTAACGCAATAGCAACATTAAAACAAGAAAGCCAATGTTACTTTATAGAAAGGTATATTGCAGTTTGTAAAAATTTAAATTCCTGCCTCCAACTAGATCGACGTGAGGATTACATATCGAAATCTTTGACTCTATTATTAGTAGTGTTGTAAGTCGTAAAATTTCCCGCTCGGAAAATTTTCCGAAAAAAATAAAAAAAAGTTTTCATTCCATGATTAGTCTAATATATTGTTTGCAAATTGAAATAAAGCGGTATTTTCGCCTCATTTTTTCGAATCTGAAAGCAAAACTAAACCTCTAGACTAGTTTAAACTGCTAACAATGTAACACTATTAATGTTTTGTAGTATGTTTACTGATATTAGACATTTTATATCGATAAAAAGTTAAAAACATTAAAAACCCTTAAAAGGTAATTTATGTTTCCAATTTTTATTTTTCCGATTTGCGGAATTCCGCAATTCGGAAAATTTTCCGGAAACTTTTCTGGAAAATTTTCCGCATTTTATTTTTCCGGAAAATTAACATCCCTAATTATTAGACTAGTATGATTACATTTTATCTTGCATTAGAGTTTTCTGCATTATGTTTTTGCTAAGTGAAGCGCTTCTCCTTAAAATCAGCTCACCTGCGAAACGAAAGTGACTTTTTCATTCCATATATCATCCTAGTATTTAGGATACCATCCTACTCATTTACAACTAAATACGGAAGCTGCTCCGTTATCTGCATTTAAATTATAATTTTAAATTGACTTCCACCGATTTAAAATACGCTCGTGAATGAGCGGAATGTGCCCAGCAACGGCTATTAACAATTATTATAATTTCTAAATAACCGTTATTATAACAAAACCTAGAAACTTTAAGGTACAGAATTAAGTACTGGGTACATGTTTATCAAAATATTAATCTCCGCCAAGAAAGGAAATGTTTGTCAAATCGACATTAATTATAGCCTCGAAATTGTACACTTATTTATTTAACACTTTTCTTTACTATTAAGGTATTACCGTTTAAGCTGAAATTTCTAGTATGAAACAATTTAACCTGGAAAAGCCAGATTAACGAAACAACAAATTAAAGCATAATTAAGAATTTAGAAATTGAACCAATTTGATGAATCCTCCCTTTGATAAACTTGAAAACATGAAAACTTCGGAAAGTAAAGATAAGTAATAGATGAAAGGGTTTAGACGGTAGCTTTTAGTAGTTCCAGGATTTTGAACGTCAGATTACGCGGGGAAAAACTCTAGATAACATGTAATATCTTTGTTGGGATAAAAACATGTTGCTGTATTCTTTTAACAATAAAGGAAATTACAAAGGAGAGATAAATTTAATCCTTTATTACTAATTAAGCAAACCAATAATTAATTCCAATTCGAAACAAACCGTCAAACAACGTAAATGAAATTACGATTTGTCTTTAGTTTAATTTTATTATTAAAGACTTCTACAAAATATCCGGTATCCAATTGTGGTCCCACTACCTTTCATTTAACCTCGATATGATGATATTCTTCAGTCGTGGTGCAATATTTACTACGGTTGCAACTTCGTGAATGTAAATCGCTTCTTCTTATCTTTTTACCATTCTTGACCAAGTTCTCATGAAATTTTAAACGTTTTTGAAATTAAAATTAAATTTTACTTTGATAAAATAATTAGGAAGTTTTGTTTCGTATGGAGTTTATTTGGCTACAGTTATTGCGAATTATCGGATTGATTGAATTGTCATTTGACTAAAAAATAGAAAAACGAAGAAACCAATCAAGGAAACCTAATTTGACTTTGATAATCCGTTTATTAATTTGAGGACTACGCTTTGACAATCCTTCTATTAATTTGAGGACAACGCTTTGACAATCCTTCTATTAATTTGAGGACAACGCTTTGACAATCCTTCTATTAATTTGAGGACTACGCCTTGATAATCCTTCAATTAATTCGAGGAATACGCTTTGTTAATCCTTCAATTAATTCGAGGAATACGCTTTGTTAATCCTTCAATTAATTTGAGAACTACACTTTGATAAGCCTTCAATTAATTAATTTGAGGACTACGCTTTGATAAGCCTTCTATTAATTTGAGGACTATGCTTTGATAATCCTTCTGTTAATTTGAGGACCACGGCTTTGATAATACTTCTATTAATTTGAGGACCACGGCTAAGATAATCCCTCTATTAATTTGAGGACTACGGCGTTGATAATCCTTCTATTAATTTGAGGACTATGACTTTGATAATCCTTCTATTAATTTGAGGACTATGACTTTGATAATCCTTCTATTAATTTGAGGACTATGACTTTGATAATCCTTCTATTAATTTATCAGTTAAGTAGAAAGGTGATATTAATAGTAATCGTGATTTCGGTGTGTATTGGAAATAAAAAAATATCATTTTATTGCGTAAATATATAAAAACAAATCTATAAAAAATAAATTTATAAAATAACTAGCTACTAGCTTTAATACCCGGCTTCGCCCGGGGTCTTAGTTTTAATGAATTAGATTTTATTGGTACGTAAGAAAGGTAAACGCTGTAGCAAAAACGTAACTCACGTAACACGCGTGGCAAAAAGTTCTGAACTACTTAAAAATACCAACTAAACCTCCCCTTCTACGAACTCCTTTTCTTTCACACTAACCCTTTAAAAAAGTTTAAAGGTCGGGACGGGCGCAAAATAAAATTAAATAAGATTAATAACCATGTCAGGTATTTGGTATTAGGCGCGTTTAGTTGGAAATCAGTCCCTGAACATTGAGTTAAAATTTCAAAGCTCTAGAGCTAACCGTTCTCGAGTATTTAGTTTAACATCGAATATATATTCGAAGTGATACTATTTCTATGGACGGAATGTCGTTAAGTGTTGTATGTTTGTTTGTCGTCGGCGTCGTGCAAAGCGACGACATGGTAGATGGAGCTACACATCGAGCAGTTAGTTTGAATTAGACAATTTTCGATATGCTAGAATAGGATTATAATTAGCGGGATGTTTGAATTAGATAATTTCTTTCGATATGTTATAATAGGAATATTTTTCGACGTTCTTAATTAATTATATTGGATTATTATTGCACGTCGTAAGACATCGTAGATAGCTTAACTATTTAACCTTTGTTACTTTGCGTCGATCTGAAACTAATATTCCGGCTGGGCCGAATTGTTAGGAACATGACATACAAATAAATGCAACTAAACCTCCCCTTCTACGAAGTTCCTTTCTTTCACACTAACTCCCCTTCTACGAATTTCACACTAATTCCCCTTCTACGAATTTCATACTAACCCGTTAAAAAAGTTTAAAGGTTGGGACGGGCGCAAGGAATTCAAAAGAGGAGATAAGGGAAGCAAAGGGGTGGAAGTCGATAAAATAAATTGAAAGCCGAGACCAGCCGGAAAAATAGATAAGGGAAGCAAAGAGGCGAAAGTCCAAAGTCGAGTAAAATAAAATTGAATTATGAGTAAAATTTAATTCGATTAACAACCATGTCAGGTATTTGGAATTAGACACGTTTAGTTGGAAATATCAGGCCCTGAAATTTCAAAGCTCTATAGCTAACCGTTCTCGAGTTTTTAGGAATATGACGTACAAATAAATAAATAAATAAATAAAAGGACAAACTTCAAGACTTATAGTTATAGATAAAGCATTTAAATTTCAAAGAAAAAAACGCTGGATTTGTATCTTATTTGGAAATCAAAATATTAAAACAATTAGAAAACGTATCAACCGTGAATAGTGTAAGGTCAGTGACAGAGTAGCAGCCTCGCGTAATTGTATATAGGAACTTTAAATAAGACTTTGCGAAACACGTGTTTTTTTTAAACAAGGTACAACCTTTCAACAACTCTTAGCAACATTTTAATTACGATTTATATCTGAACGTCTCCAGCCGACTATGAAATTGGCCTGAAACCCACAGTTCTGTACACACGTTCTTATTTACATTTACACGTCAAAGATTTTAAATACAATTAGTTATAACATTGCGTAAGCATCTTTCAATGCCAAAACTATTCGGAAATTTGAAAACACACCATCTTTATTTTTTTTACAGTTATTTAAATATATTTCGTCAAAAGAAAAATTGTAGTAGGACTTGAGGATAATAGGGCTAAGGAATGAAAACTTTAAGAGAAGCAAAGAAGGAAAAATTACCATCAATTTGCAGGGAAAACTAAGCTTTGTTTGGGGGGAATTACCGAACTACTTCGATTGATAGGCAGAAATGATATATACTTAAATATGACTGTTATTAGAGTTTTCTTATTTTTGACGGCATTTAAATTAAAAATGCTATCGTAGTTGCTGTTTCCATGAACGTATTTATTTAGTCTTAGGGACAATTACTATGCACCGAGACTATCCACGATCATCATAGTCGATTTTTTACGGTACAAGTGGGGGGGGGGGGGGTAGGAAAAACATTACCGGCGTGTGCTTCCATCGCGTCGGAAGACGTCAGTTTTAGTAAACCAATGAGATACCGGGATAAAGGTAAGCGCCAAAATAGATTTAAACTTTCAAATATATAGTGGGGATTGTTTCTTTTATACTTTATGGTTCTGATAAACCAAATATGATCCCGAAAAGTAGTTTATGATCAATCTTGAAATAACAAAAGATATCGAAATAGGTTGTTATGTTAAATAGTTATTTTACCTTTAAGTATTTTAACGTATAATACTCAAAGGTGAAGTATTTGGCTTACGGCCAAATTCCCTATTCCCATAATTAACCGTCATAGAACTTGTTTTTATTGACTCATTGAACGATATTAAATTTTAAATAAAATTTATTTTAGTATCGACAATATTATGTTCGATTAAAAAAGGAGACGTGATTGTTAAACGTTGATTAGAGCAATTTTGTGTAAATTTTTTAGTTCTCAAATAAGGAAATTTGTTGTTTACCTTGGCATCTTTTCCTCTCAATTTCATACGCTAAACGGGACTATACGTCCGGAGATGTGTCATTTCTGGAAGAATAGAAGATAGAGAAAGTGTTCGCCAATAACGCTCCGGCGAAAGGAGGTTCTTCCCAAAATGCACCGATTCCCATTCTTCTATTATGGTCGTTTGCTGTTCGTAGTTGTCCTCTGCGTTAATTACATAACCTGTAAAAACCTGAATAATTTATCTGCCGTTAATTCGAGTGACGCATTTCCCGAAGTGTCGGAAGAAGAGTCATTGAATATGTTACTGGATTTCGAAAGAAAAAATTGGCAGGTTCTTTTCAATACTTTGAAAACGATTTGGCCATTTTTAAACGCCTTATCATCGGAAACGAATATTAGCCACGAATGTGCGCGATCGATCCTCGCTTTCACTTCTGATCTTAAAGATTTAAAGTTGTGGTCTGTAAAAAGTAAGCCGTTCTTTTAAATTTTGTAATATTAAAATATTCTACGGAATTCCCAATAATTTTAACGTTAATCTTTCTAACCAACCTCATTCTGGCGGTCGTTGTCATTGTCGTCTATATTTGGTCGACCTAACATACACTTCTTGAAACCTTTGCGCAGAAACATTTGGCTCCGCCAGAACTAAAATATTTAGCTATCATTACGTTGACAATTTATTATAAATTTATTTTAAGTACAATTTTAATTATAACTTAGATAGGTTTCTTTTTAAATTAAAATGCTACTACTAACTTGTTATTTTTCATGACCTAATATATCATTGACAAATTGACCTATTCTGACCAAACCAATCTCATTTTTAAACACTTCTAGGTAATATAGTTTTTGAAAAAAATATATATGTTTCTATATATATATATATATATTGTATAGTTCGACAATTTCAAAGTAGGAGCATTTTGCGTTAAAACATTTTAATATATTCTGACTGGATGCTGAGTTATACCTTATCACACGCAGTTCGTTATAAACATAATTGAAAATTAAAATAATGAAATTTAGTGTGAAGAAATCGGGTGACCTTCAATTACTCCTTTTAATGGTGATGTCAAAGCTAAATCTTCATTTAGGTAAATGGAGCATTGTACTTTCAATGGAAGGTTCAGGGTTGTAGAATACAATAGATCACAATATTGGCTTTTGTTTTGATGACAATGAAGTATGGTTTTATATTAAAATTACTTTAGTATGTAGTTCGATTTTTTCAATTTTTTTTAATTTTAGTTTAACGACATTGATCGCTTTATATGTTAGAAATGTAAGAGAGATAAAACCTTCTTCCTTAAATCGAGTCATTGTTCCGGGTTAGCCAACATTTCTCAATCGAATGAGCAATTTTCCAGACGGATGTATTCACGCATACATTATTTAAGGAAATATTATCCTCGGCTAGATTAAACGAAAAATTTAAACGGTTAATAACTGGAGGTTTTTGTCACCAGTGTCTTATGAACTAAGGAAATAACTTCAAATAATCCATGGTTTTCTTTGCAAAATGGTGTTTCATATTTTATGCAATTTTTAAAAGAAATATTTTAAAGAAATGAAATTGGACAAATGTTCAAAATTTGTTCGACTTTATTTTGACAATATGCTTTTGGGTGAAGATCTGTGTGAACACTCACGTATAACAAGGAATTTCACAGAAGTAAGGTCTAATGACCGAATATTAATATATTATTATTAATAAATTTTACTAGCTGGCGCTGCCAAACGTTTACAAATATTAATTTTTATTTGTAGTTTCAAATTAAATCATATATTTAATTAGTGTCAAAAGTTGATTTTGCAAATAAATCTTTATTCGCTTGCCACCAAAACATTGCTTTGATAGCATTAAATATGTACAATAGCTTTAAAATCAAACCTAGAACGGTTTACCCCTTAATTTTTCTTTCCCCTCAAAGCAATAATCTTTCTTTATAGCGATCTAAATAGGGATCTTTTGAGCTTTGATTAAGCTTATACACCATTTTATAAAATTTATATCAAATGATAAAAGGCGACTCTCTGGAAGAGAGATACTACGACCATTTAAGAAGAAGGAATAAAATTCAGGGGCGTTAAATTTACCAAACGCCTTATTTTCAGTTATCATTGACTTGATTTGTGAATTTACTCGTTAACAAGGCAGTCGAAAGAAATTCTGTAGTGTCGCACTGGCCCTAAATGGGTTAGAGTGTGCAATAACTGGTGGCTTTACCGGGGAGTCGGGGTCCGGCTCTTGTAACCCATAAGGGCGGTGGCGCAGTGGGAGATGTTAGCTCTGATCAAATGGTCCTATCTCCACCTCCGACTTCGGTCAGGTTTGGGCTGGATACTGAACTTCGGTTCAGGCTAACGGAGAGGGTCCAGGCAAACTGGCCGCCTCGGCGGATTGGGTAGCCTGCTGTGGGGCGGCGAGCCTCCATATGCGGGCACGGCGGTCCTGTTTCCCGGCCTTTTGGAGCCCACCGGGATCTCCGGTGCCAGCTGTGCCGGGTTACTTGGGCTGCTGTGTGCTCGTCGTTCCCCTTTAGGAGCTCTTTCCAAAGGGTTTGGCTCCTTACCTTCATAGGTAGGGTGTCGGCTGGAGTTGCTATAGCATCCATTCTAAATCCCACTGCTGTGTGCGAAGGGGGGATTGGTCCACCCATTGCTGCACCTTCTGCTGGGTTGAGTGGCTTGCGTCAAAGGTGAGACCATCAGTAGTAGGGTTCTGCTACCCATGCTGGATTTGTCACCTAGGGGGACGCTGGCGTAGGGCACTATGATGATAGTCCTCCGGTGGTATGGTCTCTGTTACTAGGTACACCGGGCTATAAATTCTGACACACTGTAGTGTCGCACTGGCATTCTTTGATTCAATTACCACATTCGAAAGAAACAATAATAATTGTTTTCGCGTTGAAGTGGCGTTCTTTTTGCTTATGTACTTGAATATAAACATAGCCAGACCTTTTCAAACAGTGTTCCGACTATTTTTAAACTTTTGAAAACTTTGAATGTAGTATTGCTAAAAAGTAATCAAAAGGGAGGTTAAAAGCACGGATTCCCCTTTCCTGTAACCCCCCCCCCCTTTAGAAGTTTAAAATGAATTGTGCTTAAAACGTTCCCAGAAGTAGTTTAGTGAAAAAATGGTTTAAAATGAAGATCTTTCTGAAACTGCAGAACGGTAGAAGGAAGGGTGCTAGCTTTTCACCCTGCGCAACATTGCATTTTATAATATAGACTTTTATCATCGAAGCAATGGTTTTCTTACGCTTTCGGAGATTCTCCTATTGATAAAATTTTCAAAACATTAGTAGTTGTGGACCGGGGCGTATTTAGACCTTTACGACCCATAGACAATGAAAGCTCATAGCTTCCTCTTTACACCAATAAAATTAAAAAATGTACGTATCACTTTAAGATCCTTAACCTAACCTAACCTAAACTACACCAAGCTAAGCTAACCTAACCTAACCAAAAGTAAAACGGGATACATATCTGAACTTAGCCAAGTACACGGTATTTTGTAGGGAAAATAATTTAAAACCAACCAGCATGAAAACTTGCCCAACGCTCTTTTTAATTTTTTTTTTTATTTCGCATAAGCGCGTTTTCTGTTTTGGTCTTCAGTGCCGGCCCAAGGCAAGTTTTAGGATAGAGTGAGATCCGATTGTGGCGCCCCCCTTGCTTGCCCCTAATATAAAAATATTTTATTTTTATTCGAGTTAGGGTAGGGCCAGCCCTGTTGGTCTTTGCTAAACTTTTTCTTCAGACCAACATTCATCACGAATGAACTACAATAGCAACAGCCACAAAAACGATGACCATGTAAACATAATAGCTTAGCTGTGGCCCACATTTACCCTGGATAAGCGACGTACGCGTACATAGCAAAGAGAGAGAGAGAGAGAGAACACACCATAAACCAAACTAATACCTCATATATTGGTGTCTATGTATAACATTAATTTTAAGTCCCGAAGAGAAACACGAAACACAACGTTGGTTGTGGCGTAAAATAGCACTTTTTAGCCCTCTCACTATCAGGGCCTCTCGGCCCTCTAAAATGTGGTGTCCATAGGCCCACGCCTTCTTCGCCTTGTTTGTGGGGCAAAAATAGATGACCGAAAATTGTGGAACAAAACCAGGATTGAATGTAATTTTACTGTACAACATTCTGGTTTATTTACACATCCTTTCAAAACAAATGTCTAGCGACACGTAAATTAAGAGCATTTGCCAAAATGTGTGAGAAAACGTTTTATTTCCCGTAATTAGTGCTCGATGCGACTGCCAAGCCAGAAGGAGGAATATTGAGAGGTACCATGGGTCACTTCGGAGACTACCAGCAGTGTCTCGATGTGGAGGGTCCACTTGTCGGAAATAGAGAACGGTTAAAGGGAAAGTATTGCGTTTTGGATCTGAAGCTTCCACTGCCTCCGAAACCAAACCATGTTCGTCTCTTCGAGCCAGTGTTTTCCACTGTCAACGCCACTTTTAAATCCGAAGTATGTTGTTTAATTTTAATTATCTGACTTTCATTTTGGGACGTCCATTTTCAAATTCGATTTTATTATTAAGCATTTTATAATGTTTTATTTCACACGTTTTACATCCCACCTCATTTGTTTTGACATTTCACAAACTAAACAATTTGTTATGTAAAGCTGCTAGTAGCTTGGTTTTCAGTTATCACATGGTTATAGTTTAACAGAGTCTAAGCGAATGAAAGATTAAATTAAACAACGTGCTTTTTAAGTTGGACTAAACGCCATAATTGCGTGTAAAAAAACAAATGCTTTACTAATCTGAACTTGCACGACGTTAAACTAAAGTTAGAAATACATACTTTTAAGGGCTTTATGGTGAAAAAAAAAACTGATATTTTTCATGTAGTGCTTATTTTGAGTGGGATGAGTGGATAGACCTTTCATGTAATTTGTTAAGGATAATCAATTTTTTTTCAAATCAATAAGCATGGTTCTTGCATTTTAACAAATATTACCCGTGGAAAGTATCCCCAACAAACCTTATATATTTTGAAAGCTCATTCTATAGAAATTATTTTAAATAAAGTTTTACGTTTATGAAACAGGATAGATTACAATTTTTTAGTAAGAGTTATAATTAATTCGACGACTCTCCACTAAATAACCAATATCACAAAAAGAAATTAAAAATTAAAAGCAGTAGACTGAGTGTATACAACAGATTCGTCGTATGTACCCCTCCCGATTGCGTTAAGACAAATAAAATCATAGGCCTTATTTAAAAATATTAAATAGTCTAGTCAATGGGTAGGAAATCGGCAAATTCAAAAAGTCAAAACAGTAGTATAACATTTTTGTCTCTATTGAAAAATAATTCCTTTACATAAATTTTTCCTACCACCGTAAATAAAGCACATATTCGTGCCATATCATTTTCTCGAAATAGATTTTTCATGGTGTCATGATATTCCGATTTCTCATGACACTTTTGCAAATCTGGCGAGAGCCGTTCAATGAATACCACGATTTAGTGGAAACTACGAGGCAACTATTGGGTCGATCGAGTATGAATTTAATAAATCGACCCACTTTTAATAGTGGATGCGCCGAGATATTTTGCAGGCTAAATTTCTTATTATTAAATGTTTAATTTTTTTTATTGACGCGAAAAGATACTACACTTAGCTAATCGACGATGAAGCCTAATAATTTTTAATAAATGCTTTATACGATATCATCTATTTTTACAAAAACTAAATATTTTGGAGGTGCCATAATTGTTTAGTTAACGTTTTTGAAAACGACACCAAAAAACTATAGAAAAAAAGATGTATTGCTTCAATTTCAATCCTTTTGCGGAAATCTAGTGGGTTTTGGCGTTAGATCAAAACACCAACAAACGCTCTATTAGTTACGAGCACTCGCTAGCTAGGTCAATGACCCCAATTACCTGTGAAAATCTGAGATAGTGTAGTTCTTTTAACGGCTTGTTCGAGTTGTCTGAATTTACGTATGACAAGATCGGTGTCGTTGGAAAATTTCAAATTTTTTCACTCAAATAATATTTTGTAAAATTTCATTACAAACGTCTTTTTTCTCATCTCAACCGGCCAAATAGTCTTGAGAAAAAACTGTGGGTTGAAGTCACCTTGTACAAAAAAGTTCCTAAAGGTTTTAAAATAACCGTGCACTTGTTTAATTCTTAATGGTACGGGCGCTCTAACTAGAAGAAGAAAAAACGAGCCCCGTTGGCTATGATGTAATTATGAGTGATGATTTGTAAAAAATTCACCAAGTCATTCTTTTAAGTAGCGAAATTTTTCATTTCAAAGAATTTGATAAGACGAATTTAAAATTGGAATTTCAACCAATTATATGAAATGTAAAATAGCATAGATTCACTATGAAAGGAATGTCTTCTTTCTCGGTTGAAGGTTATCTCCGCCTGTCGCAAATTATAGCTACCTATTTGGGAAAACGAAATTAAGGAAACACTTAATACGCAAAATTACTTTCTGTAAATGCAAAAGGTTACATATCGTAGCGAAGCGTAGCGGAACGAATGATAGAAACATTGTAAGATCCCAGTTTTCTGTATAAGCTAATATAAGATTCTACCTTTTTCATTAATTTCGCTTTGCGTATGTATTTTAACAATTATTTTTCTTCTCAACACAAAATATGCTTTAAATGTTAACAAAATTATTATATCAAATCTTTAATACCTTTTTGTTTCAGACCTTTAATTTCGCCTCGTCGAGTCTTCTGTTCTTAAATTATTTCACGCCATTCAAATGGGCGATTTGCGTACCTTCAGTTTGCTCAAATGAAGATGTCACTCATATTCTTAAAAAAAGTAAGTTTGGCATA
Organism: Leiobunum rupestre; assembly: GCF_980474605.1. Classification (NCBI taxonomy): domain Eukaryota; kingdom Metazoa; phylum Arthropoda; class Arachnida; order Opiliones; family Sclerosomatidae; genus Leiobunum; species Leiobunum rupestre. Next base: position 23,336,684 of record NC_143387.1, read on the forward strand.
TACAGGGTGTTTTTTTTTGCTCGAAAAAGTGATTTTTTTTCAAAAACTATGTTTTCTAGAAAGTTGAAATTTATACTGTACATTATACGTGCCGGGGGACACTTTCTACCAAAATTGCATCTAAATCGAAAAATATTTTCACGTTTTTTGAAAATTAAAATTTTAACCGCTAGGTGCTATAAGAAAATTGTCAATGATAAAATTGTAGAGCGTCACTGAAAACGTACAAATAGCATTGGCGCGAAAAAATAGACGTCTTTTTCACTGAAAAAATACGACTTGGAAAAGTGACAAGTTGGGCAAGCTAAATTAACTTTTTTTGAATTCCATTGGGAGAGTAGTGTAACTTTATAAAAGTCAGAAATTTGTTAATCTGGTGTTTAATGAAATAAACACCGCTGAAAAATCGATGAGACAATGGTGAAGAAGGTATTACAGGATTTAATTTCGTAGGATGAAAAATGCGAATTTTTTTTAAAAAACAAAGAGACATTTTATTTATCTACTTACAAACAAAATTTATAAGTACGTTTCGAAAATACCACCTTCGGCTGCGATGCAGGCTTGCGCCCGAACAATCATATTGTAGATTTGGCTTGAATCATTTCCGGGGTTACTTCCCGGCAAGCGCTTACAATTCGTTGACGCAGCTCTTCAAGGGTCTCAACCGGAGTGGCATACACCTTGTCCTTGACGAAGCCCCAAAGAAAGAAATTCAACGGAGTCAGATCGGGTGGCCTTACTGGCCAGTGTACGGGACCGTTTCTCCCTATCCATCGTTGTGCAAATTCGTTGTTTAGGTAATCTCTCACGGCTCTGTGGTAATGAGGCGGGGCACCGTCTTGCTGAAACCAAAGTCTTGCTCGTTGCGCCAACGGCAGTTCGTCAAGTTGTTGTTCTAGCTCATTTCTCAAGAAATCTAAATAACTCTGGCCATTTAGATTTTGCGGTAGGAATACTGGTCCAATTAACTGGTTTCCAACAAGACCAATCCAAACATTCAAGCGCCCAAATTGAAATTTCATTAAACACCAAATTAACAAATTTCTGACTTTCATAAAGTTACACTACTCTCCCAATGTAATTCAAAAAAGTTATTTTAGCTTTCCCAACTTGTCACTCTTTCAAGTCGTATTTTGTCAGTGAAAAAGACGTCTATTTTTTTCGCGCCAACGCTATTTGTACGTTTTCGGTGACGCTCTACAATTTTCTCATTGACAATTTTCTTATAGCACCTAGCGGTTAAAATTTAAATTTTCAAAAAACGTGAAACAATTTTTCGATTTAGATGCAGTTTTGGTAGAACGTGTCCACCGGCACGTATAGTTTACAATACAAATTTCAACTTTCTAGAAAACGTAGTTTTTGTAAAAAAAAATTACTTTTTCGAGCAAAAAAAAACACCCTGTAGAGTTCTGTAATTAACTGTTTTTTTAGCGAAAATTCTTAAGTTCACTGAGAGCCGAGGCCAATATAAACGTTGTATCCGTACCTGGGAGGTAAATTATTTGGTTATTTCCAACGTACCCGGAAAATGTCAACCATATCGGCTATACATAACGGGATTGACAAATTTTGAATACCGCCATTTTACAAGATGGGGTGAACTAATTTGCTGAGAATAACGGCAGCGATCACGTCTGAAAAGTTAAGATTCAAAATTCAAATATTTTATTATAAATTTGGTTTTTGTTAAAAAAGCATTAGCGGGCCAAGTCATCATACAACTTATAGCAATCTTTTTACGAGTTTACAAATTAAGATATTATAGATATTGGGTTACTTAAAAATTATAATCACAAATTTATTTTCAATGTAGTTTTTGTAGTTCGTTTACTTAATTATCGTAAACCATTACGCTTAAAGATATTTAGTATCAATAACTAATAGAATGTCATACAGAAAATAACTTATTACAGCTCGCTGCCAGACTTACACAGCGGTTGACATGATATTTTGCGAATAATGAGGTAATTATTTCCTCGTATTTAAAAACAACAAAGAAATTTAAAAGCTCTCCACGAAATGAATTTTCTAAATTGATTGGTGTCCTAATTAAATTTTTTGCGCTTAACAGTACACTCTGTTTGAAAAGTCTTCGACAGCTGAAATTTTTGCCCTCTTTTAAATTCTGCTAGAAAACTATAATAGATAGATCGATGAAACCAATTGCAACTATAATTTATTTTCCAATATCTTTCGTTATTTATCGGTTTCGTCCACCAAAAATTAATAGTTTGGCGGGAACCGTCAAAACTCATTTTTTACAACTTTTTAAATATTGGTTCTACGGCACTGACTCGCGCGTTTTTGAATTCACAGTGGTCGGTTCATATTTAGAAAGTGGAAAAATTATCCCTCTACAACCAACGGTTGAGAAGTTATAGCGTTTCAAAACTTACCTCGAAACTAGAAAACACCTAAAATGCATCAAGCGATTATAAATAACGCAACTTCGACGACAATTTGGAAACGCGATAACTTCTCAACCGTTGGTTGTAGAGAGATAATTTTTCCACTTTCTAAATATGAATCGACCATTGTGAATTCAAAAACGCGCGAGTCAGTGCCGTAGAACCAATATTTAAACAGTTGTCAAAAATGAGTTTTGACGGTTCCCGCCAAACTATTAATTTTTGGCGGACGAAACCGATAAATAACGAAAGATAATAGAAAATAAATAAAAGTTGCAATTGGTTTCATCGATCTATCTATTACAGTTTTCTAGCAGAATTAAAAAGAGGGCAAAAATTTCAGCTGTCGAAGACTTTTCAAACAGAGTGTACCTCTAGAAGGTTTATTTACCCGCATTTTAGATCATTCGATTTAGTGTAAGTTTTACGCAAAATTTAGAAATAGGTCAGTTAGGAATATATATATATTTCGGAAATTTTTCTTCTCACAAAATTAATTACCAATAAAAAATTAGTTTAAAAAACGTTCATTTTTAGGAGTCATACAAACATTTCAATTTAGATAGGTTTCTTTTTAAATTATGATAAAATTACCGTATAAGAAGATTAGTCCATTATGAAAACGGATAATAAAGCTAAACCCTAAACAAATTTGAAGAAATTTAAAAACTTACTAATAGCTCGTACCAATAGGTCTTCGAGCAAACAAAAAGACGCGAAACTCGGACGAAATAGATCTTCGAGTGAAAAACTAAATTAAATGAAATAAAATAGCCAGAAATTCCAACGGTAGACCGGTTTCGTCCAATTTGGAACTCGTCAGTACCGTGCGGGAAATCTGGCTTGCGACTATAACACCGAAAAGAGAAACTAAGCCTAAACATTAAAAATTTCAACTCTTTTTCAGGCTTAGGACGAAACCGGTCTACCGTTGGAATTTCTGGCTATTTTATTTCATTTAATTAAGTTTTTCACTCGAAGATCTATTTGGTCCGAGTTTCGCGTCTTTTTGTTTGCTCGAAGACCTATTGGTATACGAGTTATTAGTAAGTTTTTAAATTTCTTCAAATTTGTTTAGGGTTTAGCTTTATTATACCTTTTCATAATGAACTAAACTACTTATTCGTTAATTTAATCATCCTTTACAATGCAGTCCATAGGTGATTCCTTTTAACTACTTTTTAAATTAGTTGTGAAAAGGCTTCAATGGTCATCTTCTACCCAATTGTTATTTTTCATGACCTAATATCTCAGTGACAAATTGACCTATTCCGACCAAACCAATTTCAATTTAGGTTTTCGAGTATGCTCTACAACTCGTTCATTGACAGTTTTCGTCTACCACCTAGCGTTAAAAATAAAAATTACAAAACCGTGCAAAATGTCACCATTTTGCTGAAATTTGCAAAATGCCTGAGGCGATAAAATTAAACCACCCTGTATACAAGTCAATATTAAAGTGATATCAAAAGTCAATGGCTTATGTTGGATACCAAAAAAAACAAAAACCGAAAATTATTAGTTCTAAAACGACTAATTAAGACGATATTGTTAGTGGCAATACATTTTTTAAAAATATCATTAGTTGAGCCAATGGAGTAAAATTTGTTCATTGTACGGTTTGTCAAATTTATTTATGGTGAACCTGCATGAAACATGTTTCTCTTTCGGTTATATAACTACAACTAAGCGATAAACGGTGCAATCGTTCCGGACACTGTATTCGAAACATAGTTATATTATTTAAAAATTTTATATCTTTTTTCTTTCGATTAATTCTGTATAATTTTAACTGCAACAAAAATCTTAATAATTTTAACTTTTTCTTATGGTGTACGAGGAAATTTAATACCATAGGTTATATACATTTATTTGGATATTTTAAAATTCGTCCACTTTGTTTCGCATGCACTACTATACACTATTGAACAATAAATAAATGCGAGTTTTATAATTGATTTAAACAAGACCATAAGACACGGAAACGATTCTAATTGCTTCGAAATTTTGGATGAGGCACCTAATAGTTTATTGGATTTGGTTATAACTTGATCTATGTGAGAAGTAAATAAAAATTTATGATAGAAGTTTACTCCTAGATCTTTTACGGTGTCTTACCTGTTTAAGGTTACACCATGTAAACTATAATTATAAATAATTTCATTTGTTTTTCCTATGAAAGATACTACATCGTAGTTTATTGGGATGTGTTTCTCATGGACCATTAAATATTTGTTTAGTTGACTTATATATTTTTGAAGTTGTTTATAATCGTTGAAAGAGGTTATAACCCCGCTTAGTTTTTGGGCATCGGCCAGTTGGAAAATCTTTGGATAAGTTATAAGGGTAGGGATGTCAAAAATATACACATTAAATAAAAGAGCGATGAGCCTTGGGGAACCCCGCACATGGCCTGATACGAAACATTTGTTATTTCCCCATTGATTTTTACAAGGTTAGCTAGGTAATTCTTTACCCACTGAAAAACATGTGATAGTTTAGTTTCTGCAGTAACCTTGGATGTGAGACTCGGTCGAAGTCCTTGGACAAGTTCATGTAAATAACGTCAACTTGTCCTCAAGTATTTAGGACTGACTGTAGATAATTTGTGAAACACGCGAGGTTTGTTTCAACGGATCTGTTGCGTTTCTGGTATAAAGATCTTAAACCATTCGTAAAATGAATTAACTGCCGTGATCGGACGATTATTAGATGGATCACCAAGAAACCGTTTTAAAAAAAATTTAAACAACCCCATTTTTCCATTCATCTAGAAAAACGCCGATTTGTATTGATAAATTGGACATGAAAGCTAAAGGCTTAGTTAGGGTGTCACGGCATTCTTTGATGACAAAGTTAGGAATTCCGTCTTTGCCAGAGACGATGGTCAGTTTAAGTTTCTTTATAGCGTCTATTATGTCGTCGTCGATAATTCTTAAATAGAAATGTTGCCTCTGATCTTTGGGGGATTGTTCATTAGGCTTCGATGATCACATAATCTTTAGTCATTAGTCAGAGGTGCCAGTTGGGAGATGTTTCCACCCAATTGGTCTCCTTTTCAAAGTATTATGCAGCTAATATAACATAAATAAAAAATTATAATTATTTCCATTTCAATGGTTAAGATTTCGCGATTAAAAAATATTTTATTTCGATTTCTTGCCCATCTAGCTCGCTTGAATCACCTTTGAGATTTGGCGGAATAATTTTTAGAAATTTTCATTTTCATTGGTACGATGGGACGTCAAAAATACCTGGAAACTGACGTTAGTTCCTTCTCTTATCTATTTATTTTTATAAGTTTCATTATTTAGAAAGCTCGATCCTTAATGTGCGAGGCCTCACCGATTTGTTACAATTCGAAATCGTGTTGCTTTAGCTAAGGTCCTGTGTGTTCGAATTAAAGATTTTTAAGTGCTTTTGATTTAAATGTATTTGGTAGTGGTAGTAATTTTCAGGTTTCGTCATATCTAACGTAAATCTTTAAAAAAACAAACAAACAACACAATGTTTTTTAAATCTCTATTAGGTAGTAACGTACTTAGGTGACTGACAACCTAGGAGTCTACCTTCCAACTATCCCTTGGTCGCTCTTGAACGGGAAATATCGTTCACATTTAAGGATATAGTCCTGTTTAAATGGTCCAAGGGCAGCGAAATAATATTCACGCCTTCTTGGAGATGTAGTAGTTTTAGGAAGCTAGCATGTATTTAGCCCCACACTATTTTTCTTCCGAAACATGTTTTGAAATATCAACGGGAGCCTCTCAAGGTAAATGTTTCAAGCAAATGATTTTAGCCCTGTAAGGAAATTGTTACTTATTTTGTAAGAGGTATATTTTAAACTTCTGTTAATATAATCGGTGTTTCTTTATAGCTACCAGCTCTTTGGGAATATATGGCAAGTTAGCGTCGTGCGAAATCAAAGAGACGAAAAAGTTTGATCAACTTGAAATTTCAGTCATGCAAGTGAACCAAATTTTACATTTAAATATAGATATGTTCACACGTAAGCGGCATAAAAAGGTTTGAATCGGTTTAAAATAATTTAGCCTGGTTCACACAAATCCTACGAAACGTTTTGAATCGATATCAAGGCAAAGTGTAAACGCAGCTTATATAATACTTAAGAGAGATTTAAAAAAGAGAATATGCCATTTTGTAACTTATTTATTTATTATCCATTAATGGACAACTGGTGTGGTACCAATCTAGTCCAAACTTCGGAAAAAATGGCCCTGGGCTGAATTTTTGCATACACCTTTATATAGTCTCTATAAACGTTTTGTCAAAAGTTCTCATCATTGGGGTATATGGAACTTTTTTAGGCGGGAAAATTACCAGGACTTTAGGACATTGGTGAGGTTCTATAAGACCATAACCTCTTTCAATTGTGAAAATTTTAGGTATGGCACATATTTTTCTACAAAAAAAAACATTGAAGCCGTACTAAAAACATTGGCACTGCGATTGCGCAGAAACGACTGCTCAGAGGCTATATTCATATGAGACTATTGTTGACAAGAATGTGCTCCGAATTATTTTTGTAATTGACAGAGTAGGGCTTAGTTAGTTTGTAAGTACAATCAATATGCGTTACTAATTATGAGATTAAAAACTTCGTTTTATTTGCATATTTAATAAAAGATGATGAATATTTACGTCCTACTAGTTTCGTTACGCTCGTTTCGTGATAGTAAATTCAGAGGTTCTGAAACTAAAATTGATAAAATAAGAACGTGTATACAATGTCAAACAAATTCGCATAATTAGTAGCAATTACCAATGACTGGCTCATTGTCAGGCGTATTCACTCCGGAATAAGAATGTTCCAAATAAATACGGTTCTATTTGTAAAATAGTACAGTATTACAAAGTATTAAATGAATGGAAAATAAGGTAAAATTTTACCTGTGCTGTTTCTTTTATTGCATCGGGATATTTTTCTGTTGGCCAATTACCCCCAACATATTGATGCCCTTTAACATCATTGTGATTTAATATATCCCTCCGATTAATAGCTGTAGCCCATGCAATACACCTTTTTAGCTTTTTCTTGGGTTTTGGCACTGGATAAAATTTTACTCCACCTGTACCTGGTTTACTTGATATATTATAATTTTAAATGTTCGGAAAACGCAATATTTTTCCATTTTTAAGAATCAATAAATAATGGGCGAACTTAAAATATAAATTTAACTACAAACGTTTTCTTATCCCTCGTCATTTTCAAATTCGAACACAACCGTTTTTTATTTTTCTAAAAGCCTCTTTTCTCCATGGCCAGAGGGAGCCAGGGAGCTAGTTAACTTTATCACGTGACAAAATTTTCCTAGGATAAATCTCTCTCTATCCACCCGTTTGGGGGAGTGTGGCATAAAAAAAACGAATAGAGCTGCGACGATTTTTTCATCTCCTTTATTTATTTATCTATGATTGTGCGGGACTTCCGTATAGCAGCATAATGCCGCAGCTATAGCTGCAGTCCCAGGTTTTCCTTGCCTAAATCGGTCCTTGATGAAGATTGCCCTCCTTTGAAAAATGGCTGAAGGATTCCAAAATTGACAGTTTCTTAATCACACTTTTTTAAGTTTTTGGTCTTTCGGTTTCCCTTTCCATTAAAAGTCCTAAAGTTTAATTTTATCTTATGGAAAATCTGCGGTTAGTAGTGGCACAGTGGTACGTTGCGGAGTAAACCGTTATCTAAACCAACCAAGAAGAGCTAAAAGAAAACTTATCTTCTAAGAATAAATCTTAGACTAAGTTCATCTAGTCTTTATTATTAATTTAAAATTTTCTTTCATTTTTTGTAGGAGTGTTTTGGGAGTTATTGTCTTAGCAAATGTAATTGGCACATTTTATGAAATGTTCACCGCAACTCAGTCCTCGACGGACATATCAGCTGAAGCGAACGTAAAACAAAGTATGTTTATTACAGTATTTCTTAAAAAATTGGAATTAATTGAATATATTACATAAAATTATTGGATACTTTATTATAGCGATACACTAGGTAATTATAGACAGTAATAGAAAACCTTGGTTGTATTTGCTACAATTTATAAAAAAAACATGAAAAACTAGGCTTAGCTAGTTCTCCGACTAGTTTAATTCTTCTTGTGCAAAAATAACGACGTTTTTGTTTAAAAGCGACGCATGCATCAAACCGCAAATAGTGTTTTTTTAATTATTGTACTGCTTTTCAAAGTGAAATTGGACCCGTTTCCATTTTGGGAGACAGATCTGGGAGATAATTTTATTACTAATTGAATTTTTTTAAGAAATAATTTTAAAATGCATTTTTAATGTTAAGAAAAACTTTTTCTTTTAATTTTCTCGGTTTATTTTAGGCATTTTAGGAAAAATACTCTTGTCATTTTCTGTTCGCCGGAACTTCGTCCAAGGGTTCGAGATTCAACACAAGAGTATCGCTCAAAATTTAGACTTCATTTACGGGTTACGATACCTTTCCATGTGGTGGGTCTTTCTGATCCACGCGTATGTCCTGGTCCAAAAACAACTACTAAGTAAAACAATGCTCCTACTCTATAAATAAGTATCACTAACGGAAATCTGAGCTCTTTATATTTTTAGAAAACATTCACAACATTGATGATCATAGAAAAAGTGTGTTGTTTTTAATGGTTGAAAATGGATACATAGCAGTGGAAACATTTCTTTTCATCGCGTAAGTTGGTCTCACATTTATGCATTCAATTAAGAGAAAAACAACGATACAATTTGTAATTTCCCAAGCTGAAGTCGGAACATATCGAACATTGTGTTCGCGTAGTTGGAAAACTCCGTGGAAACAAATTTAAAGTTCCTTTTTTGAAAGTTTCTATGCGTATAATGTTGAAATATAATAAAATGTTGATCGGCTAAATTTGAAGGTTTAACGTTTAAATTTTGTCGAAATTAAAACGCCTTAAGACAGTTAAGTTGGGAATTTTAGCTTCGCCTCATTATATTATTTAGTTTATTCTACATTACACATATATTTTCAACTTATTTTGTACATGTATTACTATGTGAAATTGTTACGCCCGAAATTGGATCTTTGGGGTCTTTCGACTCGTGCTTGAGTTCAATTCGTTGATTATTTTTTCAAATGGAACTACGGCTATCGTGATAATGGATATGATAATTCCAATCCTAGAAACCCCTCAATTTAAAAAAAAATCCAAATTACAACAAATCCTATACAGTAAACTAATTGATCGGACAAAAATATTTTAAGTTTAGTAGTAGACCTCACTCTGCTCATTAAATTATAAATCGTACTAAAACATAAGGTTAAGTCGAGGTCAATTATGGTTGGGGAAATACTATTATTTAGATATCTTAGGAAAAAGCCCTGGATAGCTGTTCAGTAATAGTTACTGCTCTCCGATTCGATTATGACCTTTCGAAGACGAAACGCAAACGTTTCTTAATAAAAAAAACTCTCCACGGGTTCTACCTAAAATAACAAATTTATAAATAACGTCTCTGGTTCAGGTACATTGTTCTTAATATCATCTTTTAGCAGATGAACTGGGAAATTAGCTATTTCATTTTACATAGTCTTGTATTTTGGAATTTGTACTAATAAATTTAATTTTAGTTGCGTGTCACCCTAGAAATAAAATTTATTTGTACGATTCTAGGGCCGTACTTTTGTCATACAAAGCTCTGAAGGATAACAAAAACTCCAAACCTTACAAGCCTATTCAAGCTTTCATTTGCAGAGTATGGAGGTATAATCTGTTAACATTTAAGAAGTGTGAAAGTAGTTTCCATATTCTCAATAAATAATTTTTATCAACGTTTTTCTTTCAAGGCTATTGCCTTCTATCCTCTTAACTATTGGAATAGCTTTAATTTTCCCATTGCTGTCTTCGGGGCCAATGTGGAATTTCGTTTCTGGAGACATATACCGTAAGTGTCGGAAGAACTGGTGGGCCAATGTTTTATTTGTCAACAATTTTCTTCAATTCAACGAAATGGTGAGTTTATCTGCTGAATTCCGAAAGGATAACCACATTTTAAACTCGTTCCTTTTCGATCTACTCTCAAATTTCACATTGGATAATTTCTGCCTGTACCCCACGTGCTGATTAAAACTAATATTGATAATGTCAAATTAAATAAATAATGTTGATCAGATAGGAGATAGGGGCCCCTTCGTTACCAGAGGGAGGAGGGATGTTGAGGGAACCGTTTAAGCTCGAAAACTAGGAGCTCAGCAAGAGCAGGGGCCCATTCATTACAAGGGAGAGAAAGGATGTTAAGGGAGCCATTAAAGCCTGAAAACTAGGGGCTCAGGAAGAGCAGATGCCCATTAGTTACAAGGGAGAGAAGAGATATCAAGTAAACCAACGAAACTCGAAAACTAGGGACTCAGCAAGAGCAGGGGCCCATTCGTTACAAGGGAGAGAAGGGATGTTGAGGGAACCAACGAAACTCGAAAACTAGGGGCTCAGCAAGAGCAGGGGCCCTTTCGTTACAAAGGGGAGGAGGGATATCAAGGGAGCCATTAAAGCTATATAACTAGGGCTCAGGAAGAGCAGGAGCCCATTCGTTACAAGGGAGATAAGGGATGTCGAGGGAACCAAAGAAACTCGAAAACTAGGTGCTCAGTTAGAGCAGGTGCCCCTTAGTTACAAGGGAGAGAAGTAATGTCAAGGGAACCAAAGAAACTCGAAAACTAGGGGCTCAGCAAGAGGCACATATATCATAAGGTGGAGAAAGATGTCGTGGCCCCAAAGAAGCTTGAAGCCTAGGGGTTCTGCATTGATAGCTAAAATGTTACATTCCCGTATAAAAACTACATGAGATTAAAAACAGAAGATAAAATGCAATTTTCTTCAATCATATGAAATCAGTAGAAAATGCGCAACCAATTTTTGCGGTATTAGTGCTTATAAAAATGCATATGGTAATCCATATGTATATTCAGGTATATCAGCAGTTGAAAGTCTATGTTGCGCTATGCGCCTAACTAGTTAAATAAACATTCTGAATGAAACGATTAGTGTTAGCGGCAAAATATCTAATATAAAATGATAGTGAAAGTCCAAAATGCTCCTGCTATCGATCAAAACTGTAATAATGTCAATTTCATTATTATAGTGTGTATTTACAACGTGGTACCTGCCAGCAGATGTGCAATGTTACCTTTTGGGCATTATCTACGTTGTCTGTTACATCGCGTAAGTTAGATATGAAAACCGTAATATTCTTAGAGTAAAACGTGTGTCGCCCCTTTCATTTAGTAAGCCGCTCGCTGGAATTATCTTCCTAGCCTTTCTTGTGGCATGCTCTATCCTCTCTTCAGGGATAATGACTTTTTTATATCAGTACCCGCCAACGAATTTACACGGGAACCTCATTTGGACAGATCCAGTGTAAGTTTTGTTTTACGAATTAAATATTTTTATAGTAAAAACTATATACGTAAATACGAATCTTTATGAAATTCAATTTTTTTTCTTGACAGTGTTGGAATCAACTATATGACTCGTATGTACGCGTCTACTCACGTTCACATATCAGTGTATGCAATTGGTCTTTTCACGGGAACAGTTCTTGCCACAAAGAAGATTCAGCTAAGTCAGGTTAGCTTTAATGTAATAATAAAAATACCTTAACGTTACTCATTCATGTGAAACAAACGTAATTTCACCGTCATCTAAATAAATTGACCTTTGACTTAAACCAACTGTACTTAAATAGAACTAAGGCGAAGATGGGGAAACGAGCATTAAGGTGTTCGTTATTTCAAAGACATGTTTTATTAACGTTCCTTTAAAACGATACATTTTAAACTGGACGAACAACGTCAATGTAGGAGTTATGAGAAAATGGATTGAAACTGCAACTCATAAGAATTGAAATATAATAGAATTATGCGTTTTGTGATACGGCATATTAATCTTAATTAAATCACAGCCGCACATTTATCTTAAGTAAATGGTAAATTTTCTGTATTTAATAAGAACCGAATATAGTCATTACAAAACTAAACACATCGAACATCAAGAATGTATTTAGGTTAGCATATAATATGTAGCTGCAACCATAGCCTTGTTTTCAAGATTCTCGGAAAATATTTTAAGTCTACGATATACCTGAGTGGTTTTCCACTTAGTGGGTGATATGCACGCGAGGAATGGTGGAAGGAGGTGGTTTTCCTTCCGGGAATCTAGAGGCCTGCATATTCTCCGTTCCCCTGAACACATTCTGGATAACACATATATTGCGAACTTTCTATGAAAAAACTCGTGGCATATTAGAAATTTTATAATATCGAAATTTAATTTCAGGCGATGGTTCGAATTGGTTGGATTTTATCCACACTCATCGCGTTAGCGGTTCTAGTCGTGCCTTACCCGTGGCAAGCAGGTGGGAAATACTCTCTGGCTGAATCCGCAAGTTACGTCTCATGGTACAGAACAGGATGGGCGTTGTCTCTCGCCTGGATCTCAATCGCCTGCTTTACTGGAAAAGGAGGTTAAGTGTTAACAAGAACCGATTTACGTGGTGTTATTCTGTCAGCCCCAATTTTGAATTCAGGTCTAGATTGCCATTTCTTGAAAGGAATACGAAACTTTATTTAGAAGTATTAGTATATTAATTAATTAATAAATTATTATAATAATTCATTTTTTTATAGTTACGATATATAGCATATTAATCACATTTCATTAATATTTATTTTCCTGAATATGAATACGTTGTTTTTACATTAAATATCATTTTTCCCATTAATAATTTATATTATGAATAGTACATACTTGTTGCAAAACTTTCCAATAGTATAATTAGAAGTAGTAAGAAATTTAAATTAATAAATACATGGAAATGAAAAATATGCTGGTTCCCGGTTTTCTCTCGCATAAATATGTTCTTCGTGTTAATATCTGGTGATACGGTGCTAAGCGTTTAATCTTTTCATTTGGCAGGGATTGCGAACTACCTTTTGTCTTTTTCTGTCTACAAGCCTCTGGGACAAATCACATTCATGGCGTATTTACTGCACTATTTTGTAATTTACCTTTATATTGGTTCGACTGTTGTTCCCATGGCGTATAATCACCTTGTAATGGTAAGATGCTCTTCGTTAACGATCACTTAAAACTCTCAATTTAAGACTGATAAAATTGTCGTATGGCTTGAAGGATAGATTAAGTCTCCAAATATCGTTTTACCACTAAAAAGATCTTGAAAATTAAACATAAAATGCAATTTGAATTTGGTTTTTATCTATAACCGCTAAAGAGTTACATTTCATATTATTTTCTGTACAACCTTACTAGCTGGACTCGCTTACAAAGCAAACGGCAAACGGCAAACTTCCGTCTCTTCTTGGCTCGCTACGTCGCGAGACACGACGTGGAGTTGGTGGTGGAACCTTGAGGTGGTTTAAATTATTAATGAAATATAAATAATTATAACTCTTTTACTGTTAAAGATTGAAACAAAATGTATATTGTATTTATTATTTATTTTTCAAGTTATGTCTAATGGCTAATGGTTAAAAGGTTTTTCAGCCTGAGCCTTTCTGTAAGCATAGTGCTAAATTACATTTATATTTGCGTCCCAAAGCCGGCCAGACGTTCAAAATTCTTTTTTTGGGGCCACTTGATTTCCTAAAGCTAGCCAAATATGGTGAGCACTCTTCGAAGGTTTAAATTATTCTTACAATAAAGAAGAGTAGTTTTCCCAAAAAAAATATACTGTATTTTTTGGTCGCTTAGTAGGAATTTTCGTCCTTATGCAATTATTAAGGTAGGCCAACCCGCCGGCGCCGCCACTGAACACACGTATGGAACATAAACGGTGGGGTAGCTTAGTGGTTCGCACTTCTCATCGTAGCAAATGTAGCCGAGCTCGATCGTATCTTTCGGCACTGGGTGAAAACTGAGAACAACTCCTTCAGCGTAGAGTTTTAAAGTTCTTTTTGCACTGGCTAAAGAGGTTTGCCCACGAGTTCTTCGGTTTGCCTTTTCTATAAAAAAAAAACTTTGTGGTTAGTGTAGGTAGTGGTTGGGTCTCGCGGAATGAAGGGCTTGCCACCAACCCTTCTACGCATTGTAACCCGGTCACCTGATTTAGAGGCATTAAAAGTCGCTAGCTGACTTGGGCCTAAGGTGGTGCCTTGGTTAATATTATTATTATAACATATTTATAGGCTTATGCTTCGCTCGGGTATCGTGTTCCGTATCTTTATCGCAATAACTGAACTTTTGTCTTAAGTATTAAAACGATATGTTATAGGTGTACTACTTCTTTGGACTCTCGTGTATCTCGCACATTGCTGGTTTCATTGGCCACATTTTAGTGGAAACACCGTTTTCCAATGTCGGTAGAATTGCGCTGGATTTTTGGCCTTTGAATAGAAAGGCCTTTTCGGCGAGTGCAGCGAATGAAACTAGCCACAAGCATCAAAATGGAACCACGAATGGAGTACACAAATCAATTGATACGAATGGAAGTACAAATATGTAGTATTTATGTATTTAAATTAAATCATTTAAATCAGTATTTGTAAAAAGAATTACCTAACATCTCGACTTCAATGAAATGTGAAATGAATCAGTTAGAGTTAGTTACTTCTTGACTTATTGATTGCGTAATCTGATTCCGTTTTCATTGAATTATGCAAAATCTTTCCTTAATATTTTAATAATTAAATTAAACAATTTTGCCCATTTTCTAAGAATCTTTCACTTTTAGGTTTAAGACCATTAATATTTATGTAAAAAGTAGTCGCTTATAAAACTAGAATTAGGTTTTATGTTATTATTTAAAAAACAGACGTTATTTTTAAAATGGCTTAGTGTTTTAAAAAATGTTCTCAAATAGCTGATCGCGCTCGATTGAAGATATGAATATCGCAAACCGCGAGACGTTTCGTATTCACACAAATACGTCTGATAGGCGCATAATTTTCGTGTGAAATGACCCGTTAACAAAGGAACGAAATATTTACAGTATTTATTGCAATTATTTATTGTACCATTTGGTGTGGAAACTTTAAAAATACTTTGTTCAGTTTGATGCTCAAATAAAACTATTAAATGTATCAGATTTATTTTTATTATTAAGTTTAGTTTTAGATATTAAAAATATTTTGCTAGAAATAAATTTAAATGACAGAGAGACCGGTCTCTACATGGTAAACATTTTCAGCAAAGAGCTCAAGATCAATCTCCGTACTTAAGCCAACTGGTACATGTATGAAACCGTCGAACTTTGGCTTTAAATATAAAAATAAATCAGTCGTCTAGCGACTTATTATGACTTTAAACAGACACATACATCTTTTTAACTCAAAGAAATTTACTTTCATAACGCTAAAAGATATAAAAAGTAAAATATTGTACAGCCATGATTTTCGATACTGATTAGTGTATACTTGTTGAGATTTCGGCCGCCCTTGAATCCTTGTTTTTATATTTTGGTCAATATCCATAAAAATCAGGAATTATGGAATTCATATACAGGGTGTTTAAATTTAATCACCCCAAGCATTTTGCTCAAAAACTATATTACCTAGAAATGTGAAATTACCAGGATGTACACTATCGAGGAAGGTCGTTGTTATTTGTAAATTTCATCAAATTCGTGACATTTTTCACGGTTTTGGTTTTTTTGTTCACCAGGTGGTAGACGAAAACTGTCATGGAACAAGTTGTAGAGCTTACTCGAAAATCGTAAATTAATTTTTTTGGTCAGAATAGGCCAATGAAAAATAACAAGTTGGTAGTATGTGGCCAAAGCCTTTTCACAACTAAAAGAAACCTATCTAAATTGTAATGTTTGTATGACTGCTAATAATAAAATAAAAATTGTTAAAAACATTTTTTTATTCGTAATTAATTTTGAGATAAAAATAATTTCCGAAAGTGTTACAAAATTTAAAATTGTTCCAGTCTTATACTAAATAAGGTTCAATAATTCCACCTTCCGCCGCTGTACACGTTCGTGGGCGATACAGCATATTTTGAAATTAACCACGGACCATAGCTGTAGTTACTGCAATAATTCTCCAGCGCAAGTCTTCTCTAGTGACTGGCGTCTTATAAACTTCCTCCTTCACGAATCCCCACAAGAAATAGTCTGGCGGTGTCAAAGCAAGGGAACTAGGAGGCCATCGCACTTGACCTATAATTCCAATCCAACGCCCAGAGAACTCGGTGTTAAGGAATTGTACCACACCTCTTTGCTGGTGAGAAGGCGCACCGTCATGCTTGAACACAAGGTGTGGGATGTCGATCAAAGGTACATATCCCAACGTTTTTGCAACTTCATTGTGTAGGAAGGCCAAGTAGAAAAAAAGGTCCAATATCGCGATTTCGTAGTAAACCAGCGCAGATGTTGAAAGAAATTGGACCTGATTGTGGTGATAAAATCCCCTCATGTGGTTCTTCTGTCTGGTAAACGGGCCGTCTCTCGAGAATAAGCACTCATCGGACACGAAGAGCTAACGGGGGAAATTTTCATTTGCATGGCCAGGGTACTGAACCAGTTGCAAAAGTCCAATCTAAGTCACCTATCATCATCGTTAAGTTCTTGGTGAATCGTGGCACGGTATGGATGAAAGTTATAGTGGTCAAGGACACTAGACATAATACGTTGACAAGTCCCAATCAGAGTATGCCATTCTTATACTTGCTCGAGGGTACACGACCAAGTAGGGCGATGATTGTGTTTTCCATATTAATGTTATAATGTAACCTTCCGCGGAATCTGGGATTAACGTGCCAAATATCTCAGTGAACAATTGACCATTCCGACCAAGCCAATTTCAGCTATTGTTTTCGAGTATACTCTACAACTTGTTCATCGACAGTTTTCATCTACCACTTAGCGTTAAAAAAATAAAAATTACAAAACCGTTCAAAATGTCACGATTTTTCTGAAATTTACACCTTCCCCGATAATGTACTTCCTGATTATTTAACATTTCTATGTAACATAGTTTTTGCTAGGAGGATGTAAATACTGGAGGGGAAATATGGGATTCATAGGCCTGGCAATGTGAGGAATTCGGACATAAGGTACTAGAGACACCTAGCGGACACCGTAGTCAAAATTTCGTCCGCGTGTTCGTTGGGACTTGGTTAGAAATGCGTGCCGGTTTTAAAATCGTGTTAAAGATTTATTTATTTTGTCTTCAAATTAAATAAACATCTCCGAAAATAGTTTCGTAGAATCCAGGTAGAATATTCGTGTTTCAACGTGTACAAAAAATCCTTGTGAATAGAATGAAAAGTGGGCAAAATTTATAGAGACAAAATATTCCGCCTATTTTTACGATGGCGCTACGCTCGTATGTCCGAAATTGTATAGCTCTGACGTTGACGAAGCTAAAACAGCGAGTCCGTGATGGGGGAATACAAATTTCTGTTCCAGGTACGCAGTATTATATTCCTAGGTTTTTGAGCCAATTGACTGGGGCGATCAAATCAAAACACCCTGTACAGAAATTAATATGTTAGGGGAGGGTTTACCCTTGGATTAATTAACACTAAGGATATACGGCAGACGTAGTTCTCTTCAGTAAGAAAAATAGTTCTAGCCGTTCTGAAATTGGAAACTTCATCCCCCCATTTTAACCCCTTTTAACGCGGCAAGCGGAAATTGAATTCGAGACACAGCGCCATCTTTAGAATAATCAAGGCACTATAAGATAAACGGTTTGAAAATTTTCGTTTCATTACTGTCGAATCGTTATTTCTCGAATAAATTTGATGAAATAACCCAATTTTACGTGAATAATTAGTTATTTCGAATTAAAATATTTAAATGTGAAAAAAGGAAGATAACGCAATTGTGTACTCTTGTGATTTAAAAGATTATATAATAAGTATCCTATTACGTAATAGAACACATCATCGTCTTCTGAAATGTCGCTTTCTTCACCCAGAGTTGCAACTGTTTTAGTTGAGAAGTATAACCCAGCGTTATAAAGTTCCCGTAAAATCATATTTAGCCCAGTGACTTTATCTGCATTCATAAAATATTTATTTTAATTTTCTTTTTAAAATGGTAAATAAAAATACCCTTACCGCTATATGAATGTCTTGGCAATAACTTATGGCCAAATACAATTTATCAGATGCAGTTTCGGTAAATAGGATGCGAAGAATTTCCTTGAAAATTTCATACAATAACTCATTTGGTTCCAAATTTGTGATCCAAGCTAAAACTTCAGTACTAAAAGCAAGGACTGGAAAACCAACGTACTCATTTTTTATTGAAAATTTGGCTTTGTTCCAAGTATCGTAAAACATAGTATTATAGCATTTCACTAGAAGACATTGTAGAATAAATTTGCTAATTTAAATAACTAATATATGAAAAACTTACTATCCTAATTTCATTTTCTTCCGTCGGAGGTTTTTCTTAGTCACTGGTAATTTCTAATGAAGAAAAAAAATGAAACAAAAAATTTATTTCAGCGTATAGTTACAGAGTAGAATGAACTTACGGATCATTAATTATTTTCTTTATTTTTGGCTCTGGTTTTGATGCAATTTTCTTTGATTGACCTTTGGCTTTCTTCTTGACAAGAGTGGCTTTACTTAAATATAAACTTAGTAGATCTGGAAGAAGCACCCGAAAGTTTCGGGTGCTTCTTCCAGATCTTCTAAGTTTATATTTAAGTAATCTGGTTTCTTATTTTTGGTGAGGTTTCTTTGTTTTCTTCTTTATAGGAGATGCTTTCTTTTTGATGATAGATCTGAAAGTTCATTGAGACCCACAGAGCGTTTTTCTGACTCGGACTCTGGCTTTGAACCTCTGTCGTCAATTTGCGTTGTGACATTCCTCCAATTAAAATCATCAGTATCATCATCTAAAATATTTTAACATAAAAGATTAACTATCATGTGCTAAAGAAAATTTAAAATTCCATATGAATTTTGGTTAATATCAAATAAGCCAAGGCTTACCATTTTTGCTATTTTATATATTTACATTTCAGTATAATTGAATGGCTTACCTGAAGATAAATCGTCATAGCAAATTTCTTTAACCTCGTTTGGTGGATTAATGCCTAACACTTCATAAGTAAAATTCGAATACATGGTTGAAATTAATAGCAAAAATTATGGAATCAACCTCCAAGCTCCATCACTTATCCTAGTTTGCAGACGGTCTAAAAAAGGTCACGTGTGCCGCGGCAAAAGCATCCATGGTAAATTGGAACAATAGCCCCGCCACTACCTTTGCTCCCCTTTCTCGACCCCCCTTAAAGTACTTTTTAAGGAGATTCCAATGGAGCAAAAATTATTCCCCGCAAAGCATTATTTAAAAAGTTAATTAAAAATTTCCCAAAAACTATGCATTGGCGCCTTACGGTGCCGCTTTCTCGCTTCGCTCGAGCGCTGGGGACCCGGACCGGTGCCCCCCCCCCCAGCCCCGTTCTTATAATCATCATGGGTGCATATATAAACACCATTAAATATATCTCCTTAAGTATTAATTCCCGAAAAATTATGTTTCGCATTAAAAAGCAAAAGGATAACAATAATGCAAAAAGTTTTAACCGCAATTTATTATTTAGAAAGATATGATAAATGTAACATTGTTACTTGCCAATGGTTGCCATCCATTTTTACCACGGAAAATATGACATATTTCTAGATTTTTGTACGTGTAAACTAAAAGTAAAACTCTTGTAATCACTCACTTCGCTCGAGCGCTGTGGGCGCCGGCGCCACCCCAGCCCCATTCCTGCCAATCAAGCTGTGCCATCTATAACGCGACCTAGAGGACAGTACCTAGTATAGTCTCTTGTGGTGCGAATTAAACAAGGGAGAGCGACTGAGAGATGAATCGATCCCACACGAAGGAGAGTTCCCTCCTCCTGGATGCATATATTAACCCCACCTACGGACATCAGTTCCAGTGAAATCGTACCTAGTATCTAATGAATTGAATTCGCCGTAAAAAAAACATTTTCGGTTTGGACACTTTAAAAATTTAGTAATATCTTGCCGTTAAATGTCATTCGTCATCAGTCCTACGTTATCCAACACGGACAAACATCTCGTATTTCCCGAGAAAATCTCAAAATATGTCGTATTTTACGCGAGTTTTACGAGGTAAAAATTTCTGGCAAGTAACAATTTTATATTTATCATATCTTTCTAAAGTCCGATTTCCGAAAGGGCAAAAACGGCGCGACGGCGAGCTCTCTTCGCCGCGGAGTGAATTCTACGCCCCGAACCGTTCGGTTCGTACATTTTTAAAATTAGTATAACTTAAAAATGAATTATTTGCGGCTTATAATTTTTGCACCATTAGGTTCCCCTTAATAATTACGTTTGTAAGGTGCAACTAAAAATTGGAAAACATATGGCGGGGCTATTGTTCCAAATTGAAGCGTCCATTTCCGTTTTGACTTTTTCTGCCCATAAATCGCGTTCGGAACAGCCATTTTGAATTTTTTGCTCTCTAGCGTATATGCTTAGTGTTAATTAATCCAAGGTTAACGCTAAGATAAAACCTCATCCTCATACATCTTTAAAGCGGCTTTCTACGTCGTTTTAATGTCCTCCGTTGGATTGTTGTAGGCAAAGATCAATAAATAATGCAAAAATCAGATGGACCAAAATTTATTGACTTGGAATTCCGATCCGCTGAGGTAGAGATCAAAGTTTTCACACCCAAAAAGAATGGCGAGAGCCTCCCGCTCAATTTGAGGGTAGCGTTTTTCCGTTTCGGTGAGGGAACGACTCGCGAAAGCTATGATATGTTCTTTTCCGTTACAGTCATGTTGTGATAGGATTGCTCCTAGGCGAACGGGACTGCCGTCCACAATTACGGAGGTTGTCCTCTGTGGATCGAAAAAGTTTAGGGTTGCGCAACTCTTTAAACTTTCCTTGATGTTGTCCATTGTTTCTTGATGTGTAGTTGTCCATATCCAGACAGTAGCGGCGCTAAGGGTGGGCTGAAGTGGGCTTTAGCCCCCCTGCATTTCTGAGAGGGGCCACATATTCATAATTAAGAGGCCACATATTTTAATTTATGAATTGTCATTATCTCTAGAAATTTGTTTTATTGCCAAAAAACTTTTTCTGTAAAAAATCTTTCAATATAAATTTGTTTACTCAAAAAGGTAGTAGACCATAAACATATAGATTCGGGAGGAAGGGAGCGGAAATTGAGAGAAAGTTGAATAGAAAGGGGCTTATGGAAATTTAGGGAAATATCCCAGGCATGCACGTGTCCCCTCCAGGTCGGATACAAGGTCAGTAGGGGGTCCAGAAAACGCGACGAGAGCCGCAACAATAAAACGACCTTGCTCTTCTCGCTTCCTGGAAAAATTTGGGTTTTTTCGATTTCACCACTTTTGCGAAATATGGTCAATACAAGGTTCCCGCTAAGGGTCACAAAATTCTTAGGGGCCAGAAAATAATTAGCCCACCTGTGAAAAAACCTTAGCGCCGCTACTGTATCCAGACCGTATCCTATTTTAGTAAGTTGCGCAAAGGTTCGGTGAGTGTTGCGTAGTTAGGTAAAAATCTGGCACAGTAATTGGCCAGACCCAAAAAAGGTAGTGATATCACGAGATTCATCGTCAAGCTCGATTTGATGGTAGCCCTTGTTAAGATCTAACCGCGTGAAAATAGTCATTCCATTCATTGCAAGGATAATGTCTTCAAATTTGGGGGGTAGGGCGTTCCCGAACTATAGCGCTATGAGGTAGGCGCATATCAACACAAATTCTAAGTTCACTGCTATTTTTCTTGGGTACTAAAACGAGCGGAGAAAGCCACGAGGTAGGGCCTGTAGCGGGTTCAATAATATCGGAACGAAGAAGCACTTCTATTTCCTTTTTTACAACTTCCCGTAATTGGAAAGGAACGCGTTGGTGGCGAACCGCTGTTGGTGGTATAGTAGGGTCAATGTGAAAATGAGCTCTGTAATTCTTCATTTTTCCCAAACCATTGAATAAATGGTTATATTAATTTTTTTTAAGTACGAGTGGAGCTTTGTTGTTCACCTGGCGATTCGAGGATAGCTGATAATGATGGCAATAGGTCTAATTTGCGGAGAGCTGATGCTTCAGTAATATTGAACGCCGTATTGGACGGATGTAAGACGTGAAAAGTAGCTTTAGTATGCAGGTAGTTAATGGATATTGTAGAATTGAATGTGCCAAGGAGCGGCAAAGGTTCCTGGGATGCAAAGGGATAAACCTTTAGTTTCGGCGTATCAAGGTTTGGTTGTGGAGTTAGCCTCAAATATGTGGTGTATTTTATTATGTTCACTGAAGCACCGCACTGAGAGAAAAAACTGTTGAATTTACAGAAATATTTTACAGCACCCGTTCTGTATTTTTTTAATACAGAACTGTACTGTTTAAATTACTTTATTCAAGAAATATTTACAGTATAAATTACAGGATGTTTTTAGGTATTTAAAATGCAGGGGCTTCATGTAGTATTTATCGTTGAATTGTAATATATACATACATTTTCAGTATATATTACTATTTGTTTATAGTAAAAATTAGAGGTTTGTTTCAGATATTTGTAATAAACGACAGACATGTAGTTTCTATGGTAGAAATGTTATATATGTACATATTTGTTCAGTACATATTACTATGTATTTACAGTAAAAATGAAGACGTTTTAAGGTACTTAAAATACGGTTAGTTCCTGTAGTTATTGTGCTCGAAGTTGAATTGCTACCAAACAGTAATAATCCATAAAAATGCATTATTCAAATCAACTAATATGAAGAAAAGATTTTTAGTGACATCTCGTAAAAGCACCAATGGAGTCATATTTTTAATTACCCATCAAATGAAAACAAATTCATGTTTATATATTTAAATGCAAATTCATCGCGTTAGTGTTTGTGGTTTGAACTAAGTTTAATACGTGTCTGGATTCCGAGCCGATGAGTTGCATTACTATATTGTGCACGTGTTTATGGCTCTTACTTTGGACTCTAGTTCTGCCGGAGCCTATTGGTATATATAGCAAATTTGTTGAATATTTTTTAGAATTAAAGTACCTTATTGGTTAAAATTTAATAACGGAAATGTTTAGTGTACATAAACTTATTTTTAAAAAGGGTAGTAAGAACAAATAAAATATATAATATTTCCTGGCTATATTCACGCAATTTTTAATTGTAAATTCCGTAAAATTTACAGGCGTGTTGAAAATTTTAATTATTATTTCAGTTGTATACATTACCATGATTGTGGTTGAAAATTTTACTATGAGCTATTTGTATAAATTACAGGAATCTCAAGTAAAAGTTATTTACCAAAATTTCTGTAAAAAATACAGAACATTCCTGGCTACTGTGCGTCCAGGAGTTCCATGTAATTTCTACGCAATATTTTTCTCTCAGTGCGGTATCGATAAGTGCTTCCATATCTATGCCACGGATATTGAATATTTCGATAAGTTCGAACTTCGTGGTCACAGGAGTAGCCACGAGTTGATTGGTGGTCAGAGTATGGATCAACGCTTCCCATAGTGGTTCATCATCAGCGACATATGGGCCAGTCTGGTCTCCTTCGTCGTCATAGTGTTCTGTTAAAATAGCAGCTGCTGCATACTGAGGAGGCTGTTGGTTCAGTTCGGCTTGTTTTTTGTTGCACAGTACTTAAAAATGGCCAAGTCTTCCGCACCAAATACAGTTTGTAGATCTGGCCGGGCAACTTAAGCGTCCTTGTGAATGTGGAAACGGTCCACCACAGTTGAAACATTTGAGAGTTGTAGATGGAATATTTTCAACACCTAGTTGTGAACGTGCAGTTGGAGGGCAGTATTTCCCAGACGATGATGTTTGTTGAGTTCGAGCCGTAGGTGTACTGTTGCGAAATCGTTGGTTTGGTTGCCACTGCCAGTTTATTGGTTGACGCTGGGAGAGTGGTGATTGTCTAGGATGAGTTAGAACGTAGGAGTTTTTAAGAGCATTAAGGTTTGCAACTTCTTGCCTATCCCGGTTTTCCATCGTCATAGCCTGAAGATCCGCTTGTTCGTAAGATCTTGCTAGAGTTAAAAATTCGTCAAGCGTGATATTTACGTTTCGAAGAGCTTGTCGTCGTACTTGGGACGAATTTGAGGTTTGGATAATGTGACGCATTATTTCCATGTCGACGTCGGCAAAGTCGCACGTTTTTGAGAGAGTGCGTAGATGGGTTTGAAATTCATCGATAGTTTCAGACGCACCTTGTTTAGCCTGGCGGAAGTTGAAAACCTCATAGGTGGTGTGTCGACGTGGCAGGAAGTGAGCGTTGAGAGTTTGGACAGCGAGGTCGTACGCGTCCGGAGCAGGAACTCCCGGTTGAGCCACAGCGGGTATGACGTTTAGACTGCCAAAGATGTCTTGAACTTCGTCTCCTGCATAATGTATAAGAGCATGGATTTTTTCCGTGTTGGGTTGGCAACTCCAAAAGCATCCAGGAAGGTATTGAAGCGACGAAGCAATTTTTCCCATCGAGTTGCGATGTTATCTCGATTCTCTTGGATTGAAAACTGGACGAAGTGAGGAGTCGGAAAGGCCATTGTTTGTTAGGTTAAATCGACGGATAATAAGAGAAATGAAACAATTTGAAAGTGATCACGCGCTGGGGCTCGGAATTGGAATGATGTTCTGGAAGATTCTTTGAAAGTTAGGGTTCGTTAAAATACTTTTAGTAGTCTTGAGATGTTGGTTTGTGATGCTGCTAAGGCGCAAATATTCCGAAGAATTGATGCACGTAGGTGTCAAATGAATCTCCATCGCCAATTTAATGTCCTCCGTTGGGTTGTTGTAGGCAAAGTTCAATAAAAAATGCAAAAATCAGATGGACCGAAATTTATTGACAACGACTCTTCTACCGTCTTATTTCTTTTCTTTTTGTTAAAATAACTCTCGTTTCTAATTTCATGCGAGCACGCGATTTCCGCGCGTGGCGACTCTTTCACATTCTCTTTTACGATAATGTAAAGAATAAATTAGGATAAAATAGTGGATATTACAGTCGTCTCTACCCACGAAGATAATTGTACTATAAATAGACAATAGGAAAACTAATGCGCAGGAGAATATAAAAATGTGTTCATGACCTAGCGCAATCGCAACTGAAGAGGTTTTAATGTTATCCCTCATTAATGTACATTGATTTTCCGGCTTTAGCATTTTTAATAAATGAAGACATATTTTGTATATAAGACTAAATTAGAAATTGAATGGGTGGTTCTGAATTCTATGTAGACTTCCAAATTTTCATCACCACGATTTCAGCAGAAAGTGTCGGCCAAAAAACAACTGCTGAATAAATTGAATATTCTGCATCTTCAATTTTAATACGTACCTGCGCAGGCTACCGCTGATTTTTCATAAGACGGTTCGGAAGAAAATTTAGTGCGGCGCAGAATACATCATAATGTGATTTCTAAAACTGTTACATCAGAAAATTTGGTTTTTACCTCTCCGAGGAGGGGTTATACAACGACCGTGTCTGTCTGTGGGTGGGTCTGTGGGTGGGTCTGTGGGTGTGTCTGTCTGTCAGGACTGCGAACGCGTTCGCATTTTCGGTGCAAAGTGTAATCACTGCGTACGCAGTTTCTCAAAGGGTTGGCAAAACCACCGTGTGACGGTGAGCGTTAGCGGATGCATTTGCGGTTTGGTTTGGATGGTGTTTTTTCGCTCACCGTCGTGACGGTTTGGTGTATTACGGTTTTTGTAATGTTTATGCGTAGGTTGTGAGTGTTGAATTTGTTGTGTTTGTGTTCTGACGGATGTGCAGGTTGAGTCTGTTGTGTTTATATGGGCGTTTTCTCTCCAACTTCTTCTTAATGACTTTGGGACGGACCGAGTGCTGAGTGTAATGCTACCTCTCAACGTCCAATGGCAGGGTTTCCACCAGTTGTACACGGTATTCGTCTTAGTATCAATTTGCGATCGCATCGGGCGGGATTTGAACCCGAGACCTCCGGATTGACAGGCGGACGTTCTACCACAGAACCACCGACACTTGTTACGCCTTATTGAAAATTAGACCTTCAGCTTTATCGGAAGCGTATTTAATAGAGTACGAAATTTTGGTTTAATTGAAATAGAATTGAAATTGAAATTATTGCATCGAAGAAATTCTAATTTAGCGTTTCTCTATTGATTAAAAACAAATGCGCCACCCAGGTTTCGAACCCAGACCATTCGGCTTGGCAGTCGAGCGCTCTACCACAGAACCACCGATAGCTGCTTAGATTCACTGAAATTAAGACAGGCATCGTAAGCATAATAGGTAATAGTCTTTTTTTATTAATGAATTTATGAAGGCCTAATCTGGTATTTTTTAAAGGTTAAATCTTGTTTTAGCGCAGTCAGCCGAGATTAGAGGGTTAAAGGGTAGACCCTGTGGGTGGTCCACTTTCTTAACGACCTATATATAGTTCTGTTAATTCAAAGGAGATAATTTAACGTTAATTGCTTTAAAAGCTGGCGGTTAGTCAAGTGGCTCTCTGTGCTTTGTTGATGGTAAGGTTTTTGCTTCTTGTAAATACATTTGGTGTGGATATTTGGATATCTACGATTTCTAACGCAGTCAATGATTTCTTGGGTGTGCGAGTCATTATATGATATTGGAAATTGGACGGCATTGGTCTTTTTCATGTGGTATGCGTCACAACGTCAACAGGAAGTGAACGAGTCGTCCACTACCAGATATCTACGGTATCTTCATCAAGGGCGAGTGTTGAAATAAAATGAGCGTTAAAGATGCGGCAAGTATTTCGTAAGCGAGTAATTCCAAAAAGCCTCTGTAGATATTTCTTTCATTAAAATTTGCTTCGTATTATATTTAACTGATAAACTTGTTCTGTAAAAGGGTTTAATTCAATTGTGCATTGTTATAGTACGTCTAACTTACTGTTGTAACTACTTAACTTATGATATTCTGAATAAATTAAAATTGGTCGTTTCGTCTCAATTATTTTAATTAAAATTAAAATTTTATACCGGGCGGGATAGAAATGGGTTAATATTTTTAACAAATAACTCTAAATTGCGGAGATATATCTTTAAGGGTTATCTCGAGAAATTAATACCACTAGGGACAATTCTTCCGAGGAGAGGTATATTTTGGCTTGCCAACTTGTTCAATAAGTAAATATCTATGCACGGTATAATTTACATCAGTAGGCTGTGAATTTTGAGTAAATATGCGGTGTTCACATCCTCAACTTGGTGAGAAATTCGCTTCGTTTGAAAACTGCCTCGAGCCTACGAATGTACAAGTATAATTTTTACATCCTAGATAGAAATATCTCTCGCAAGAGAGATATTATGTACTTCTGGTAATATTAAACTCTCGTGATTAATTAAATTCATAAAACAATTGTTTTTAATAGCCATTTTAAAATGTAAAAAGTAAATAATACTACATACATAAATATATAAATGATAGTGAAATAAGAATAAATTATGTTAATGTTGAGGGTAAAATGTGGTCACCTCCCGTACACAGTTTCTACCATGTTCGTCAGCTTCTCTGTTTCTTTTTTCAGATTAAGTGCCTCGACACACTTCCAAAACGACTCGCTTCGGAAACAGTTCTCCCTAGAAAAACAAATAATCGCATTAAGCAAAAGACATCATTACGCTAATTGGTATCAAAAAGAGCGTATTTTAATAACGTCATTCAAAATTAAATTTTTAGTAGAGTTAGACCACATAAGACCGGTTAAGCGAACCCTGAAAACGTGCCGGGTAATCTTGTAGAAGCGTAGATTGTTAATTTACAATCCTACGCGTTTTGAGGGTTAGCTAAACTTTACTGTACTCATTTCAGCTAGAGTGTACACCGATGAGAGAAAATGGTCAGCCCTTGATGATCACAATAATGAGCGTACATACCTGCAGAGTGCGTGCACTTCGTGATCTCTATAGAGCTCGAAACACTCTTCGCAAAGATGGTTGAGTTTGGAGAAGGCAATTTTGTCGTACTTTCCCATGCAGCCGAGAGCGGCGAAACTCCTCTTCTTGCGGCCCTCTACCGGAGAAGGGCCGACACCGAGAAGCGCCAACACCAGAACTGCCGCCAAAAGACTGCTCAACCTTCTTGTCCACCAGCAGGACCTTATGCTCATCTGAAAAATAAACAGTGATGAGAGCGACGTCTAGTGAGCGTCTGTTGGTTTCGTTATCTGTAAAGAATTTCTTATTGTTTTGTAGTGTTTCAAATTGTTCCTTGAATCTAGTTTGATCACTCGTTATGAAGCATTATTTACGTTAACTCTATTTAAAGGAAAGATCAACCTTGTAACAAATTCTTTATTAGAAAGATAAAAAAATAATAATATTATTCTAATATAATATAATATTATTACGATTTGGAACTTTTTACATACTAAAAAATTAACTCTTACTACCAGAAACGTTTGATAAGTATAAAATACGATACGTTACGTACTATATCCCTATCCTACCAATACCATTGCAAGCTCCCTCTCATATTTCGGAATACGATAGAAAATATTAATCGTGGGTATAACGCCATTGTAGTTAGTTTCTAAAAATATAACCGAGGGAGAGTAATTTTTATATTTTGCATCGTCACGCGGAGTAATACACGAGTTATAAATTGAGCTGTGAGGCAGTGTGTAATTCGGCGAACTGGCGGGAGATGAGCGCCCATTGAAAAGGGCCTCAGGCCTGCGAAGGCGAGGCGCGGTTCCTGAAAAGGGTTCTTAGGAAATAATAGGAGGTGGGGGAGGAAATGGAATGGAAGTTTATATCAATCTTGAATTATTGGGTGGGCACGGACCTGTTAGGCGACCCCCTAGATCTCTGCCTGGTGAAGGTACAAGATTCACCGGCAAGATGGGTATACTTCTAACGCGGCACTCTATTTGTTCCACTTGCCTATAGCAACCCCATAGAGACGTTTCTTAGAAAATTTTTCCAATAGCCTATATTATGCCGTTTTGCTGGTGTCACTGGTCACCGTTTTAGGATTTTCCGAACAATACAGGAAATTCCCACTTGTAGAGTGCAACTAGGTGCATTAAGTTACTGCAAATTTAAAGCGCAGTCGTAATTTCACTTATTCTTTTTCAGTAATTATTCCTATTTTTATTTGCTTCTTGATATAATCACTAGCAGTTACCGTTATTTATATACCGCATAAAGTATAAAGAAACTAGTCCTACCTTTCGCCACTCACTTCAAATAGTGAACGAAGTATTATTATTTATCAAATTAGTAGCAGTGAAGATATGAAACGAAATATGTATGAAGACGGACGAATAGAGCGAAATCGCGGCCTTGGATTCACTCAATTCCGCAATGATAAGGTTTAAAAAGATCCTAATTGTCTGATCTTCTGTAAACGAGGTAAGGCACGTCATAAAGGTGATACGAAATATTTTTCATTATCAGTGATTAATCGTAAATCTTAAGTAACGCTTTATTTTCTCATATATAGCTCATTCTTTAAGTACAATAGCCCAGAAAAAAAAGCAGTCCTAATCTCTTTATTTCCCAGACTATATTAAAACTTCTCGCTGTAAATAATTTTCATTACATTGCCAAATTGTAGTTGAAATAAATACTAATTAATTTCACCAAATAAAATCTTTTGACTCAAATAAGTATCCTTGACCTGGACCACAATGCAGTGGTGTAGTCGGGCCAGGGTGCCGCCCCGCCTTGGTTTTTCCATTTTGCCAGGGTGCGCCCTGCCTCTTTTTTTCCACTTGCCAGGGCGCGCCTTGCTTATAACCATTTCGTAAGTACGTTTTCTCGAATAAAGGGTGTGTGAATTTATTATACATTTTGCCGGCAGGAAAATACCATAACAATTTCAAATAGTTACCTAGGTACGGCCAGCTTCGATCACGCTAAAAATCGAAGTTGGATGAACATTTATAGCGGCTGGTACAGCCAACTTCGATTACGTGCGAAATCGAAGTTGGCCGTACCCAGGTAGCGCCCCAGTTCTTTTCTTTAGGACTACACCACTGCCACAATGACTTCTCACCTTATCCTTATGTCATAAGTACGTAATATTTTACTTGGAGGGTAAATGTGAAAGCTTTCCCATCATGGCTGAATATTAATTACATACTTTGGGAATATGTACTTATTTATAGAACATTTTTATTTGATGAAATAGTTTTCGAAAATCACTAATTTTCCCCACACTATTTTTTCTTCGAAAAACATCAGCAAGCCTATATCAATAGGACAATAGAAAGATGAATATTCAGAGGCGAATCACCACTTAATTGGTCCGGCGGCGAAATCCCAAAGAGGCACGACTTAATTTTACTTTCATATGGAGCAGATGCTTTGCAACCGATTGGCCAATCCGTGTGAAGGGGGTGGGGTCCCATAATCTTAACCCTTGAGTTTCAAACTCTGAAAATTTCCGACAGCGACCCTAGCACCCTCCTCGCGTATTTGAGGCCATAATAACTTAAACCTCGCTAGCTCAGTCTACTAGTTACAGTGCTAAAAATCTCGAATGATAAACTTTATAGCCCAAGGGTCATTTGCCTGATAAAAAAAAAGTCATTTTTTATAATTAATCGGGCCATAGTAATTTAGGATACAGTGTTATCTCTCATCTTGGCAGCGCTATTCCTCCCACGTAAAGAAAAGGTTTCTGATATTTTTTTACTCTCGCGAAAAAACAACTTAATTATGGTTAAACTGTTTCATTTTAAATAAATACTCGGTTATGTTTTGAATAACGGAATTCTCATACAGGAAATCGTTTTTAAATTAGGTTACGTTAAGGCCCATTTTCATGCTCGCTGGTAGCGGATAAAAATCGTCAAAATTCGCATCCGCAAGCGTGAAAATTAATCTAAAATATTTGTTTGAAACAGATCGACGCGGAAAGTGAAAAAGCGTGTAGCGGAAACGGATTTTGTCGATTTTTACCCGCTACCAGCGAGCATGAAAATGGGGCTTTAAAGCACAAAAATGAATGAAAGGAATGATGAATATATAAACAATCAAATCATTTCGATATCTCATAGGTTCTCTGAAACTGACGTCTTCCGAAGCATACGCCAGTGACGTTTTTCCTTCCCCCTCTCACCATTTATTATATTAATTATCTCTAAATATAAATAAATACATTTTTGATACAACATCTGCTTTAAAAAATAACATTAAATTATTAAATACTTTAGAATGGAATGCACTACAATAAAGCTTCCGTAACTTCAATATAACACAGAAAGTTAGAAAATTTTCAAAAATGTATTTGTAATTTTGATTTATAACTAACTCATTTTCTGCCTTCTTGTTATGATAATTCAAGAGGTCCTGTGTTCGCACTGTTCAGAAGCAATTAGTGTGATTACTTTCGATGAAATACAAACGCCTGATTTTATGCCAAAAATTCATGTGATAAAAAAGCTGTTATTTTATTGCATATTGCATATACATGAAACATTTAGAGTGATCACAACTAAAATATATATTTAATACTTTCAGCTTTCATATCCATTTTATGTTTCGGTTTCAAACAATAAGGAATTGTTTAAATTTATTAAAATAGCCTTTGAAATTTAAATTGAAACACCGTTGCGCATTTAGCAATAAAAGGCCGAAGCTGGAATCATTGAAGAAGAATTGTATAATCGCTGCGATAGCGCTATTGACCTCATCTTTAGTTAATTTGCCCAAACAATTACTGGTTTTCGGGTAAAACTAGTAGTAGTTGCTACATCGAGACCTTGTGACGTCATACATATACGTCATCGAAGACGTTATCTTAATCTTCCTCTTTGTGTCAACGGTAACATCCTTATAGCAATTAATAATAATAATCAGCTAGGCTAATACCCAAGGCCTAAGACATCAAGCGACTTTTAAAGCCATTATTTCAGATGACCGGGTTACAATGCGTAGGAGGGTACAGCCAGCCCTTCATGCCACGCGAGTCAACAGCTCCCTACACTAACTATTAAAAGCTAATTTTAAAAGCTTATAGAGTATTATTGAAATTCGCTTAAATAACTGACTTTTCGGGAGAAAGATGAGATTGCAATGGGTCTATTCTAAAAGCTATTGGGTGAAATGTTTTGTCTGTTACGTCAACTTGGTCACTCTCCCAAACTTAATTCCTAGCTTTTCTTCTGGCAGTCACCCATTAAATTTACTTTCCTTCCAAACAAATAAATTGGTGCTAGGCCAATAGCAGAACACATTGACCTACCACCAGGGTATTTGTTTGGAAGGAAAGTAAATTTAATGGGTGACCGGCAGAAGAAAACCTAGGCCTGTACATTGGGGAAGTGAGTCATAACAAGATAAGGAAATTTTCACCCGCCTTATGCGCTAACCATGGCTGGCGTTTATAAAGAAGGCTTTCATATCGTCTTAATAATGAGTTTAATTAATTTTCTATATAGAAGTAAATAGAAGGATTTATTTACCCGTCATTATTTGCAGAACTTGGCGGCGCCAGTGGTAGGCTATAGCCTAATTTTCAGTAATGAATTTGAATGGGCCCCAAGCAAAAGTTTGTAACAGCCTAAGAGAGGGTTCACTTTGGAGGGGAATATTAAAGTACACAAACTACACATCGTATACTGTTCACTTTTAATGTGTTAAGAATATATATTTCCTGAGTTGTTGAATTTGAATTACCTGAAACATGAAATTTCACAAAACAATGAGGGTTTATTTAAACAACTTTATTTTGTTCATGAGGTATTATATTTTCCATATAAATAAAATAATATTTTAGATCCCAGTGGTACTTAAAAAAAAGCCTAATTAGGTAATTATAAATTTTACAAATATAGTTCAGTTCCTAAAATGAAATATCACTAAATTTTGAAAAAAGTGGTTAACCGACTCGAACTATAACCAAATATCGCGAGTATTTAGATGAAAATAATAAGATAGTGTGAAAGAACTTCAGTAAATAATAGTTGTTTATATTGTGAAGGTGTGTAATATGATATGTCTTTAAAAATACGAGCGTATAAAAACATTGACCTCAAACTTTGCTTCAAGTAAATGTAATTAATAATCTTAATACTTTAATGTCATAATCGTTACCATTATCTGTAAATTAGTGGGTATAGTTTAACGAAACGTTACTTGCGTCGGTATATCTCGTTTACTGAGGAAAGAAGAATAGGTCGTTCTATTAGCATTCCTAGCAACGCCATAGCAATGAAATACGCTTTTCCAGGCTACACCCTTATTTCGCCTTCTTCCGACTTTAAAAGACTGCGAAACCGGATCTGTACGATTAACCGTTGATAAGATGGCCAGTTAATTTCATTGCGGTTTAATTTATTTTTGTCACTTTCGTTAAATGCCGTTGCGAAGCGGATTAGGACGCGTCTTTGGCTTTGAGCGAAGGAAATGAAGTAATGAACAAGCCTTCGGCCATCGTACGATAAAATACGTCACGAAATTCTTGGCGAGGGGCCAATGTTTGTTATTGCCTTCGTAGCACGCGCGTTTCTCCGTATCGCAACGAGCCCCCGAATTCTGTCGTATGAGGCCAAACATATTGACTGGCTGCGGCCTCGCGAAGTTACTCCGCAGCGCTGCTAGCGGATCTTAATCTATTTACACGGGTAATTAGATCCCTTTGAGCTTATTTCCTTCGTCTTATTTTTCTTTTTAAATCGGGCGTCGTTTGTAAACAAATATTTTATCGCTTTAATTAGGCGTGTGAAACAAAATTCTAGGAATCTCATTATTAATTAATTACCTCGGAAAAAAGACTAAAGATCAGTTATTAACAATTTGAAAACAAAACATTTCGTGACAAATTATTAAATGTTTGAATATAATTTTTCGGGTAAATAGTTTTTCAGTATTACTGGAAATTTATGTTACAATAGTTGCTCGAAGCAATTTTCAAAGTTAACGAATTTTCCACCGGTATTACGCTGCCTAAATTGCATTGAGTTAGGGTATTTGCTTATTTCCCGAATTGGTTTATTAGCTATTTAAAAATTTACTGGTCTATATACCATAATCTCAAGGTGTAGTTACTGTATAAAACTTTTTTTTCACATGTTTCACGCGCACTATTTTTCTTCAGACATGTCCGGGAGCCTTGGAAGCTTCCTGTTTAGAGCAATAACATTAACAGCGTAAAGAGCCATCATTCCAGAAAAGATAAAATGTTATTTTAAAACTTCTACGCCTCCCGATATGAAACGAATCGTGTAAAAAATTGAAAATCGTGTATTTAGAACGACATTTTAGAGAAGGCAAGTTATTACTAAAGATATATGATTTTGGCAATCACGGTTTTAAAACGACATTTTAACGAGGGTAAACTCTCAAATACGTTGTTCGTAACCTTAGAGGCGCCAGCAACAGGCTGGGGTAGGCCTGGGCCTACTTCAAATTTTGGTAGGGCCTACAAAATTTAATATATGGGCCTCCCAATTATTTAATATCAGAAAATTCTGTAATTTGTTTGCGATATAATTTATTTCTTTATTAATTTTTCAATATTCAACGCGAGTGTTTCGCTTAACGACACTGCTGTTTTTATTCCTTTCAAAGGTACGAGTAACTTTTCTTTGACAGTAGTTTATATTTTAGTTTTAATTTTTACTATATCCAAATTGTATCTTTAATTTTATCTTTACAAATAAATGGTTCTTAAACTTACTTTACTTAGTGTGTACCTACGTACATTCATTTTCGTTAAGTTGTAAGTTCGGATGTAAGGGATGTACATACGAAGTACCGAAGGAATGCATGTAAATTGATAGACTGGAATTCAGTCGTAGAAATAAATAAATAACCACTCATTTGTGTTATCGGTACACAAAAAAGGATCAACACACACTCTGTTTTTAGTAATGTCTAAATTCATAATTAGTTCTAATTATTTCGTCGCGTACCCATTCTACCCAAAAATTGCACCGCTTTCTTAAAAAAATTAAATTATCCACGTGGACGGGTTTGAAAAAATTGTGGTGGGGGGGGCCTCCATAATTATGGGGGGGGGGCTCTAAATGGTTGAACTACCTCCCCAAAAATCCTGGCGCCGCTATTGGTTACTATAAAGATATATGATTTTGACAATCATGGTTTTAGAACGACATTTTAGAGAGGGTAATCTCTCAAATTAGTTGTTGCTAAAGATATATGATGTACAGTATAGAAAAGTACTTTTCTACTTTCTGAAAACTATGTATTTATCATTTTTAATTCATATCTAAATACTATACTACTAACGACCTTACCAAAACAATAGTAGATAAATAATTTTTAAACGACTTTTGTACAATAATTTTTTTTTATTTCCATTCGCTACGGCCGTTTCGACGCGGTGATCAGCGTACGATATTGTATACGCCTGACGACTACGCTGGTCGCCGCGATGAAACCGACGTAACGAATGGAAATAAAAAAATGTATAGTACAAAAGTGGTTTAAAATTATTTTTACCTAGTTTTATGTACAAGACTGTCCTTTCATCACTTCTTATTCTGCAGTTATTGTACTGTGATATTCTATAATCATACTTAAAATGCCATAAGCTGTGTAAAAACCAGTTGGTTTTCTGTTATACTGTTTTTTTAAGCAAACAAAATTTAATATATTTATAAATATATAATATTTTCTATACGACAATAAAAAAATTTAAAGGGAATTGTAATTAAATCGGAATTATATCAATATATATACATTGAATTGAATTTCAATGTGCTATAAAACAGTATGATGTACCAACAAGTCATAACACAGTATATATATAATTAAATATACTGTGTTATGACTTGTTGGTACATTTATAAGATATATATGTAAGATAAATATAGATATTTAAAGAGATATATATATAGATATAGATATAAATATATATATATATATAGATATATATAAAGATAGATAAAAATATATAGATAGATAGATATAAATATATAGATAGATAGATAGATAGATATAAATATATAGATAGATATGAATATATACATATATATATATATGTATATATATATAGATATAATACCGATTTAATTACAGTTGCATCTAAAAAATTATTTAATAACAATTACTACACATTTTTTGCACCAAATTTTACTAAAGGTGTAGAGATTCGAACGACATAGGATATTTTTAATAACATTTACTAAAATGTGTAGTAAATACATTTTTAGATGGAATTGTATTTCATTTTGCTACGCCACCATTATAACCGTATTATTAATTTTAAATTGTATGCCCAACCTTTTAGAATTTGTATTATTTCTACAATCGTTGACTCGCTGAAGCTTGTCAGATCTGTGTCTAGTGTCAGTGAGCAATAATCAAAGTGCGCCTTTCGGGAAAGAAAAGCGACCGAGCGCTGCCAGCCTGAACAAGTGAAGGCCTGAAGCCTTGCAGTGCCACTCAGGAATTTATTTCGCGTGCGATAAAAGAACGCAAACTGTAATCCCTTAGCTCTACTGTTACAATTTCTTGAGTTCTATTATAAATACGATTTTCGCAGTTGTAACCGGATTAAATAATTTAATTTTAAAGACAATATTTATTGTAAAGAGTAGTTTAATATTAGCTTCCTAGTTTTTAGCCAATTTTGTTTAATAAAATGAAATTGCAATCTGAAATTAGACTCAGTTAAATTTCTTATTGGAAACGCAATATTTTATAAAAGCAGAGAAAGTTCAATTATTGACACATTTTTAAATTTCATTAAAATCTAATTTTATTTAAATTATCAAGCTCGAAAATCAACGAGTTTCGAAATCAAAGTTAAGTAAATTCCAGCTATATACGTAGTTTTTCAGAAAAGAATAACAACAATTATAAAATAAGAAAAAGTAAAAATAGATACTAAAAATTGCTTTTTAAAATACCGTTTTTTAAGAATACAAAATAAATGGAACTCACCTTATTCTAAGCCTTTCCTTTTTAACTCTGGGTGAAATGAAATAACTGTAAATTCTTGAATGGGAGGATGCGAGCGTCTCGAAAGAATGAAGGTAAATAATAAATAGCGGCCGTCTCTCAACAGAATGGCTGGGGTGGCGAGGCTCCTTCTTTAAAGAGCACCATCAACGTGTCCCGAATCACGTCCTCGGGGCCGTTTCGCGCCGCTCGTGTATATATACGGCAGATCCATTGAAACAGTTTCCCGTTCGTGACGCCCATTTCGAAGAGGACGTCCAGATCAGAGCACGAACGGGGCTTGCCACACTCGCTCGTAGTAAAACGGCTGGCCTTCCCCTCAATGGAGCCAGCGGAACGCCGCCGCTTCTAGGAAATTCCAACGGACCGAATGAAATATTTCCTCCGCCCCAATTCGGGGGTTATTTTCTTTTTACATAGGAAACCTCTTTGTCGCTTAACCGGAGCCTATTTCTAAGGATTCCGCGAAGCAAAAGAATCCAATTATTTTACGACTTCTACGCGTATTTTACGACGAGAGCAATTAAATAATACAGTGCCGAAAATTCTCCGTATTGTGATAGATCTATATTATTTCGCGTCTCTCATAGCGTTAACTTGAAATAAATTATGTTACGTACATCCACCGGTGGTTTTACATGTTGGAAGTGGAAAGTTTTCAAAAAGATAAATGAAAGGAAATAATTATATTCTTTCGAAGAAGGCGGTAATGCGTCACTTTAAAATATAACTTAATGAAGTTATTGTTTTCCAAAAGGATAATATTTTCCACATCCTTCAAAATTGACTGAGTCGAAGTTACTCTTAAAAACCTTTTATTACTTTTGGAATAAAAATGTCTCGATCAATAGTTGTTTCACTATAACATAAAATGAATAAAAAGAAAAATATATAATTCGTTGCTCTTATGTCACAAGACATAGCTTTATTGATATATTCTTCGCTCGCGCACTAGAAAACTTATATTCTTCGCAACTGTAGCGTGCGTTCGTAGAATTGGAAAAGCAAGAAACTGTGACGTAAGAGCCACATTTAAACCAGAACGCCACGTTAATTTATAAACAGAACTTTTGTTTCGCGACATTTTTCGAATATATAACTTCTAGTATTTCTTTCGCCCTCAACGGTTTCAATATTGTCGGCTCCCTCCTACGGCTCATGAGGTGTTCGGCGCTGTTTCGTGTCTTTTTACGGAGTGAATCCCTAAACCAGTGGGGCTCATCCATAATACAATACAGTCAATCAACATCGTCCCTAGCAGACGCTAATTGTTTATAACCTTATAAATGTGTATGTGGCTAAGAACGGAGAACACACCGAAAGGCGGTGCTAGTCTTCAGAAGTGTATTTTTAGGCCACAAGCCCGGCCGCTTCTCTTCTATGTAAAGGTTCAACATGCCAGACCAGCCGAAGTATTAGTTCTACTTCGTGTTAGCAGCAGTGGCGTAGCCAGAAATTCGTCAAGGGGGGGGTCGAAGTATGTGAATGTTAAGCGGGGGTCGAGTAGGGGGTATAAATTTAGTACAGTCAAAGGTAGGCCCAAGGGGGGGTCTGGACCCGGAAACCACCCCTTGTCTACGCCACTGGTTACCAGGGAGAATTCCGTCTAATTCGCACTTTTTTTGCCCCTAGTTCCAATAATTTTTTTATCATTGGAATACCAAATGCCAAATTTCCTAACGCTTTAACATGTAAAGTTTATTATACACCTTATTAAGATATATAAATTAAGTTACAGATATATCGAATTTCCAATTTTGTGGGGCCTCTAGTGTCCAAATATATATTTCCAATCGCGTTATGTTATGCAGAAACCAAATCTGTTTTCACATTGAAAATCGGTTCAGAATTGCAAAAGTTATTAAAAAAATAGTAACGTTTAAAACTTGATAATTAGGACTAAACGAAATATTAAGTGAATCATCTTAAGACTAAAGGAGGCTCTGAAGTTGGAAAAACAATATTGTTGAAGACCACATAATTTTCCGCATCACCTTAAGTTGTTAGCTTTGAAGGTATATGAAATTGTGATGAAATATTCCAACTATTATAATAATCAGGAAAAGGTTTGGTATAAGTAACATATTATAATTAAGTGCGACGGGTCATTCTATCATTAAGTTAATATTGAAGGCGCACAGCTAGGAATGGCTTTTTGTCAATCTGTGGCAGGATTCATTCCTTTAAAGATATCACGAGTTGGCTCAATCGTTCCGCGACAAAATAATATAAAACTTTTTTTCACACGAAAGAAAATTCTATTTGTGTGGCGATTGACAATTCTTAAGGAGTTAAGATTTGACGTTTCAGTTGTGATATGAGTTTGGTCGTGCAGCGATGCCCAAATAAAGAGACGAAATTAATGTTGTTTTCGACGCAGAATCGGACTCACTATCTTATTGCGTGATGGGTGACTTAAGTTCACTGATTGACCGGTGCAGGGAAAACACCAGCGATACTTTTATTCGTTATATTTTAACGCCCAATTCGAGGTAATGTAACTGTTTCAAGTTGCATACCATTAGCAAGGCTATAGAAGAGATGGTTGAGTCATAACAGGGTAAAAAACTAATGACCTAGTCATTTCAATCCCCCCCCCCCCATTTATCGTCGTAGCTTTTTTAAGATACGTTTTTAGTGCCACAATAATTAAATTATATTTTTCAACTGAAAATTTAAGAAATCGTTATAAAATATTATTCAAATAATTTTAAATTTAAAGGTTTCAAAAAATTTAGTAAAAATATTTTTAATATAAAATAATTTCTCATCTAAAATCTAGAGTAATTGATTTATTATATAGAAATAATTAATATGAAATTTAGCATATTTTAATGTGTTAAGGTTTACATTTGAAATTTTTTCAAGTTTACTAATTCTAACTCATTTAATACCAAGAATTTAGACCCCAGGAATGGAAACTGCAGCTCCATCTAGTATAATTTGCTTGTCTCTAGCCTCCAAAGGCCAACCTAGGTTGACGGGCTTATTTCCGGTTCTATTGATTCGCCTAGCCGGAAGCTCTCCCGTCAACTCAAAGCCGAGACATTAACGGTTTTTCTTTCGATTCCTGGGGTCTATATTCTTTGTTTAATAGCATTCATAAAACACTATTTGTAATAAAAGAAATCAACATAACTCTTAAAATTCTGTGTTTTAATTAGTTTAGGTTTGTCCCCCCGGAGGGGTATTACAATCACAGTGTCTGTCGGTGTGTGTGTCTGTCTGTCCGGGCTGCGAACGCGTTCGCAGTTTCTTGGAATTAGGGAAAAGGTTTTTCCAAAAGCGCCCTCTTTTGTCATTGGGGCTTAGGAGGTTTGCAAGTTCAATATGCGTAGTTGATGATTAATGAAATTAAAAACGACTTCGTTATATTTGCATATTTAATAAAATATTTATGATATTTTCAATGAAAGTCCGACTAGTTTCGTCGTGCCTAGCATGACATCTTCAGGGACTCTTTAATTGATTATTCAAGATACCACTATTTTTACCTCTCCGAGGGGACTATGTCCTCTAGGAGTGGTTTTACAATCACCGTGTCTGTCTGTCTGTGTGTCTGTGTGTCTATGTGCTGCGAACGCGTTACCGGGGCAAAGTGAAAAACCGTGTTTGCAGTTTAAAGGGAGGCAAACCACCGTGTGACGGTGAGCGTTAACGGATGATTTTGCGGTTGGGTTGGATGCGGTTGTTTTTTTTTTCGTTAACGCTCACCGTCGCGACGGTTTCAACTCAGTTTTATTGGAAAGTTTGTTTTTTGTAATTTTTATGTGTAGTGTAGGAATGTTGAGTTTGTGTTATGGCGGTCTGTTTTGGTTGATGAGTTCGTTGTGTATGCGTTTAGTATGTATGGGTGTTTTCTCTCCAACTTCTTCTTATTGACTTTTAGGACGGACCGACTGCTGAGGGTTACGATAAACGTCTCAACGTCCAAATGGCAAAGTTTCAACCAATTGTTTACGGTATTCGTCTTTGTATCAATTTGCGATCGCATCGGGCGGGATTCGAACTCAAGCCCTCCTGCACGGCAGGCGAGTGTCCTACCACAGAACCACCGATACTTGTAAAGGTTCAAAGAAAATTATAAGCTCAGCTTAAGCGGAAGAGTATATTAATAGTTTTTAAAGTCTAAATTCTTTACGTATGAAAATGTAAAAGTCAAATCTTGTTTTAGCGCAGTCAGCAGATAAGATGGTTAAAGGGTAGAACCCGTTAGTTTTTTGTTATTTATTTCGTTTTTCAGTCGTATATTTTTTATCTATTGTGTGTTTATCGTATTAGTTTTCAAGCATAATAGTTCATTTATGAAGAAAATATCGAGTTGTATACATCATCTGGTTTTTAACTGGGTCATCATTACTTCGTAATTTATCTTAAACGTTTTCTCGACTGATTAAGATGTTTAATGCAGTTCATCAATTGCGTTCGTTTGTTTTCATTTATAAAGAGCCCTAAATATTCCGTCTACGGTCATTTATTGATATACGAGCTGTCGTTTGGTCAAGTGGCTTTCTGTGCTTTGTGAATGGTAAATTTTTCGCTTCTTGTTAATTCATTTTTAATGGTGTGGATATTTGGACATCTACGATTCCTAATGCAGTCATTGATTTCCTGGGTGTGCGAGTCATTATATGATATTGGAAATTGGACGGTATTGATATTTTTCATGCAGTATGTGTCACAACGTCCACAGGAAGTCTACGAGTCGTCCACTACCAGATGTCGATTATAGATATTCTACGGTATCTTCATCAATTGCGAGTGTTGAAATAAAATGACCGTTAAATATACGGCAAGTATTTCGTAAGCGAGAAAAATACAAATACCCTCTGTAGATATTTCTTTCATTAAAATTTGATTCGAATTATATTTAACTGATAAACTTGTTCTGTAAATAGGCATTTTTGTTCGTAAATGAAATAAATCACGTTAAAGATTAAATTCCTTAAAAAAAGTACATGTAATTTACCAAAACGCCAATTTCGGCCTACATTAGGCCTACAAACGTATCAGTAGGCCAACTACGCACAAAGGTCAATTTTTCAATTAGTATTTAGTGTGAAATCGTTTTGTTTTCAACCATTCTCTAATGTTTATTGAGTCTTGTCGCAGAATTCTTCAGGATAGTAGCGTCAGTGAATTATAAGAGCAAAATGGTTAAAATAAAAAGACTTTATTTACATTTAAAAGCTTAGTCAATTGAATCAACATATCTCGAACTGGTCAGACACGCAACTGCTATAGTTTCTGGATTTTCATTAACAAGGTAAACTTCAGTCACAGCAGGATAAAAGGCTAATCTCTTATCAATGTATGAAAGATTTAATTGAACATTTTAATCGAATAAAGTAGGGGTGTGCAAAATATTTGGTTAGACCAAATAATTCGATCGAATACCAAATCGAATATTCGATTCGTCGAATCGAATAGCACTTGGGAAAGTTCGCGAATATTTGTTTTTCTTGATCAAATAGTCGAATATTCTAAAAGATAGGAAAAAAGTATTTGGTATTTTCAAATAGTTTGCAAACTGGTCGAATAACCGCGGGTCTTTTTCTAATTTGTTGAGTTTCAAGGCCATCAGAGGAGAACGCCTTGAAATTTCCGAACTAGTGATTATTTCTGGCACCTCTCTTTAGGCCACAGCGGCAAGAACCATATAAAGACTATTTTGCACGTCCATTATTCATACCGTGTGTATTAAAACTTCTTAGTGAAAGGCAGAAGCTGGAATTTTCTAGAATAGCAAAGTAAAACTAAAACAATATGGAATTTTAAAAACAACGGTTTTTATTCTCTTCTCA
Organism: Leiobunum rupestre; assembly: GCF_980474605.1. Taxonomy (NCBI): domain Eukaryota; kingdom Metazoa; phylum Arthropoda; class Arachnida; order Opiliones; family Sclerosomatidae; genus Leiobunum; species Leiobunum rupestre. The sequence goes on from NC_143387.1 coordinate 23,379,771, forward strand.
GATATTCTTATTTTAATTTGGATTAATCGAAATCTCTATATTTCCGATCGCATTGTTTTTGTTGGGAATTATCTACATTACAACTATAATTAATTTGTACCATCTTGCTGAACTATTATTTGAACACAGTATATCATTGTATCACGTCTTACAAGAATTTCAACAAAGTGGTGATTCAAAGTACCTATTTTTTTGTCTCTTCGCCATAAACATTCATATAAAAAGTGTGCAGCTTTTTCTCAGCCTGGCGTGCGAAGTTACGTTTGTCTCCATTTTTTCGCTCAATCTCATTGGTTCTTAAAAATTACGTTTTTCGACGCGATTAACGCTGCAGCGAGGACGCAAAAATAAGACCGCCTCCTTTCCCCCCCCCCCCCCCCCCCCCCTTAGCGTGACGGGGTTAGGGGCTCAACGTGTCCGTCGATAGTCTCGGCATATTCATTCTCCCTGAGTATAAATAAATACATTCTTGTTTCAGGTAACTATTTATCTTTGTATATTCTTTACTAAATCGTGCTGGTGCTCACTATTGAAATCCTATTGAAACTCTGAATTTTGACTATTGCTCTGTAACTTGTTTCCTAAAATGGGAAGTGAGGCTACTCTATCCTCAATTTATCAAGAGCTTATAAAACTGAGGGGTGATAATAAGTCTGAATTTGATAAACTAAATGCTTCCAATCAAAACTTTTGTTCTAAACTTGATAAAATATGCAAAAAAATTAATGAGTGGGATTTTATCTAAAGGCTTTAATTAAATTATCTGTTCTACCTGATATATGTTTCTTTAACGAACATATTGAAAGCTATAGCATCAAAATAGACTCCTCTGGTGATATAATAACAATAGTTTATAAGCCACATTCTGCACATTTTGATAGGTTTCTGGAATACTGTGAAGAAACCTTAAACTATAGTAGGAGTACTAAATAATAATCAGCAAAATAATAGGAGGTGAATTTAACTCCGATTTCAATACCAATACCACATGCCCATCATCAATAGTTGATCTGTTTGTTAGTCACAGCCTCCAAAAAACCATAAGTGACATCACTAGGCCAAAATCGGGAACTTGCATTGATAACATTTTTACAAATATTAATGGTGAAGCTAAACTTATGCAAAATTTTGATATCTCTGATCACCTACCTATAAAATTTACGTACGACATAGAAGCAAAAACTCCAACAATTTTACAAATAAGAGACTTTTCTCTAAAAAATATGAATAAATTTGCTAACACCATAAATAAATTAAATTGGGAAAACCTTTACTGTCTGGAAGACGTTAACCAAGCTTAGGACCTTTTCAATGGAGCCTTGTAACGTTTTCCTGGGGGAGATAGTAGTTTACCTATCTCGGTCAGCGTAGTCAATAACGCTACAACTAAGAACTAGTTAAACGATAGGAATTTGGGCAATCAGAACGCAAAGGATTAATTAATTAATTATGAACATGTTTAATATTATAAAATGACTGTTTACAACACTAAATTAATAAAACACCCTAAAAGCTAAATTGCCAAATTCCCTAAAACTACTAAAAACACTAATTAATATAATAAACACTGGAAACACTAGAATTAATTCGCGGAATAGACAATTAAACAATAATAGACAAAATAATAAAATAATTGATTCGGTAGTGACGGTTCTAATATTTCAGCATTAGTTTTATTCGAATGGTTAAACGGGGTACCCCTTTACACTATGGCGCGGACATTTATTGATAACGGAGACGAACTCCTCAATGTAGAGAACACGAAGTTCTGGGTGATGCCAACGAATGGCCTAATGAAGCCGCTTGTAAGTTAGGGATCCCGGTACAAATTGTACTTATCTACTTTGTTGGCTGGACGAGGCGTTCCATCGGCGAGGTAGATTACATCGTCCGGTATTTTACTGCTTTTGCCGGCGCACTAATAACACATTCGCGACTGTGTTGCGTAGACTTCCACCCTCTGGTCGTTGGAGTAATTCTTGGGATCGAAGTCGAAGACGAGTTTCTTATAGGATGTCCAAACTCTAACTGACTTTTTGCGTCCTTTGATTCTTTCGCTTTTCACCTTCACTATTGCACCACCACACGACACACTCTTTTCCGTTGCTTTCGAGAACTTTCCATATCTACGTCACTACCGTCCCAGGGAAATCCGCGAAATATAATATAAGGGACCGAACCAACTTTCCCGATATATTTCAAAATAGTCATACACAAAAATGTGAAACCCTTGGTGTTCTTTCTTTTTTTAAGAAATGAGATGATATTATCGGGTAAAAACCCGCTGACCAAGAGCGGAAACAAGTGACCTTCACCAATTATATTCTTTCCCAGATGTATATTTTACTATTTACATTATTATACATATTAATTATTTATCCCAATAATATCGTTACATTGCCCCCTAACATTTCAATGGATATCTTTCAGAAGCCTACCAAATAAGTTTTAACTTTAGAAATATTAAATTAACAAAAGAATCTTGGATCACTGAAGATGTTAAATTAATTATTAAACAGAAACGAAAACTTTATAAACTTTATAAACGCAACCCTTCAGATGATAACCGGGTCAACTATACGAAATTCCGCAACTACTGTAACAATCAGATTAGGAATGCTAGATGTAATTATATTCATCAAAAATTACAACTTGCTAATTCAAGTAAAGAAAAATGGAAATTTATTAATACAGTCACTAGTAGGCATAAATCTTCTACGCCAATTTCCATACCACCAGACACCATGAATAAACATTTTACTTCTGTTATTAAATCAAACTCTGAACTTGACTATCCTTTAGGTTTTGATCAAAATTCTTCAACTTGTGCACTTTTACCTATAGCTGAAACAGAAATTCGAGAAATAATTATCAATTTAAAACAATCAAGTTCTCCTGGACTTGACGACTTTCATCCAAAACCCATTAAATTCGCAATTAACTATTTAATCACTCTATTACTTTTTATCATAAATTTATCTTTTAACAAAGGAATTTACCCTGATCTATTAAAAAAAGCCTCTATATTTCCTGTTTTAAAAAAGCTGATCCACACAGTCCCAACAACTTTAGACCAATTTCCGTCCTTTCAGTTTTTGCAAAGATTTTTGATAAATGCTTTTTATTAAGATTAGATTCCTTTTGTCGTAAACATAACTTATTGTCTGAACATCAGTATGGTTTCAGAACTGGTAGAGGTACAGAATTAGCAATTGCCACAGTATATAGAACTATATTAAATGCTCTAGATGCCTCCAATTATTGTATTGGTATTTTCCTTGATTTGGAAGAAGCTTTTGACTGTGTCCCTCACATATGGCTTCTACAAAAATTAGAACGTTTAGGTATCAGAGGGGTGGTGCTTGAATGGATAAGAAGTTATTTATCGAATAGAAATTGTGTAACCAAAATTAACCAAAACTTGTCCCACAAGGCTCAATACTTTCTCCAATACTATTTAATCTGTACATAAATGATATTGTAAGTCTAATTCCCTCTGGCCTATTAACCCTGTATGCTGACGATATTATAATTTTAATTAAAGGAGCAATCTTAGAATTTCTTATAAAAACCGCTAATAAATATCTTGGAATAATAAATACATGGCTAGAACAAAATGGCTTAAAACTAAACAAAACGAAAACAGAGTTCATTATCTTTTCTAATGTCAATAAAATAATATGTGATCAAATATGTAAAATTAAAATAAAATATGAAGAAATTAAAAGGGTGTATAGTTATAAGTATCTAGGAATTTGGTTAGACCACAGATTAAATTGGAATGAACACATCAATTATCTCTGTAAAAAATTAGCTAAATCAACATATCTAATCAGTAAATGTAAGGAGTTCTTCCCAAGATATATCCTTTTTACCTCTCCGAGGGGACAAAGTCCCCTAGGAGGGGTTATACAACGACCGTGTCTGTCTGTGGGTCTGTGAGGCCTGCGAACGCGTTCGCATTTTCGGTGCAAAGTGTAATCACTGCGTACGCAGTTTCTCGAGATCTCTGCGTTCGCAGTTGCTAGTAATTAGGGAACAAAGTCGAAAAACCGTGTTTGCAAAACCACCGTGGGACGGTGAGCGTTAACGGATTAATTTGCAGTCGGGGTGGGTTTGGTGTTTTTTTTTTCGTCAACGCTCGCCGTCACGACAGGTTTAATTCAGTAGTTTGGATATTTCGCTATTGTAATGTTTATGTGTAGGGTGGTAATGTTGTGTTATTGTTATGACGTTTGTGGGTGTTGAGTTTGTGGTGTGTATGTACGGGTGGTAACTCTCCAACTCTTTCTTATTGACTTTTGGGACGGACCGAGTGCTGAGTGTAATGCTACCTCTCAACATCCAATGGCAGGGTTTCCACCAAATGTTCACGGTATTCGTCTTAGTATCAATTTGCGATCGCATCGGGCGGGTTTCGAACCCGAGACCGCCTGTTTGACAGGCGGACGTTCTACCACAGAACCACCGACACTTATTACGTTTCATTGAAAATTAGACCTTCAGCTTTATCGAAAGCGTATTTAATAGAGCATGAAATTTTGGTTTAATTGAAATAGAGCAAGATTTCGTGAAAGATTTAAATTATTGCATCGAAGAAATTCTAATTTAGCGATTTCTCATTTGATTAAAAACAAATGCGTCACTCAGGTTTCGACCCCGGGCCGTTCAGTTAGGCAGTTGAGCGCTCTACCACAGAACCAACGATAACTTCAAGCTATATTGCAAATAAGACACTCATTGTAAGCATAATAGTTAACAAAGTCTTGAATTTTATTACGAATGAAATTGTGAAGGCCTAATGTGGTTTTTTTACGAAAAAATTATAAAGACTTAATCTTGTTTAATATAATAAGTTGCTTTATTTCAATTTGGTTGTTGTTTTTTTAATGAATGGAGTTAAAGATTTTTTTCTTCTATTATTTGACGTTTTATTTTAATGAATGGAGTTTAAGATTGTTTCTTCTATTATTTGACGTTTTATTTTTGCGGTTGTATATTTGTTTTATCTTTTATTCTTTTAAAATTATTTACTTCTTCCGCAAAATGGTTCATTTTTTGGAGGAACCTTTTCACTTATTTTTTGTGTATTAATGTTTTGAGAACCTTTACGTTTGGGAAAGGATAATTTTTGACGGAACCTTCAAAGTGTATACGTCGAATTTCAAAAAGTTTAATGGTCAAATCTTGTTTTAGCGCAGTCAGCAGATAAGATAAAGGGTAGAACCCGTTAGTTTTTTCAGTCGTATATTCTTATCTATTAGGTTTAGCGTATTGGTTTTCAAGCTTAATAATTCATTTATTAACAACATATCGAGTTGGTCTGGTTTTCAACTTAGTCGTAATTTATTTTAAACGTTTTCTCGGCTGATTAAGATGTTTAATGCAGTTCATCAATTGGGTTCGTTTGTGTTTATTTATAAAGAACCCTAACTATTCCCTCTACGGTCATTTATTGATATACGTTTAGTCAAGTGGCTTTCTGTGCTTTGTGAATGGTAAGTTTTTCGCTTCTTGTTAATAAGTTTTTTGTTGGTGTGGATATTTGGATATCTACGATTCCTAATGCAGTCATTGATATCCTGGGTGTGCGAGTCATTATATGATATTGGAAATTGGACGTTTTTGGTCTTTTTCATGCTGTATGTGTCACAACGTCAACAGGTTCCGACAGTCTACGAGTCGTCCACTACCAGATATCTACGGTATCTTGATCGGGCGAACGTTGAAATAAAATGAGCGTTAACTATGCGGCAAGTATTTCGTAAGCGACAAAAATACAAATACCCTCTGTAGATATTTCTTTCATTAAAAATGGCTTCGTATTATATTTAACTGCTAAACTTGTACCGTAAATAGGGTTAAAGTCAATTGTGCATTGTTTTAGTACGTCTAACTCACTGTTGTAACTACTTAATTTATAATATTCTGAATAAATTAATCTCGGTTGTTTCGTCTCAATTATTTTAATTCAAATTAAAATTTTATACCGGGCGGGATTGAACCGGGATTACGTTATTAGTAAATAACTCTGAATTGGGGAGATATAACTTTGAGGGTCATCTCGAGAAATTAATACCGCTAGTTGTATTTTAATTTTGACTGTGTTGAGCTTTTGGGCGGTATTGTTGGCTTTAATTATCATTTTTTCGTGTGAAGTGGTTTAAAGAAGGTTTTCTGTGTTGTTATATCGTAAGCGATAAAAATACAAATACCCTCTGTAGATATTTCTTTTATTAAAGTTTGCTTCGTATTACATTTAACTGATAAAATTATTCTGTAAATACGGTTAAATTCAATTGTGCGTTGTTCTAGTTCGTCTAACTCACTGTTGTAACTACTTAATTTATAATATTCTGAACAAATTAATCTCGGTTGTTTCGTTTCAATTATTTTAATTCAAATTAAAATTTTATACCGGGCGGGATTGAACCGGGATTACGTTATTAGTAAATAACTCTGAATTGGGGAGATATAACTTAGAGGGTCATCTCGAGAAATTAATACCACTAGGGACAATGCTTCCGAGGAGAGGTATATTTTGGCTTGCCAACTTGTTGAATTGTATTATTGTTCTTTTTTCTCACATGTAGCTTATGGTACACTGGCTTAGGGTAACACGTCCAACTATAACCTAAATTGAATAAAAATACTACAAAAACGTACTTTCTTTTGTAAATTTCATTTTTAAAAATTTGAATACCAACCCAAAGCCATTGTTTGAATTAAACACTGTAAAAACTGTAACAAGGTCCAATAATATTTAAGTCAACCGATCTGTCAAACGACAAAAAAATAAAACTCGATATTTTATATGGGAGTTAAACTGTATAATAGGATTATAATAACATAAGACTTCTAGAAAATATTCATTCTGTGAAAAAATTCTGAAAGATGCAACATTCAAAGATTTGTGACCGTCAGATATCATCCCTAATTGCAAATTGTATTTCCGTCAATTAACTTTGGTCGGCTGTTTTATTAATATGTTATATTAATATTTTTTATAATCATTATTACTATGTTTTTTTAAGTCATTCTGTAATTAAGTAAACTTTATGAAAATTTTGTGTAAGAGGGCTATAAGTCGCACTAACTAACCTCTATCCATTACGCTTAAAAAATAAAATAAAAAATTTGAATTTGAAAAAATTATATTAACCAAAAAATATTAGACCTAAATTTAACTCAATTTTTATAAAAAAATGTATCCTTATTCTTTTTAAATCGGTCAAACGAAAAGTAACGACATTCCCCACCATGAACTAAATTTTTCATCCCTAATTTATATATTCCAATCGATACAATAATTGAATCGGTCTTTCAAGGATCAGTACATTCGGTAAACGAACCGCACATCTCTAATTTTCTTGTCACTGCCTTCAAAGGTTTCCATGATAATTCCAATTTTCCAAAACATTCGTGGGCATCGGTTTTCATAAATCATGACTACGTCATTGACTTTGAATTCAATAGTTTTCTTAGCTGGTTTTCGTTTATTTGCTATTCGAAATTCTCGGAGATATTCCTTGTGCCAGCGCTGCCAGACGCGATCTAGAAATTGTTAACGATATTGAAGACGACGAGTCAATTCTTGACGGTTCGAGGGAACGTCATCTTGGTTTGAATACGTCCTCGACGGTAACGAGGTAAGTCGTCCTCCAGTAAGAAGTGTCTTGGTGTTAGCGCGAATGGTTCCTGATGGTCATTGTAAACGAATGTCAGCGGCCGTGAATTCAATTCGATCTCTATGAGTAATACGTCAGAGTCGATCGTCCCCAGGCTTTCTTCGTCGTGGTTTTTGTCAGTCCTATAACGATAAACTTCCAATTAATTCTTAAATTTGAAATCTGAGCCAATACCTCTGGGCTTCTGATTGCGCTCCAGATTTCTTGCAAATCCTTATTGGTCCTTTTAAATGTAAGAGCATTGTTAGTCAGGACAGTCTAGGGTATTCCTCTTCTAGCGATGAACCTCCGAAAAGGCATTAGAATGTTTCCGGCTGAAAGATCAGACACCATTTCTAAATGGACAGCTCTCTTAACGCAGCAGGTGAATAGAGTTACGTAGGACTTTTCTGTAGTTCTCTGGGATTTGGTATATATTGGGCCGGCAAAGTCGGTGCCTCTACGCTCAAAGGGTGCGGCTTGGGTAATTCGGTCCGTCGGTAACGGTGCTTTGATCATCGTTCCTGGTTGGGCAGGAAGTCTTTGACAAATTAGTCATATTTTTATTAGTGACTTTACCCTATTGTCTCTCTCTTGGTATCCAAAACTTCTCCCGCAAACCGGTCACAGTTACAAATACCCCTCCATGGTATGATCTCTCGTGATACCATTTTACAATAAGCAACTTAAGCAAGGCCAATGGATTCGTAGTTGAGATGATAAAAGGGTGCTTTTCCAAGTAAGTGAATTCCGATTTTTCGAGTTGACCGCCAACGCTAAGTAGTCCAGCTTCATTCATAAAAGGATCCAGAAGATATAGATTAGAATTTTTCTTCAAGGGCTTACCGTTCTTCAACAAGACCAGCTTGCTTTATAAGGACACCTTCAGCATTATCAATGTCTTTTGCAGCTTAAGGTCCTTCAATTTTTCCTGCTCGATTCTTATAGTTTTCTAGGAAACTGAGAACAAAAGCTATTGTTCGGAGAACCTTCAAATAGCCACTCAAACATTCGACATCTAAAAACGGCTTCACTGGTTCGGCTGCACATTATCCTACGAAGTTCTGTTGGTCTTTACACAGTTCTTCGTCTCTGAAATCTTCCGGGCTAGAGTCTGGATTATACTTATTAGGCCAATTTTTCACTTCTTAACAAAGCCAAGGCGGTCCGTACCACCAGATATCACGGGTTGGCAGCGCTTGAGCCTTACATCATCTCGTTGGTAAGTCAGCCGGGTTTTCCACACCTGGGAAGTGATTCCCACTGAGGGCGTCGGTTAAGGAATGTATTTCACTGAGACGATTACCAACAAGTGTTTTATACTTCTTCACCGGTCTTCGAATCCAACCCGTGCTGTCCGTCCACATAGATAAACCAATATTTCCATGGGTAAAAATGTTATCCCGCAAGTATTTCACCAATCTGGCTCCCAGGACAGCTCCAAGTAACTCCAATTTTGGGAGACTAACTTTATTTAATGGTGCCACTCGACTCTTGGCAGCAATTAGACTGGTTCCTAATTTTCCATCGGAGAATACCGATCGAAGATAAACGGCCGTAGCGTATCCTTTTCCGCTTGCATCGCAGAATCCCACCACGGTTCGTTCCAAAATCGTCGCTTGGGGAGCCCTTTGATTGTGATAATACCTTGGAATTCTGATTTTGACCAGATTTGGTAAGTCATTACACCAATCAGTGAACTCCCTCGCTAGATCTTGTTGCTCACATCCAATTAAGTTTTCATCTTCACTTCGTGTCGTCCACAGCTTTTGGAACAGGAACTTTCCACGAATTGTTAACGGAGCGAATTATCCAAGCAGGTAAAAAAAATCGAGATATCGCTTGTAAAACGAATCTTTTCGTATTGTTCTCATCGGTGAGAAAGTTCATTAATCCACCAGTGTCAAATATGAAACAGTCATCTTCTGGGTTCCAGGTTAAACCCAATACTTCAGATTCAGGATTTCTATGTTCATCAAGATGGAACGAATTATTGTCTGATTCAGTTTCACCCCAGCGTTCTCTTAGCTCTCCGGAATTAGATTTCCACTTGCGCAAATTGATTTTAACTTGACCAAGTACTTCTTTGGCTTCGGTAGATAGGGTTTTAAGCTTCTTCTACATTATCACCACCCGAAAGTAAATCATCAACGTATAACCCCTTCTTTAGAATTTCACAGGCTCGAGGATACAATTCTTCATTCATCTTTAGGTGATATCTGATTGTTGCAGCCAAGAAAAAGGGACTCGCAGTTACCCCAAACGGAATCCGAGTTAATTCGTAAACTTGAAAATTTTACGGCTCTTGTATATTAAAACTCCATAGAAAATGGACGGCACTCCGATCTTCCGGAGACAACGATATCTGGAGGAACGCACGTTTGATGTCCGCAGTAAAGGCAATTCGATTTTTTCTGAAAGCGACAAGCAAATCGAACAATTCGGGATTCAAGTTGGGTTCCGAGTGAAGATAATCGTTCAGTGATAAGGCTCCTTGTTTACACGACGAGGCATCGAATACCACTCTGACTCTTGTTGTCTCACTAGTTGACTGGTTGACGGCTCGATGCGGTAAATAATAGATTGGTCGATCTTTCTTCGCCAACGGATCATCGACAATCTTGATGATGCCTGAGGCAAGTTGTTCCCTCAGTATACCACTGTAATCTTGATATAAGACTGGATTGTTACGAAATCTCTTGAATAAATTAATTGTTCTTCTTTTCGCTATTATGAAATTGTCCTGGAGATCTTCGTTACCAGTTTTCAAGTGATGGTTTCTTTGAATCTCTGGACGATCTCTGACGTGGTGTTATTCTCTGAGTTTGAATGATATTTGATGCCAATGGAATCCAACTCCCAAAATGACTGGATTTCTGTTGAAAGATTATTTTCTGTAGATACCATTAACGCCGTGGCTTGATCTATCTTTGGTGTAAGCTCAGTAATGGTTGATTTTCCGTAAATAGTCCATCTTAGGATGGTTTCAACTGCAACCAATCCTTCGGACAGTCTCCGTATTTTTACCTCTCCGAGGGGACAAAGTCCCCTAGGAGGGGTTATACAATCACCGTGTCTGTCCGTCCTGCGAACGCGTTCGCATTACTCGAGCAAAGGTTAATCATTGCGTACGCAATTTCTCGAAATTTCTGCGTTCGCAGTTTCTCGAAGGGTTGGCAAAACCACCGTGTGACGGTGAGCGTTAACGGAATCATTTGCGGTTTGGTTTGGATGGTGTTTTTTCGCTCACCGTCGTGACGTTTCGGTGTATTACGTTCTTGTAGTGTTTATGCGTAGGTTGTGAGTGTTGAGTTTGTTGTGTTTGTGTTCTGATGGTTGTGCATGTTGAGTCTGTTGTGTTTGTATGGGCGTTTTCTCTCCAACTTCTTCCTAATGACTTTGGGACGGACCGAGTGCTGAGTGTAATGCTACACGGTATTCGTCTTAGTATCAATTTGCGATCGCATCGGGCGGGATTTGAACCCGGGACCTCCTGCTTGACAGGCGGACGTTCTACCACAGAACCACCGACACTTATTACGCTTTATTGAAAATTAGACCTTCAGCTTTATCGGAAGCGTATTTAATAGAGTAAGAAATTTTGGTTTAATTGAAATAGAATTGAAATTGAAATCATTGCATCGAAGAAATTCTGGTTTTTTTACGAATGAAATTTTAAAAGTTAAATCTTGTTTTAACGCAGTCAGCCGAGATTAGAGGGTTAAAGGGTAGACCCTAAGGGTGGTCCACTTTGTTAGGTTTTTTTTGTTATTTATTTACGGGTATTATTAACGACCTATATACAGTTGTGTTAATTCAAAGGAGATAATTTAACGTTAATTGCTTTAAGAGCTGGCGGTTAGTCAAGTGGCTCTCTGTGCTTTGTTGATGGTAAGGTTTTTGCTTCTTGTAAATATATTTGGTGTGGATATTTGGATATCTACGATTTCTAACGCAGTCAATGATTTCCTGGGTGTGCGAGTCATTATATGATATTGGAAATTGGACGGCATTGGTCTTTTTCAGGGTTTGAATACGTTTTTCGTAAATAACTCTGAATTGCGGAGATATCTTTGGGGGTCGTGTCGAGAAATTAATACCACTAGGGACCATTCTTCCGAGGAGAGGTATATTTTGGCTTGCCAACTTGTTTCGCTCACCGTCGTGACGGTTTGGTGTATTACGTTTTTGTAATGTTTATGCGTAGGTTGTGAATGTTGAGTTCGTGTTATGACGGTTGTGAGTGTTGAGTTTGTCGTGTTTGTGTTTTGATGGTTGTGCATGTTGAGTTCGTGTTATGATGGTTGTGGATGTTGAGTCTGTTGTGTTTGTATGGGCGTTTTCTCTCCAACTTCTTCTAACTGACTTTGGGACGGACCGAGTGCTGAGTGTAATGCTACCTCTCAACGTCCAATGGCAGGGTTTCCACCAATTGTTCACGGTATTCGTCTTAGTATCAATTTGCGAATTATTGGTGCCAGCCGGGAATTGAACCCGGATCTGCCTCGTGCAAGAGATTTACTCTAACCACTCAGCCACCAACGCTTGTTAACAAAATTTCGATAAACTATCGTTTAATTAAAATCGGCCCGATTCCGTTAAAATTATTAACTAAAAAGCGAACGGTCGTTATAATACCCTCTGTAGATATTTTTTCATTAAAATTTGCTTTGTATTATATTCAACTGATAAACTTGTACTGTAAAAAGGGTTTAATACAATTGTGCATTGTTATAGTACGTCTAACTCACTGCTGTAACTACTTAACTTATGATATTCTGAATAAATTAAAATTGGTCGTTTCGTCTCAATAGGTGATTATGAAAAATATCGGTGGTCACGTGATTTGGTTAAGTACTACCAAGTTAAAAGTATCAAAATTGGCCCTTTTTGTAAATTCGTCTGGCTAGTTGGGCAAGGGTTAGAGAGATTTCTATTATTTCATTGTTCAATCGAAAGGATTTTTCGTTTTTCATTTTGAGAGAAGTTTGCAAAGTCGTTAAATTAAGGTAATTGATTTATTAAATGAAATATTTTTAAATTCTATCCAAATTGATTTTAATTCATTTTCAGGAATAATGGAAACATGTATGTAACTAACTTTTCAAACAATCAATCCATGGTTGGTGCTTTTTACTAAACGCGGACGACCGCGGGCCTCGGTAGGTGCAGACGAATTTAAGCAGCCGACGCATTGTCAAAAAATAGCCAACTCCCGTGAGCCTCTGCGCGCAATTCTTTTTCATAATCACCTATTATTTTAATTATAATTAAAATTCTATACCGGGCGGGATAGAACTGGGATAACATTTTTAACAAATAACTCTAAATTGCGGAGATATATCTTTAAGGGTTATCTCGAGAAATTAATACCACTAGGGACCATTCTTCCGAGGAGAGGTATATTTTGGCTTGCCAACTTGTTGTAGTTGCTATGGTGTAACACCATTCTGCGCCAATCAGGATCTCAATACTCACTTATTCACCATTCTCTAATTTTCCTCCAACATCGCCCAATTTCAATTTCTTTTCTTGCAATTCCAGTAGAGGACCCGTTGGCACAGAGATCGACGCGGTACAAATAAACGGTACTACTAAGGCTTGAAGAGTAGCACGACGCTTGGGATCTCTTAAATTCTCAAGTACAAATTGAATTTTCTTAACTGTATGTACTTGACTTTCTGTCCCAAATTTATGGACTGATAAGGTTTCTGTTCCAACTACTTCCGGCTTGAGGCTCTCTGCGATATCTTCCCGTATGTACGTTCTGGTGCTCCCACTGTCCAAAATGCATTGCACTTGATAAACAGGTCCTTGAGTAACAGCTTTCTCTGCTGCAATCTTCGCCGTGGCGGTTTTGTAAATAGACTCTTCCTAGTTGGTTGGTAACGAAAGAGAGTTGGACCGATGTATTAGCCAGCGATTTCGTTTCTGTTCCAGAATTGACATCAAATTTTCTTCTACTTCGCATACGGAGAGGTGATGATACCGCTGACATCGTATACATTCCTTCTTCTTCCCACAATTGCGTGCGACATGCCTTTTCTCCAAACAGATAAAACATCTGCCTTGTTTTCTCAGTAGTTGACGCCTTTCTGGTATCATAGAACGAGCACATTCTTCCGGTTTGTGATTTGATGACTCACAAAAACAACAATCATCATTTTCTTTTCCTTTACCATATACCGTCAAAGCCGTGGCTGATGCTATATGTCTTGGCGCTCTGTCGAATCTTGATCGGGCGTCTCGGTATTGACGATGTGGTCTATCATTTCCGTAATCTTTCAGGGGGCAGATTGACTGAGCCCTTTACGGCATTCCACCTATTTTCCAGTGGTGTAGTCGGGCCAGGGTGGGGCAGGGCGTCGCCCCGGTGCTTTTTTCAAAGGCAGGGCCCCGCTCCGCCTTGGTTTTTCCATTTTGCCAGGGCGCGCCCTGCCACTTTTTTTCCACTTGCCAGGGCGCGCCTTGCTTCTATTTCGTAAATCATTTTTCTCGAATAAAGGGTGTGTGAATTTATGATAAATTTTGCCCGCAGAAAAATACCATAACAATTTCAAATCGTTACCTAGGTACGGCCAACTTCGATCACGCTAAAAATTGAAGTTGGACCTACATTTATAGCAGCCGGTACAGCCAACTTCGGTTACGCGTGAAATCAAAGTTGGCCGTACCCAGGTAGCGCCCCGGTTCTTTTTATTTTAGGACTACACCACTAGTCTTTTCCCACGTATTTCAACAGGTCTTCAACATCAGGAATTTTGCTGCCCGTTCTCCTACTGACGTCGAGTCGTAACTCCGGTGGAAGAGTTCTCATCAGTACTCGGTAAAATAGCGTGGCATACGAAAGAGCATCCTGGCCCAAAGCCTCCAAACTTCTTACATGAATTTCAACGGAGTCGTAAAGTTTACGCAGTCCCACCAGGTAATCATATCGTCCGTCTTCAGCCATCTTCTATACTTGACCAATATTCTGGACAGTCTTTAATCTAAGTTTCTGGTCTTCAATCCCGGGTTTCAGCACCATAAAGTTGTCGCAGAATTCTTAAGAATAGTAGCGTCAGTGAATTATAAGAGCAAAATGGTTAAAATAGAACAACTTTATTTACATTTAAAAGCTTAGTCAACTGAATCAACATATCTCGAACTGATCATAAAAAATAATATTTACCAAAAAATATTAGACCTAGGTTTAACTCAATTTATATACATTTTTTTTTATCCTTATTCTTTTTAAATCGATCAAACGAAAAGTTGTAACAGTCTAATCAACACGCCACTAAATTAATCTCGTGATCAGCGTGCTTTTATGGTTGAGTCATTTTATGGTGAAGCCAATAGTAACGGGCATAGGGTTGGTGAATTGTTCACCGTTCGATATCCAGATAGAAGACAAAGCCACAACACCCTTTTTGGAGATGTTCGTGACTTTCAGACTTACGGAAACGTCAATCCAAGATTTCGTGGACCAGGTCGTCACAGCATCAACACGGAAGACACCGTTCTAGCCTATTTTGTTGCGTAACCTCGAGCAAAATATGCTTCATCGTGCTCAAACATGTATCGCGGCAAACGGTGGTATCATAGAACCTCACTTGTAAAATTCTTATGTTTATTCTAGAGGTGTGAAAATACCATTTTTTGGGGATCGAATGAATATCAAATATTTTTTTCCAAGGCACGTCAAATACCAAATCGAATATTTATAACGTCAAATAATTTGGTCGAATATTTTTAGAGCAACATTTGAAACCAGTTAACAATATTAAAAATCAGTTTATTAAAAGACCGACTATAGTTTCGGCTTATATAAAATATACTAGTTTAAAAATTCTTTACACCTTGATGTACGCGAGTCTCTAAAAATCCAACATGCTATTTAAAAAAATTGTTCTTTAAATCGTGATATTGGACCAGCGAGTGATATTGCTCACTCTTGGATCGAAAAAAGAAACAAAAAAAAATTAAAAAAAGTAAAATATAAAAAACAAAAATAATAATAATAATAATAAACAGTATAAAATGTATTTCCACCACTTGTATCGTTTGCATTGCTCCCCTGATGATGGCCCAGATAAGCCGAAACTATAGTCGGTCTTTTAACTAATTGATTTTTAATATTGTGCACAATAAAAACCGTTGTTTTTAAAATTCCATATTGTTTTAGTTTTACTTTGCTATTCTAGAAAATTCCAGCTTCTGCCTTTCACTAAGAAGTTTTAATACACACGGTATGAATAATGGACGTGCAAATTAGTCTTTATATCGTTCTTGCCGCTGTGGCCTAAAGAGAGGTGCCAGAAATAAGCACTAGTTCGGAAATTTCAAGGCGTTCTCCTCTGATGGCCTTGAAACTCAACAAATTAGAAAAAGACCCGCGGTTATTCGACCAGTTTGCAAACTATTTGAAAATACCAAATACTTTTTTCCTATCTTTTAGAATATTCGACTATTTGATCAAGAAAAACGAATATTCGCGAACTTTCCCAAGTGCTATTCGATTCAACGAATCGAATATTCAATTTGGTATTCGATCGAATTATTTGGTCTAACCAAATATTTTGCACACCCCTACTTTATTCGATTAAAATGTTCAATTAAATCTTTCATACATTGATAAGAGATTAGCCTTTTATCCTGCTGTGACTGAAGTTTACCTTGTTAATGAAAATCCAGAAACTAGCAGTTGCGTGTCTGACCAGTTCGAGATATGTTGATTCAATTGACTAAGCTTTTAAATGTAAATAAAGTCTTTTTATTTTAACCATTTTGCTCTTATAATTCACTGACGCTACTATCCTGAAGAATTCTGGGACAAGACTCAATAAACATTAGAGAATGGTTGAAAACAAAAAGATTTCACACTAAATACTAATTGAAAACTTGACCTTTGTGCGTAGTTGGCCTACTGATACGTTTGTAGGCCTAATGTAGGCCGAAATTGGCGTTTTGGTAAATTAAATGTACTTTTTTTAGGGAATTTAATCTTTAACGTGATTTCTTTCACTTACGTACAAAAATGCGAAGGCTATTGGCCCCTATGGACAGCTTGTTTTATTTCATCAGCTCATCATATCTTCGTGAAAAGTGTTCTTTTCCAATGAAACCAATTTCTTTGAACATTTTCGACAGCACTCTACAACTTTCTCATTGAAACGTTTTTCCTAGCACCTACCAGTGAAAATATTTTTTTAAAAACCCGAAATTATTTCCGATTTTGCTTAAATTTAGAATTTAAAGCGATCCTACACTATCTCTTGCAGTTTCTGAAAAAAAATCCCAGTCAGAGCAACTCAAAACACTCTGTATAATTAGACTTTCATATCTATATGGCACTATTTTATTCTGAAAATGTATCATCCGTCGAGATATTGAACGACGAAACCCCTTCTAGATTGATTGTTACCACTGAAGGTAACAGGTTCATCAAAATTTCGGGGACTCGATTGCTGCAAACTATTTTGTATCGCTATTAATTAGTTCTGGTTTTTAGTATCGTTTTATGCTGGAAAAATATTTTGGATTTTAGTCATTTCGCCTGAAACGTCACATGACCCTTTAAGAAAAAAAATTATTGTTAGAATAGTGTTTTATTTGCCTATGGATGTAATCAGTGTCGTAGAGAAGGGGTCGGATTGGGTGGAGAGTAGCTGTTTTATCAAGTCTACCTGGAATTTTTCCAAGTCACAAACTAGACCTTAGTTTACCAACTATCCAAAACTTTGGGGGTGAGCCTCCCCCGTCCCCTAAGGAAATGATTAATAATAATATAATAACTTATTTAGAACTATTTAAAGCCTTCAATATGTTTTTCCAATTCAAATACGTTAATTCTAGTAGGCTGCCCACAAAGTTGAAATGTCTGGTTTCAGCGTTTTTTTATACTAGCCTATATGGATAAAAGACCCTAAAAAGACTTAATAATGAAGATGGATTCAACGGTCATGGTCGAGCTCAAGATGTGGCGGACGACCACCCGCTAATTAGTCGGAGAACAAACGCCTGTTTTTTCCTTGGGGAAAAAGAGGATATTAAAAATTGTAGGTTAAAAGGATTTTGATAATGACAGAGATGGCATATTAACAATTTAAAACAAAAATAAATATAATCCAATTTTTAAACGTGCAATAGCTTGATTAACTGTTACGGGATACGAGCTTTTAGATATTTGGAAACTTTATTTTCTGTACTTATTCCAGTTGAAAGGGAGTACGTACTTCAGATTTTATGGTGGACCATCGAAATTCGCCTTTTAGACACTTGTCGATACCAAGTAAGATTTTAAAATTGTTTATTGACATTTCATATTAACATTCAGTCGTTTTTAGTGGTAAATACTTAAGTGGTTAACAACCAAAGGCAGGGGTGGTGCAGGTGGTGAACGTACAAAGGCAGGGTGGTGCTGGGGGGTGAACTAGCAACGCTAGACCACCACTGGTGGTGAATTTCTAATTCTTCGAGAAGGATGACGTCCCAGGATCATCATGCTTATTCTTTAAAATGGATTTCAGGTTGCAACATCCTTTTAACGGTCTGATCGCAGGTGCGACTCAGTCAGGAAAATCCTTTTTCGTCGCTAGTCTTATCAAATATAAAGATACGTGTATTTCGCCCCCACCAGAGAGAATTATATGGTGCTATACGGAATATCAGCCCAAACTGTTTAATTCGGTATTAGATGATACACCCACAGTTGAATTTCACGAAGAATTATGCGATAAGTTATTTTTTTATCAATTCAATCAAATACATTTACGATAGAACCATCAATATTAATAATTAATATTATATTATCGTACTTTAGTTTGATTTTAATTATAAAATCTCGATTCGATCTGGTTAAATGATTAAATCCGGATTAAAAATTATATCCTGATTAGAATGATTAAATCTTGTTTAAATTATGATTAGATTGATTAAATCGTGATTAGAGTTTCTAATCTTGATTACCCTGATTTAATCACGCTTACCCCGATTTAATCATTTTAAGACGCACCCAAAATGGAAGTGACCTGCCCCTCGTCTAAGCGTGGAAAAAGATGCGCTACATGTGATTATCAAGAATTGTCAAGACTGGATTTGTTTCACTTGTTGTAACCATGTGAAGGAAACTGTGAATAATTACCTAATGAAGTGCCGAAGTATTTCTGCAAAAAACTGTTTACCAGAAGAATAAAAATTTCTATTTTATAAAATAACACTATAAACACTTATTAAATTTTTTCATATCTCAATATTTAGATTCTGTTTTTAATTGATTCTATGATCTGTATAAATTAAATTTATTATGTATCGCTCGAAATTTATATGATGGTTAAAGGTTAATTTTAATTTTTATTACTCTTAAACCACAAAGGCTAGTTTCCATCAATTAGGGGTTGAAATTTCAAGTCTGACGTATTGAACATTAGAATTACATGTAATTAATTATTACTAATGTGCTAAACATTACTCTTTATACGCGACAACCAGATAGTCAAGAGCAGTATTTTCTATAAGTCAGGGGAATTTTTATATTATAATCGTTGGTGTAGGTCAAGAGTATATGATATTAACACTAATGGCAAAAGTATACAAGAAAACAAAATTAGTACGTTCCTGTCTTGACAGCGCCAGCCGTTCCGTCCAACCACAGCCGTAGCCAGCCGTTCCGTCCAGTCGCAACCGCCGCAAACCGTTCCCGTTCAGCCACGACACTATAACTTCCGACCTCGAACTTTTCTCAAATTCCTGATCAGATTTATAAAATAAATATTATTTGGGAGAGAGAATGAGTCCGACTTCGAGTCTAATAAGCCGCTTCTACAACGAGTTCTGACGCCGCCAACCGTTCCCGTCCAGCCACGATGCTATAACTTCCGACCTCGAACTATTCTCAAATTCCTGATCAGATTTATAAAATAAAATATTATTTGGGAGGGAGAATGAGTCCGACTTCGAGTCTAATAAGCCGCTTCTACAACGAGTTCTGACGCCGCCAACCGCTCCCGTCCGGCCACGACGCTATAACTTCCGACCTCGAACTATTCTCAAATTCCTGATCAGATTTATAAAATAAAATATTATTTGGGAGGGAGAATGAGTCCGACTTCGAGTCTAATAAGCCGCTTCTACAACGAGTTCTGACGCCGCCAACCGTTCCCGTCCAGCCACGACGCTATAACTTCCGACCTCGAACTATTCTCAAATTCCTGATCAGATTTATAAAATAAAATATTATTTGGGAGGGAGAATGAGTCCGACTTCGAGTCTAATAAGCCGCTTCTATAACGAGTTCTGACGCCGCCAACCGTTCCCGTCCAGCCACGACGCTATAACTTCCGACCTCGAACTTTTCTCAAATTCCTGATCAGATTTATAAAATAAATATTATTTGGGAGAGAGAATGAGTCCGACTTCGAGTCTAATAAGCCGCTTCTACAACGAGTTCTGACGCCGCCAACCGTTCCCGTCCAGCCACGACGTTATAACTTCCGACCTCGAACTATTCTCAATTCCTGATCAGATTTATAAAATAAAATATTATTTGGGAGGGAGAATGAGTCCGACTTCGAGTCTAATAAGCCGCTTCTACAACGAGTTCTGACGCCGCCAACCGCTCCCGTCCAGCCACGACGCTATAACTTCCGACCTCGAACTATTCTCAAATTCCTGATCAGATTTATAAAATAAAATATTATTTGGGAGGGAGAATGAGTCCGACTTCGAGCCTAATAAGCCGCTTCTACAACGAGTTCTGACGCCGCCAACCGTTCCCGTCCAGCCACGACGCTATAACTTCCGACCTCGAACTATTCTCAAATTCCTGATCAGATTTATAAAATAAAATATTATTTGGGAGGGAGAATGAGTCCGACTTCGAGTCTAATAAGCCGCTTCTACAACGAGTTCTGACGCCGCCAACCGTTCCCGTCCAGCCACGACGCTATAACTTCCGACCTCGAACTTTTCTCAAATTCCTAATCAGATTTATAAAAGAAATATTATTTGGGCGAGAGAATGAGTACGACTTCGAGTCTAATAAGCCGATTCTACAACGAGTTCTGACGCCGCCAGCCGCTCCCGTACAGCCACGACGCTATAACTTCCGACCTCGAACTATTCTCAAATTCCTAATCAGATTTATAAAATAAAATATTATTTGGGAGGGAGAATGAGTCCGACTTCAAGCCTAATAAGCCGCTTCTACAACGAGTTCTGACGCCGCCAACCGTTCCCGTCCAGCCACGACGCTATAACTTCCGACCTCGAACTATTCTCAAATTCCTGATCAGATTTATAAAATAAAATATTATTTGGGAGGGAGAATGAGTCCGACTTCGAGCCTAATAAGCCGCTTCTACAACGAGTTCTGACGCCGCCAACCGTTCCCGTCCAGCCACGATGCTATAACTTCCGACCTCGAACTATTCTCAAATTCCTGATCAGATTTATAAAATAAAATATTATTTGGGAGGGAGAATGAGTCCGACTTCGAGTCTAATAAGCCGCTTCTACAACGAGTTCTGACGCCGCCAACCGCTCCCGTCCGGCCACGACGCTATAACTTCCGACCTCGAACTATTCTCAAATTCCTGATCAGATTTATAAAATAAAATATTATTTGGGAGGGAGAATGAGTCCGACTTCGAGTCTAATAAGCCGCTTCTACAACGAGTTCTGACGCCGCCAACCGTTCCCGTCCAGCCACGACGCTATAACTTCCGACCTCGAACTATTCTCAAATTCCTGATCAGATTTATAAAATAAAATATTATTTGGGAGGGAGAATGAGTCCGACTTCGAGTCTAATAAGCCGCTTCTATAACGAGTTCTGACGCCGCCAACCGTTCCCGTCCAGCCACGACGCTATAACTTCCGACCTCGAACTTTTCTCAAATTCCTGATCAGATTTATAAAATAAATATTATTTGGGAGAGAGAATGAGTCCGACTTCGAGTCTAATAAGCCGCTTCTACAACGAGTTCTGACGCCGCCAACCGTTCCCGTCCAGCCACGACGTTATAACTTCCGACCTCGAACTATTCTCAATTCCTGATCAGATTTATAAAATAAAATATTATTTGGGAGGGAGAATGAGTCCGACTTCGAGTCTAATAAGCCGCTTCTACAACGAGTTCTGACGCCGCCAACCGCTCCCGTCCAGCCACGACGCTATAACTTCCGACCTCGAACTATTCTCAAATTCCTGATCAGATTTATAAAATAAAATATTATTTGGGAGGGAGAATGAGTCCGACTTCGAGCCTAATAAGCCGCTTCTACAACGAGTTCTGACGCCGCCAACCGTTCCCGTCCAGCCACGACGCTATAACTTCCGACCTCGAACTATTCTCAAATTCCTGATCAGATTTATAAAATAAAATATTATTTGGGAGGGAGAATGAGTCCGACTTCGAGTCTAATAAGCCGCTTCTACAACGAGTTCTGACGCCGCCAACCGTTCCCGTCCAGCCACGACGCTATAACTTCCGACCTCGAACTTTTCTCAAATTCCTAATCAGATTTATAAAAGAAATATTATTTGGGCGAGAGAATGAGTACGACTTCGAGTCTAATAAGCCGATTCTACAACGAGTTCTGACGCCGCCAGCCGCTCCCGTACAGCCACGACGCTATAACTTCCGACCTCGAACTATTCTCAAATTCCTAATCAGATTTATAAAATAAAATATTATTTGGGAGGGAGAATGAGTCCGACTTCGAGTCTAATAAGTCGATTCTACAACGAGTTCTGACGCCGCCAGCCATTCACGTCCAGCCGCAGCCGCCGCCAGTCGCCCCGTCCAGCCGCAGTCACTGCCAGCCGTTGCCGTCCAGCTGCAGCCATGTGGTTAGAATATATAAATCGGTGCTCCAAGCTGCCGCCAGCCGTTCCGTCCAGCAGCAGCCATGCGATCAGAATTTATCTACCGGTGCTCCAAACCGCTGCAGTCGCAGCCAGCCGTTTCATACAGCCGCTCCCGTCCAGCTGCAGCCGCCGCCAGCCGTTCCATCCAGCCGCAGCCGTAGCAAGCCGTTCCATCCAGCCGCAGCCGCAGCCAGCCGTTTCATACAGCCGCTCCCGTCCAGCTGCAGCCGCAGCCGTAGCAAGCCGTTCCATCCAGCCGCAGCCGCAGCCAGCCGTTTCATACAGCCGCTCCCGTCCAGCTGCAGCCGCCGCCAGCCGTTCCATCCAGCCGCAGCCACAGCAAGCCGTTCTATCCAGCCGCAGCCGCAGAAAGCCGTTCCATCCAGCCGCAGCCGCAGCAAGCCGTTCTATCCAGCCGCAGCCGCAGCAAGCTGTTCTATCCAGCCGCAGCCGCAGAAAGCCGTTCCATCCAGCCGCAGCCGTAGCAAGCCGTTCCATCCAGCCGCAGCCGCAGCCAGCCGTTTCATACAGCCGCTCCCGTCCAGCTGCAGCCGCCGCCAGCCGTTCCATCCAGCCGCAGCCGCAGCAAGCCGTTCTATCCAGCCGCAGCCGCAGAAAGCCGTTCCATCCAGCCGCAGCCGCAGCAAGCCGTTCTATCCAGCCGCAGCCGCAGAAAGTCGTTCCGTAAAACCGCACCCGCCGGAGGTCTATCATAATAATATCTTACGCCAGCGTCCACAGCCTGGACAGGTGACAGAACAGCCAAGGCAGGTAGAGAACCCTACCGCTGACGGTCTCACCTTCGGCGCAAGCCGCTCAACCCAGCAGAAGGTGCAACTCCAGGGGAATGACAGGTACAGAGAGGCCCATGTTACCCGGCACAGTTGGCACTGGACACCCGTTGTTGCCCCAAAAGGCCGGGAAACAGGACCTCTGCGCCTTATACGGAGACCCACCGCCCCACAGCAGGCTACCCAATCCTTCGAGGCGGCCAGTTTGCCTGTACCCTCTCCGTTAGCCTGAGCCGAAACCCAGTTACCAGCCCCTTCCTGACCAAAGTCGGAGGATGAGATAGGACC
This sequence comes from Leiobunum rupestre, assembly GCF_980474605.1. Taxonomy (NCBI): domain Eukaryota; kingdom Metazoa; phylum Arthropoda; class Arachnida; order Opiliones; family Sclerosomatidae; genus Leiobunum; species Leiobunum rupestre. Next base: position 23,403,368 of record NC_143387.1, read on the forward strand.
ATTTGAACGGAGCTAACATCTCCTAGTGTGCCACCGCCCTTATGGGTTACAAAAGCCGGACCCTGAATTCCCGGTAAAGCCACCAGTTATCGCTAAATCTGACCCATTAAGGGATTGCTGCCGCCGGCATCAGACTATTGTATTTAAACACCCCGTGCACTGCCTAAGCACTACAGGGGCTAATCATCATTTGTCCTGGCCGAGCCGCCAATCTGAATACGAAGTTATAAGGAGTTACTTCCTAAAAGACATACATAATTAAGTATATGCAAGAAAGTAAGCCTTCTCATTCCCTACATAAGGGTCCTTACTGGTATATAAACGTTAGACCTGGAGGTGAGTCAGGAAGCTGCTGTATTCAGGTCCTTCTGTTTCAGAGAAGACAGCAAGCATTGTGAGATGGAGTTAAAAGGTGGTAACTACCTCCACCCAGGTGACCCACGGGAGGACCACCCAGCGGTCAAGGGAATTATAAACATCAAAGAGCAACTTATAATAGAGTAGAGGTGTTTAATGACGGTTCGATGTCCAGTAGGGGTGCCAGCGTGGCTTTTGTTATGTATAGGAACGGTGTAGAGATCTATAACGTGGTCAGCTGCATTAATGAAAAGGTGGATGCGTTTTCTCTGGAGTTCTTAGCAATACATGAAAGTATTTGCTGGTTAAGAACGCAAGGTCAACGTCCAAGTGATGTTGCTACGGTTTTTACGGATTGTGTTTTTGCTATTAACGCAATAAGCAATCATAAAAACAATCATGGCTTATGCCATAAAATGCGTAAGATGTTGAAACGGATGGTGACGCCGGTCACGTTTACTTGGATAAAGTCACACACTGGGTATAGCGCATCGCTCGAGACAGTCCGGTAAGCACAAGTTATACGTAGGGCAGCAATTCTCTGCCGGCAGCCGTTCCCGTCCAGCCACGACCAAAGTTTTTGTCTGCTAGTGACCGGAAGTGGCTTACGACTATTTGAAAGTAAACCGCAAAGGTGGGGTAGTTTCTGACAAACAGAGTTGCAGACATAAGATACGCTCCAAAAATTCCAAATTTGGCTACGTTAGGACACTAAATTTCACGATGGTAGAGTGAACAAGTCAATCTCTCGTGGAATTACCCATAATATAGAGGTGATCAATACCTATCTAACGAAGTATCAATTGAAATTTCTTTATACACCGTTGATGAGATATTTCCGTTTCGCGGCACGTTTTAAAACCGTCAGTGTGGCGTGAAGTGATCATCACCACCGCGAACATCATCTTAGAAAATAACAGCCTCTAAAAAAGCCGAGAAAAGAGAGGAAGAAATATTTAATGTTACACTGAAGAAATCAGCGAGTGAAATTATGGGTACGATTCGACCAACTTGTTTATATGGAGAACGACCCCTTCAAAATTCAGTTAGTGGTGACTTCTAGCAACGCCAAAAGGAATCTTTTCCACGCTATTCAGTTTCCACGATATTCAGTTTCCACACTATTCAGTTTCCACGTTATTAAGTTTCCACGCTATTCAGTTTCCACGCTATTCAGTTTCCACGCAATTCAGTTTCCACGCTATTCAGTTTCCACGCTATTCAGTTTCCACACTATTCAGATTCCACGTTATTAAGTTTCCACGCTATTCAGTTTCCACGTTATTCAGTCTCCACGCTATTCAGTTTCCACGTTATTAAGTTTCCACGTTATTAAGTTTCCACGCTATTCAGTTTCCACGTTATTCAGGTTTTACTAACTTTTCCACGTAAATCAGGATGCACGTTATTCAGTTTCCACGTTATTCAGGTTTTACTAACTTTTCCACGTAAATCAGGATGCACGTTATTCATTTTCCACGTTATTCAGTCGGTCTGTTTTTGCATTGAAGCCAATATAAAAACGAGTGTGGCGCTGAACTCCTACATGTTATAGTAAAGTCTATAGGGGGAAATTGTTTGCTCACGGAATTTAGACGAATGGGTTTGCCGCTGTAGCGCGAGAGATCAAAGTGCTCGACGCGATGGAATCAAATGCTGGTGACGTTTGCTTGCCCCCCCCCCGCGACGGGAGGTATAAGGTGTTCAAAGTGCCCGCCGATTATAAATAATTACATTCTTGGTAATACCAGAAGTAAATAATGTTATTGTATAACAAGATGCCACAGCCAAAATAGTAGCCTCCTCCTCTTAAGACCTAATTTTACCACTAGTGTTATTTAAAATAACATTTAATCGAATATCGAAATAGCAATGATAGCAACCTATACGCCGAAATTCCCAATCGGGGAGAGAAATACCCCTTTGATTAAAATCCGCGGCTCAGCATTTGCATAGATAGGTAGTGATAACTAATACCTATCAAATGACGTCTGAAAAGGACCCCGAGAGCGACCCCGAGGAAATAACATTAATTAAAACTTACTGAGTTTACAGCACACATTGCTGCGATCGGACGATACGACGATACCTGCGCTCGACTTACGCTCTCAGTTTCTTTGAAGAAAAACAACGAGAAAAAGCCTCGGAAAAAGCGCTAACCGAGGAATTAACGCGAGCGAACCGTCGGGAACTAACCCATTCCCATTTCTAATTTTTCCATAAAATGGGGGTAGATGGGTTGTTGTTTCAGTTGTTGTCGGAACTTGTTGTACGCGTAAACCGAGGCATAAACAACGTCATACCATCGGTGATTTTCCAGCCATACCACCGGTGATTTTCCCGCTCGGGCTAAGCGAGTAAACGTCGTCGTCCCCCCGCACCGTTCTCTTCACTTTTGCCTGAAGTTGCACCTTCGCCCTTGCATCAGAGTTCCACTCGTTCCCTCCTATGTTCCCTCTGTCTTTCCTAAATCGAATTTGAAAAGTATTTTCCCCTATATTTCCAATATTACTTATGTATTACCAAATGATTTTGTGTAATACCTGAGTTTAAAATATTATGCAATAATGCACTGTACTATATAATACTACATCTTAATAGACTACGCGCAATATTACTTGATATTACGCGATATTACACAGTATTACACGGTATTACAAGGTAATTCACCGTATTACACAATAATTCACCATATTTCAATACTACGCTGTATTACAAAGTAATTTGTAGTATTCATTCGTAATACAAATAGAAGTATACCCCTACTACACGAAGTGGTTACCCCCTCGGATGATATATTATATCAGATCGAAGAGCTAATAATAATAATCAGCTAGGCTAATACCCAAGGCACCACCTTAGGCCTAAGTCATCATGCGACTTTTGAAGCCCTTAATTCAGGTGGCTAAGCCTATAGGTCTTATCTCGAAATTTCAAAATGGCGAAAAAGGTAAACACACGCGCTCCCTCGGTTTCCTAAATCACGTGACTAAAAGACTGGCTATGATTGGTCTACGTCTACGGGGAAAAAAATCGCACCAAAATATATATCGCACAAATAGAAATAGGACCCGCGACGCAAAAACACGAATTTCGCAAAAATAACAGGAAATGTTTTTCCATTTCCGCAAAAAAATACGAAAATCGCACAAAAATCGCCCAGTGAAAACCGGGTGTTAAACAAAAAATCTTAATTTTAAAAAGCATGGAATTTTTTCGGTTTAACCTACGAAAGTTTAAAAAAAAAATGTAAATCACGAAATGGGTAATTTCGACCACGTTTAGGTAAATTTCAACAATTTTGGGTAAATTTGAACATTTTTGGGTTAAAGTTGTAAATATTTTTGGGTTAAATAAGGAAAAAATCTCATTTTTGTTTTAAGTGGTCAAAAACATTTTCAGTTGCCATGGGAAAACCAATGGATAGTGCAACGTTTTATTTTGGGAAATTTCAAATTTCATATTGGTCTACAATACGCCCGATTATTATTACTGTGTTAAAGTATTTCAAGCAGAAATACAGATGGGAAATAGAGTAGTATCAGTGTGACGTCTCCCATACTTTCACACGTTCCTAAAATTCTATAACACTCTGAGATTATGTACGTTAGGTTAGGTAGAATCCGACTCCTTTAAAATAAGAGCTGGCCCGTAGTCGTTAATTCACTTCATTGCATCGAGTCCTAATTTTTTTGAACATTTCTGCTCATTTTGTTCTTTGAAATTGAATTTGGAATTTTTTGGATACAATTTAGTTTTACCGAAGCACGTCAACAAAAAATAAAAGCAGACGAGGAATCGGAACTTTTTGCAGGTAAGCTAGACGGCGAAATGAAATGCGCCCAACGGGGCCAAACCCGATGCCAAACCGAGGGGCAGTTCACTCCTTCGTAGAGTGCAGAAGTAACAAGATAAAAAATTTAATTTGATTAAATTTAATACAGCCAAAGCTACAGACATCAGATTTAATCATGGGAGTGAACTGCCCCTCGGGCCAAATCTAAAAACTACGAATTTTCAACGGAGCCTTTTTTCGAAATTAGGATAATTTTTGGGGCTTTCCTAATCGAAGAGCGATGCTGTTCATTTTACAAAAAGAGAACAATTGTAAAATACGCTGAAATCCCCTGAGACTACATAAACACTCTTTGCTTTAAGGTCGTACCAAAATATTTTTTTTATTAAAAATGAAATATACCATTTAATATAATATCATAACTAACATAATAACCATTAGTATAACACTGAAAGATGTCGGTTAATGATATTAATGATGGTCTGTCGTGGGGTGATTGCGTAATCGGAGGATTCAAAACCGGAAATTCGTCTAAAGATTATCTTTACGGCTGTTTATACGAGCCAAAGCACGTTTGGGCAAGGTTTGGGTCTCAAATTCGAACAAAACTACCTTCAGAAACAAAAATAAAGTTTAAAATGTGTTCCGATTCAACTCGCGGAGAGTTGAGACCTTCTTGGTTTCTTACACGAGACTCTTCCACCGCACGGTGTTTTCTTCTTAATTGGAGATTTTAACCTACAGTACATGTTGATTGGTCCAATCCGTCTCCTCGTACAGCCCAGCAGCAAATTTTTTGCGTTATGTGTTTGGCCTTGGACTTCAACAGACGGTATAACAAATCCCACACGCGGAAATAACTTCCTTGACTTGATTTCATAAATGGCCAACGTTTCATCACTGAGATTCACACTAGTGACAGCCTACCAGATTGTGATCACTTTGCGGTTGCTGGATGCCTCAACTTACCTCGGCCTTTTGTTCAGAGAATTCATCAAACTATTCTCAATTACAAAGATCTGTCTAAAAATGATCTTGCAGACACTTTGTACTACGCTCCTTAGTACATTTTTTTTCTTCAAGTGATATTGATGTGACTTGGGAACTTTGGCTTGATCTCTTTTGGGCATGCGTTAGGGACAATGTTCCGAGTGTAACCATTCATGGGAAGAAGCTCCGCCCTGGATTACGGCTGATTTTGTTCACTCGAGCCCTAAAGAATTCTCTTTTTAAGAAGGCCAAAAAGTTGGGAAGAGATTTTGATTGGAAGAAGTATCGGGATTTTAACAACACTTTGAGAACTAAGAGGTGCATATGAGATATTTGTGTCAAATTTGCAGGATACCATTGCTACTTATCCTAAGCGATTTTGGAGTTTCGTCCGCTCAAAGTCCCAGCTCCCTCCACCGTCTTCGTTTAAAGTAAAGAATGTGCAAATATCATCTCCTTTGGCCATAGCTAAGATGTAGGGGGAAACCCACTGCGAAAATGTCGATGACCTTGAACCATGTCTTCAAGGTGAAACTGAATCAGCTTAAACCACGTCTTCAAGGTCATCCAATTTTACAAACTTGAAAAAGTCCCACCATAATGAGTTTGTCTAGCAAATTTCGATGTAACACGAATTGGTTTCGAGTTATGTGTGTTTTCTTTCAATTTTCATTTTAAGGACCTTTGTGATTTTGAAAAACAGTTCCTCGACTTCCTGTTGGTCAAATTCGATCGAAGCAGAGCTAATTAGACCTACAATGTGACGTGGAACACTTTTCTTATTGGAACCAACTTTCTAACACTTACGGTTCTCGAGTTAGTTTTTGGATGACCTTGAAGACATGGTTCAAGGTCATCGACATTTTCGCAGTAGATTTCCCCCTACATCTTGTATACGACTTGAAAATTTCAAAATCGTAACTAAAACAGATTTTGAAATATTCGCCCTGGTTCATTTTTTAGTGGACACCCTGTATAATAAAAACGTTGATTTGTGGGCTATTGCGCGTTGGATGACGAAAGGAGTAAATTACAAAACCTTGCCATTTTCCAAATAAGGTACGGCACTCTAAAAGCTCCCAAAATAATTACGGTGATATTACCAGTTACTCTACCACTGAGAAATAATTTTAACTAAAATTTTTACTAAAAACGTTGTGCACTAATAAAGCTATTGTGATGACGTAAATCAATTAGGAAAACTTCATGATACTTAGGGGACTATATATTTTTGACAAACGTTGTATTATAGAATTCTTGACTTATTTTATGGAAATATATTTTGTATTTAAATGAAACATGCAAATAGTAATAACACTGCCATAACAGAAGATAACTTTTAAATATGGGTAAAGTTTGCCTACTTAGTTTGTTAAGGCCGTGATATATAGGCTGAAAAGCAATTTCCCCTCTCAAAACACACCAGACTTCAGTACCAGATAACGTACAATTCCGCTTAGGGCGATGCCACTAGGTACAATTCCACTTCGGGCAAGGCCACCAGGTACTATATGCCATTTAGGGCGATACCACTAGGTAGATTCTACTAAGGGCAATGTCCCTTCGTACAATGTCACTAAATAAGATGTAATTAGGTACGATGTCAGTTAGGGCGTTTTCAATTCATATCATCCTCACTAATACCTGTCCCTTCTTAGCCGCAGTCAAATACCCAGGTGTACCTAGAGCATAGTGCCGAACCAATTTTCAACGGCGGCGGCGGGAACGATAATTAGTTCGGCGGCGGCGTGGCGCGCCGATTTTCAGAAAATAATCGGCGGCGTTGAAAAAAATCGGCGGCGGTGGCGCCTAAGGGGAAAAACTGCCCCCCCTCAGAAATAGCGCCAGCCTGTTAATAGACCGCTAGAACTTAAATTGTTAAACACATTTAAAAAATACATGTTTAATAGAATGTATTTTATTAAAATAGGTACCACTTGTTTCCAAAACAAAGAAGAGGTAACTTTGTTTATATACTATCAGATGTAACTTATTTAATCATAAGTGTGCCTGAAAGAATTTTTTCATAATGATACCTTGTTGCAAGGATATGACGTTATTGACGTCACTTCCCAGTCGATTACGGTTTTATCGTCATCAAAACTAGTTCTCGCGTAGGGGGAAGGAAGTTAAAACCAGTTTTACGCGACGTTAGTGCTGTATTTTCTTTGGTGTCTGTCACAGACTATATAAAGTTACTCGTAGCTTTATATAGTCTTTGGTGGCTGTGAAACAAGGTCTCATTTAAATTTTTAATACAGATATGTTAAACAGAGGCACACTTATGAGTAACTATGTCACATTTGATACTATTAAACTAAAACATTTACGCTAGTAATAACAATACTGTACTAATTTACTACCATTTTACTAGTATTATTATCTATACACTCTTTTTAGAAACTTTTGCTGGGCGCCACCATTATCGTACAGACAACCAACCAGCCAGCCCTCTACCGCAGAAATTTCATCCCCCCAAATCCGGTTTTATTTTAAGTCTATTATCACAAATCATTTTATCTTTGTATCAAAGGAATTTTTAAAATGTAATAGAATAGTTGTTGCTGAATGCAGCCAATGCAGCTGATACGTTTCTGTACTTATTACAAAATACGAGGCGACGCAACTCCAAAGCCGTTTTCGTTTCTCTCTCTCCTATCCCAGCTATCTGCTGCAGAAAATCTTGGTGCGCGCGGTGCAGTGGTGCCAGATCTTTTGGAAATTATTAATTATTTTTCATTTTATAACGCTAGTACGGTGCACCCAACAGCCTAGGAATCGTAGCACTACCAAAAGAAAAATCTATGTAGTTTAGATCTCAAAACGTAATTATTATACTTTAATAATGGAAATTAATTCGGCGGCGAAATGAAAATGTTGTTATCAGCGGCGGCGTTTCGGCGTTATCTAAATAATCGGCGGCGGCGGCGTTTGATCGGCGGCGCTATCCTCTAGGTGTACCTATATATCCCCTTTTTCTCAGCGTAGCTGAGCTTTTCCGATAATATCTGACCCTTCTTCTGAACTGAGGAATAAAATAAAATTTCAGGACCATTGTACTAGATTTTAATGTAAACAATAATAAAGATGGTTTCAATTTTACAATAAAAAAAGCTCCTTTTAAAAAGTTGTAATTCGTTATAAGTTATTTATTTTGTCTCCAAATAACACCAAACAGCTGATGTACTGTTAGATTAAATGTAGTAAATTGAAATTAAAATTGAACATTGAGATACAAATTTCATTGTTTATAAAATTATAACATACACAGATGATAACTTTTTTTCATGTTTATACTTATAAATCAAAACAGGAGCTGATTCAATATTGAAATATATTATTTTTTGTAATAAATTTGCAATGTTACTTTTCAAATCAAACCATAAATACATTTTGAGTGAAATTCCTAAATTATTTTGCAAATCGCATACAGCAACGTTTCTCTCCATTTAATTTAATCATATTCTATAAATGAAATTAATTTTAAACTTAATAATAACATTATACCATATTTAATAAATGTTCTGGTGCCACATCATCATTAGAACCATTTTTAGAAATGAAACGAGTGGCACCTTGGAAATATCTATTATAACTAAAGGAAGGGGTGTAACATTTCAAACTAACACTAAAATACTAATTCACGAGTTCAACAATTAAAATATGTCCCAATAAAAGCCTCTGTAAAACTCCAGTGCGAGAGTCTGTAAAATAAAATACAACACTTTTCATGTTGTGGTGTGATTGATAAATTTCATTAGTTTGCTGTCTTGATGGAGTGAATTAAAAATTTAGATAGTCAAAAGCCAAAAAAGCAGTCATTAAAACTTGCAAATAAGTCGCAAGATGACTTCGGCCCCCAACCTGAGCTGTAATTAATTAATAAAATTTAATTGAATTGAATTGTTTAGGAAGATTTGTGAAAATACCTTATTCAGGTTTTTCTCACAAGAAATGGTACATCAACTTTGTAAGCTCACTAGAATTCTAATTTTGGCAATCGCTCAATTCTACCCACCTTTTTTCTTTTGGATATCCAACTGATATATAAAAGAGAAATATATGGCAGCATCTGCACAATGAGTTATAAAGGACTAACTGAGTTCAAATAAACCACTTTCTCAGCCATTTGATATCATCTCACAATCAAAGAAAAAAACGAATATACGGCGCTAGTCCAATGACATCTGCTAATCATTGTGTATCCATTCCATTGATGTCGTATGGACTAACTGACTTGAAATAAACTGGTCTCCAGCCACTGGATATCAAAGAAGTACACCACTTCTCCGACCAAGAGAATATTTTTACAAGTTCTCTTTTATTCTCCGGTCCCCACAGTCCCATGGGTTAAAATTTGTTGTGAATGCCATATGGGTTAGACAAATATACAGCACTAGTCCTATGACAGCTGCTTTACATTGTATAGCAATTCCAGTAATGTAGCAGCACGAAACCTTTACTGACTTAGTAGATGAATATTTGGCAGTAATTGAACAGTGAATTATCGAGGAATGAATGATTTGAAATAAACTGCTATCTAGCCATTTGATAAGAAGAATTATGCCACTACTCCCATCAAGAAAATATTTTTACAAGATCTTTCATATTCTTCAGTCCCCACAGTCCCACGGGTTAGCAAAATATACGGCACTGGCCCAATGATATCTGCTTTGCATTGTTAAACCACTAATTTTACAGTACAAAAACGTTTTCTTTCTTGATTGTTACAACACCATATCGTAAATGAATAATTAGTCGTGTTTGTGAAGTAAAATATTGTTGTCTAGTCAAAGCAAGCTAAACAATTAATCAGTAACTCCTAGTCCTATAGATGATTAGTTGTAAACTTTCAACATAACTTAACCCTAAATGCATAATAAGAAACTACAATATATGGGGAAGGGGGCTCTTTCTACATTAAAAAACAAGTTGGCAAGCCAAAATATACCTCTCCTCGGAAGAATTGTCCCTAGTTGTATTAATTTATCGAGATGACCCTTAAAGATATATCTCCGCAATTCAGAGTTATTTACTGAAAACTTAATCCTGGTTCGATCCCACCCGGTATAAAATTTTAATTATAATAAAAATAATTGAGACGAAACAACCGAAATTAATTTATTCAGAATATTATAAACCAAGTAGTTACAACAGTGAGTTAGACGTACTAAAACAATGCACAATTGAATTGAACCCTCTTAACATTACAAGTTTATCAATTAATACGAAGCCAATTTCAATGAAAGAAATATCTACAGAGGGTATTTGTTATTAGTTTTCTCACTTACGCAATACTTGCCGCATCTTTAACGCTCATTTTATTTCAACACTCGCCCATGATGAAGATAACCTGGGTAAAACCGATACTCTTTCTTAGTTCTTCTTTAGATAAACCCTCGTCTCCTGCCATCTAATATTCAAAATTTGCTAACTCTTATTTAAACAGCACTACACCAAATTCAATAAAACAAACCTCGTGGCATAAAACAATTCCTTAATAACAACAAAAAACCTACTTTAAACCATTTCACACAAAGAACAATAATTTATTGCTAACAATACCGCCCAAAAGCTCAGCACAATTAACGAATTAAAATACAAAAGCCCAATCGACCAAATTTCGGAGCCAAAATTACCAATAGAAAAATGTATAATAACAACCCAATCAATCAGGCTTCAGAGCAAAAATAATTAATAGAAAAATAAATAACAAAAACCCGATCAGACTTCAGAGCAAAAATAATTCATAGAAAAATTTATAATAATAACCCAATCAATCAGACTTCAGAGCAAATATAACCTATAAAAATATTTAATATTAACCCAATCGATCAGCCTTCAAAACAAAAATACTTAATAGAAAATATATAATATTAACTCCATCGATCAGGCTTCAAAGAATAAATAACCGGAAGAAAAATATAACGCAATCAAGCAACAAATTCGTTAAAAAATTTAGACACCTTACCATTAACAAACAGGAATTTTCGACATTATTATTATGAAACCGGATAAGCTAAATAGCACGACGTACACACTGTTAAGGTTCCTCCAAAACTGGACGTTTTCGTGGGAAAAAAATAACCTCAAAAACAAAAGATAAAAATATAAGATCAAATAATAAACAAACAAGATTTGACCTTTAAATTTTCATACGTAAAATATTTAGACTTTAACAAGTTCACAAAACACAACAGACTCAAAAAACACAAACACAACAGACTCAACACCCACAACCATCATAACACGAACACAACAAACTCAACACCCACAACCGTCATAACACAAACTCAACATTCACACCCTACACATAAACATTACAACAATCAAACTGAGTTAAAACTAAAGATGTGACTCTCGAAAGAGCAACGTATGCCATGCCACTTTGAAAGACGCTCGGTCCTATATTTATCAAAGCACATTCCACACTCATACCTTGACACTTATGTATAGTAACCCAATAAGCCAAAACCACTGGAAATTGACTTAACTGTAACTCTTTAAATTTTTTCTTCAATGGTATGATTATCAAATAAACCAATAATTGTGAAATAATTCCATTCGCACTCTTTTTAAACCCATTTACAGTACCCATGGCTCCATTAACAAGTCCTTTTTCCATATCAAGATTTCTCCTTAACATAATACGTGCATTTAGGCAAAGCAGAAGTCTGGATTCCAATCCTGCTGTCACTGATAAATTGCTCTCAAGCTTCCCAAGCTGCTCTTTAACTGTTTTATGCATTTCTTGCTGCCCATAAGCCTTATCCACACTCAATATTTCTAAAATAGGATTACCACATTTTTTAAGCATAGCACTGTTTATGGCATTGCACAATGCACATGTTGATGGTTTATAACAGACAAACAGGTTTGTTACCTTCTTTGCACAATGTATCATAATAGCTGGCAACCTCCTCAATATTGTCTGCTTTTGGAATGAGGCGTCTTCAAAATCAACATCTTCAGAAGTGACCTTCCCAACCCTCAGTCTACTCAACATTTCTCCGTAGGCAAAGTCTCCCTTCTGTCTTTTATTAATTGTTAACTCATCAAATTTGACACACTGACGAAAGAAATTGAATCCACCAACTGAGCCAATAAGTTTACGAGCTTCTATATGAGTAAGCATAGAAAATATACGATCCCCTTTTGTAATTGCAACAAATCCCCGAAAGCCAAAATTGAAATGCCACCGAACGGTTTTTCTTTACCAGTTATCTCACATAATCTTAAATGGATATAAGCTAGCAAAGCCGAAGATACCATAGAAAACTCATCAATTATTAGTAGCTTCAAAAGGCCCAGTGTGTTCTGCATTATCTACAAAGTGTCTGGACCTAATTTGTAATATTTCGCAGTTCTGGTACGTTGGACAGGTAGCATTAGCAAACGGTGCAGAGTAACTCCTCCTATGTTATGAGCAGTCAATCCAGTAGGAGCTACCAACGCCACACAAAGTTTAACTTGAAAGTGAGAGCATACAAATATTCAAAGAATTACATTTATAATAATTTAATTACATTTATAATAATTTAATTACATTTATAATAATTTAATTACATTTATAATAATTTAATTACATTTAAAATAATTTAATTACATTTATAATAATTTAATTACATTTATAATAATTTAATTACAGTTATAATAATTTAATTACATTTATAATAATTTAATTACATTTATAATAATTTAATTACATTTATAATAATTTAATTACATTTATAATAATTTAATTACAGTTATAATAATTTAATTACAGTTATAATAATTTAATTACATTTATAATAATTTAATTACATTTATAATAATTTAATTACATTTATAATAATTTAATTACATTTATAATAATTTAATTACATTTATAATAATTTAATTACATTTATAATAATTTAATTACATTTATAATAATTTAATTACATTTATAATAATTTAATTACATTTATAATAATTTAATTACATTTATAATAATTTAATTACATTTATAATAATTTAATTACATTTATAATAATTTAATTACATTTATAATAATTTAATTACATTTATAATAATTTAATTACATTTATAATAATTTAATTACATTTATAATAATTTAATTACATTTATAATAATTTAATTACATTTATAATAATTTAATTACATTTATAATAATTTAATTACATTTATAATAATTTAATTACATTTATAATAATTTAATTACATTTATAATAATTTAATTACATTTATAATAATTTAATTACATTTATAATAATTTAATTACATTTATAATAATTTGATTACATTTATATTAATTTAATTACATTTATAATAATTTGATTACATTTATATTAATTTAATTACAATTATATTAATTTAATTACAATTATATTAATTTCATTACATTTAATATTTATTTAAAACATTCGTTCTGACACGGATTGGATTCGAACATCCAAATGACACTCATTTAACAATTTTCGCCCTTACTAGATTCGAACCCACCACATTATGACGAAATTTAACGCCTATAACCACTACATCACAATTTACCACGATGAGGGCTTATTTTTATATCACATATTTTTTACTAAAAGACCTAGGCTTAAGATTCTCGAGCTTATGCATCGCATATGGACGCCATTTTATTTTATTTTTCATGGACCAAAGTCAGTAAAAGAGGCTAACACAACAAGGTTAAAATTTCTGAACAAAACGCTACCGCCATCTGGTGAGACCTATTTATATTTATCTGGAAATTTAAATTTAATAGAAATTATATAGCAAAGGCACTCAATTAAACTATAATCGAAGCTCTTTTGAAAGTTTTACCGCTATACAACAACCCCTTTTACCTGTACCCGCGTGGAAAAAATTACTATAGTAAAAAAAACAAAACGGCATCTCACCACCGAAATCGCCTACTTTTTCCCTTAACTTTCCCATAGCGTGAAGGCAACGAGTTTAATGTTAAACGTCGAGGTACCTATATATAACCAGGCGACGACTCGCCCGCTTATAATTTCTACGATCACCCGAAAAATATTTTCTACACTTTATTCAAAAATTGTTTATAAAAGTAAGGCAATTTTAAAATTATTAGTGACTGGCGCCAGTTATTGCGCAAGATTGTTAAGATTGATAATGACAATAATGTTACACAATTTGTATTACAGTTATTTAAATACTAAATAAATTTAAGGTTTTTACTGACCTTTAAACCTGTAGTCTATTTATCTTCTCGCCTATCAGTGTTACAATAGGTTTCGAATACGACTAGATGCAAACACAGGCCTATTAGATTAAAAAACTAATAGGAAAAGTCAATAGCTAAATGAGCCCGATTGTGGTTTCAACAAGTTGGCAAGCCAAAATATACCTCTCCTCGGTAGAATTGTCCCTAGTGGTATTAATTTCTCGAGATAACCCTTAAAGATATATCTCCGCAATTTAGAGTTATTTGTTAAAAATATTTACCCATTTCTATCCCGCCCGGTATAAAATTTTAATTATAATTAAAATAATTGAGACGAAACGACCAATTTTAATTTATTCAGAATATCATAAGTTAAGTAGTTACAACAGTAAGTTAGACGTACTATAACAATGCACAATTGAATTAAACCCTTTTACAGAACAAGTTTATCAGTTAAATATAATACGAAGCAAATTTTAATGAAAGAAATATCTACAGAGGCTTTTTGGAATTACTCGCTTACGAAATACTTGCCGCATCTTTAACGCTCATTTTATTTCAACACTCGCCCTTGATGAAGATACCGTAGATATCTGGTAGTGGACGACTCGTTCACTTCCTGTTGACGTTGTGACGCATACCACATGAAAAAGACCAATGCCGTCCAATTTCCAATATCATATAATGACTCGCACACCCAAGAAATCATTGACTGCGTTAGAAATCGTAGATATCCAAATATCCACACCAAATATATTTACAAGAAGCAAAAACCTTACCATCAACAAAGCACAGAGAGCCACTTGACTAACCGCCACCTCTTAAAGCAATTAACGTTAAATTATCTCCTTTGAATTAACAGAACTATATATAGGTCGTTAAGAAAGTGGACCACCCACAGGGTCTACCCTTTAACCCTCTAATCTCGGCTGACTGCGCTAAAACAAGATTTAAGCTTTAAAAAATACCAGATTAGGCCTTCATAAATTCATAAATAAACAAAGACTTTATTACCTATTATGCTTACGATGCCTGTCTTAATTTCAGTGAATCTAAGCAGCTATCGGTGGTTCTGTGGTAGAGCGCTCGACTGCCAAGCCGAATGGTCTGGATTCGAAACTTGGGTGGCGCATTTGTTTTTAATCAATAGAGAAACGCTAAATTAGAATTTCTTCGATGCAATAATTTCAATTTCAATTCTATTTCAATTAAACCAAAATTTCGTACTCTATTAAATACGCTTCCGATAAAGCTGAAGGTCTAATTTTCAATAAGGCGTAACAAGTGTCGGTGGTTCTGTGGTAGAACGTCCGCCTGTCAATCAGGAGGTCTCGGGTTCAAATCCCGCCCGATGCGATCGCAAATTGATACTAAGACGAATACCGTGTACAACTGGTGGAAACCCTGCCATTGGACGTTGAGAGGTAGCATTACACTCAGCACTCGGTCCGTCCCAAAGTCATTAAGAAGAAGTTGGAGAGAAAACGCCCATACAAACACAACAGACTCAACATGCACATCCATCAGAACACAAACACAACAAATTCAACACTCACAACCTACGCATAAACATTACAAAAACCGTAATACACCAAACCGTCACGACGGTGAGCGAAAAAACACCATCCAAACCAAACCGCAAATGCATCCGTTAACGCTCACCGTCACACGGTGGTTTTGCCAACCCTTTGAGAAACTGCGTACGCAGTGATTACACTTTGCACCGAAAATGCGAACGCGTTCGCAGTCCTGACAGACAGACACACCCACAGACCCACCCCCAGACCCACAGACAGACACGGTCGTTGTATAACCCCTCCTAGGGGACTTTGTCCCCTCGGAGAGGTAAAAAGAGTGCCACGCCTCATGTCCCCCGAAATGTGAAATACTGTATTTCAA
The DNA here is from genome assembly GCF_980474605.1 of Leiobunum rupestre. Lineage (NCBI taxonomy): Eukaryota > Metazoa > Arthropoda > Arachnida > Opiliones > Sclerosomatidae > Leiobunum > Leiobunum rupestre. The sequence goes on from NC_143387.1 coordinate 23,419,588, forward strand.
AATGATAAATAGGGTGAAATGGTTCGGCACATTGGCCAGCAACGTCGCCAGATCTGACTTAATTTAAATCGCCATTAATAATTTAATTATCTAATTTAATTTATTCGCCATTGTCTCCTCGGTTTTTCAGCGGTGTTTATTGCATTAAACACCAGATTAACAAATTTCTGACTTTCATAAAGTTACACTACTCTCCCAATGTAATTCAAAAGAAGTTATTTTAGCTTGCCCAACTTGTCACTTTTTCAAGTCGCATTTTGTCAGTGAAAAAGACGTCTATTTTTTTCGCACCAACGATATTTGGATGTTTTCGGTAACGCTCTACAATTTTCTCATTGACAATTTTCTTATAGCACCTAGCGGTTAAAATTTAAATTTTCAAAAAACGTTAAGATATTTTTCGATTTAGATGCAATTTTGGTAGAAAGTGTCCCCTGACCCGTATAATGTAAAGTACAAATTTCAACTTTCTAGAAAAAACACCCTGTATGCTAATTAACGGATAAATTCCCGAACATTGCCTTGAGGGGGCCTCGGAGTTCTTAGCTATGCCACTAGTGAGTGTCATAGTAACTTCTAGAAGTAAGTATATAGTTTCCTTGTTCTCAGCTCCTGTAAACAACCTAAAAATTGTCAACTGGCTGATAACAACTAGATTAGCGTTCGTTTAAATGTCAAAATAGTTTTTTGGGTAGAGTGTCATAGCAACTCAGAGAAGTTAATAAATTGTCTATTTGCTGTTCTCAACCTATAAATTGTCAACTAGCTGATAACAATAATATATCAACTAAATTAGAGTTTATATGTAAAAATGGTGTTTGCGGTAGAGTGTCATAGCAACTCAATAAAGTTAAAAAATTGTATATTTGTTGTTCTCAATCTACAAGGAACTTTTAAATTATCAACTTGCTGATAACAATATTGAATCAACTAGGTTACGGTTATAGTTATTGTTATAGTTTATAACAATAATATATCAACTAAATTAGAGTTTATAGGTCAAAATGGTTTTTGGGGTAGAGTGTCATAGACAATTTTTCAACTTCATTGAGTTGCTATGACACTTTTAAAGGGGCTCTAAAGTTCGGTGGCAAAATAAGTGTAAAGTCAGTAAAGTGCGAAATTTACGGTTGACTCTGCCCGCCTCTGCCAAGGCCAAGTGAGGGGTTGGGGGGAATGAAAAGCATGCTAATTTTCTTTTTTGCCACCGAACTTTGGAGCCCCTTTAAATTGAGAAAAAAATAGACAATTTTTCAACTCCATTGAGTTGCTATTTGTTCTCAATTTAAAAGCAACCTAAAAATTGTCAACTGGCTGATAATAATAATATATCAACTATACTAGAGTTTAAATGTCAAAATGGTTTTTTTGGGTAGAGTGTCATAGCAACTCAAAGAAGCTAGTAAATTGTCTATTTGTTGTTCTCAACCTGCAAACAACCAGTAAGTCGGGTAAATGTTGTTCGCGTCGAACGATTTTCTTTAGACAATTTTCTTGGTTGTCTCTAGTTGAGAATAAGTTGTAGATTTTAAGAAAAGTCAATTAACGGAAGCTCAACGGTAGTCTTTTAGTTGTTTAAATTTTTGTAAGGGGTGACCTATCGTGGTGAATTCAGCACGTTCCTTCCAGTGCGTTCTGGAGTGCGTCAAGGCTCGATTTTGGGACCATTACTTTTCAACATCTTTGTGTCTGATCTGCCATCTGTGTTGACTTCAAAATGTTCTCTATATCAGTATTTGGATGAGAGCTACATATCTCTCGCAATTAGATCTTCCGCGGATATTTTGAACTTGCAAGATAACATCACTAGTATTTTCAATTGGGGTGTGGCCAACAACATTTCCCTCAATATTAAAAAATGCAACTTCATGGTAATTACCAGGAGGAAGTCCCATGATGATGTCACCTATAATATTAATGGCGTTCCACTTAACCGTGTGTACTCTATGAAGATTCTCGGTGTCGTCTTTTCAAGAGATCTAAAGTGGACATTCCACATTAATTACGCTAGCAATCGAGCTCGCCGCTTATGTGGTCTTGTTCGTAGAACCACTGGTTTTACGGCTGCATCTACCACTCTCTTTCGTTCGATGTGCTTGCCAGTGCTGGACTATGCGTCTCCAATTTGGAATCCCTATCTCAAGAAGGGTATTGCAGCACTGGAACGCGTGCAGCGTAATTTCACGAGTTACTTAGGGTTCGGCAAACCGTTAAAATTAACGTAAAAATGACCGGTTAACTATGATTAGCCCCAAAAAAAATAGTTAATTTTCTTCGGTTATTTTTTCTTTTGATATAGAAAAGATAACGTTTTGGAGATTATTCTTTGAAATATATTTTTAAAAAACAATTATAAATGGTACCGCGCCGATTTTTTTAACTTTATCAATATGTGTTAGTACGTTTACGTTTGTTAACAAGGAATTTACTTAAGCATTTATAACAAAACATTTCTTATCGATTTGTTTTTCAATATTCGTACAATTATTTTACCCTGCCGTTAAAAAATATTATGTTGTTGTTGTTAAATGAGTTTTTGATTAATTGTAAGAAATAGGCGATCGGTTAACGGTTTGATAAGAATAGACCGTCGTATAATTTGCACAAAATTGTTATTTTATAACTAAACGTGAACCGTTAACCGATAGAACGGTAATTAATATTTAGGTCGCACGATAATAAATAATTTCAATTCAATTTTATTTTCGTTTTTAATATATTAAGCGTCATCATAGCCGAGGTAGGTAGGTTTTCTCTGGTTGGTGTAATTAAATTTTTCTGATGGAACCGATGTCGCAGGTATAGCGAGGTAATCTCGAGCCATTTTGGCAACTGAAGGATAACTCTTTTCATTTTCCCATAGTCAAGATTTCAATTATACAATGTAACATCGCTTGTTTGGAATTGGATACCATTATCTAATCTTAGGAAGTTAAGACACTAGGAAACTAAGAAACGGAAAATCGCACGGCTTCGACGGAAAATCGCCACCAATTTATCCCATTATTCAGAGCAGGGGCGTAGGAACCAGGGGGGGCAGGGGGAGCAATGCCCCTCCCTAGAATTTTGCTGGGAGGGGGCAACTAATGTTATTGCCCCCTCCAACCTTTGGTCAGTTGAAATCTTCAAAAGGCTCAAATTATCATTTTAAAAGCATATACAGTTTATAGAACCTCAACTGTGTTTAAATTTCAGTCTTTTCCCGCCAATTTACATAGTAGTAACAAGTACACATGCATTCGGAGAAGCTACACTCCATTAAAAATTAAAAACCATTATCCAGACCCCTTTTCGTTTATCTTTGCCCCCTCCAACTTCTAGAACGTTCCTACGCCCCTGATTCAGAGGGGGAGGTATAGGACTATAGGGAGATAGGAGTGTGACGTGACCCGACGTCACCCATGCTATTCAGATATAAATAAAACATTTCCACCCACAATGGCGCAAGCAACGAAGTAATTTTTTATTATATTTGTCCGCCGTTGGCATGTTACTTAGTTTTCGATGTCTTGCTCAATACAGATTAGATTTTGTTTGTCATTTTTATACTAACCTACCACCATTGTAGGAGTACGTTAGTTTTGGGCGGTTGTAGGTCATCTTTTAAATATTTCAAAATCATCGACTATCCGAGCCCGCCGCTTAGGGTAAAAGGCATATATTCCCTCAGTGTCGTGACTGTCGTCAACGACTAAAGGCTGGGCATTGGAATTTTTAGAGGTCGAAGCTTGAGCGGTAGAAGCTTGAGCGGTCGAAGCTTGAGCGGTCGAAGCTTGAGCGGTCGAAGCTTGAGCGGTCGAAGCTTGAGCGGTCGAAGCTTGAGCGGTCGAAGCTTGAGCGGTCGAAGCTTGAGCGGTCGAAGCTTGAGCGGTCGAAGCTTGAGCGGTCGAAGCTTGAGCGGTCGAAGCTTGAGCGGTCGAAGCTTGAGCGGTCGAAGCTTGAGCGGTCGAAGCTTGAGCGGTCGAAGCTTGAGCGGTCGAAGCTTGAGCGGTCGAAGCTTGAGCGGTCGAAGCTTGAGCGGTCTTAATAATTAAAATCGTATAAATAAATTAAAATGGCTTCTATTTGTCTTCAAACTCATTTTACTTCTAAAAGGGCATTAATGAACATTTGCCACTTGTTATTTAAGTTTCTCGCCTCACGGATAAAAACAATTGATAGTTTAATAAAACAATTTGGTTCAAGGAAGAATATTATTTGCCAGATTAAAGGCTGTGTCCGGTTTTTTGGGGTAGTTTTTTGGGAGCTCATATCTCTGAAACGAAGCACTTTAGGACCCATGTTCGGCAAACGGGTAAAAGTTATTTACCATTTAAAGTGTATTTAATTTTTCCAAATTAATTTACTCAACACCAGAATGTAGTATCGTTAATTTATGAACTATTAACTTTTTTGGCTAAGTTATCAGTTAACGGCTACTTTTGACAACAGGGTAGATAAACTGTGTTCAAATACATTTTCATTAACCATGCATTAATGTTAATAATTTGAACTTTATCCTTGAAGATTAAATAAAAATGATAAATTGTTTTTTTCATAATAATTTAATATTTTATGCTAAGCAAAATGTTATCAGATATAAACTACCACTTAACTTTTAAAGTAAAAAACCAACCAAGTATTTTTACAATCGTTAAAATGCAGAGATGTATAAGTAAGCAAATAATTTGTTATCGGTTTTTTTAGTTGGTTTGTAATATACAAATTTAGACTTTAAGAAATTGTTTTTTTACAACGTTAATGGTTTGTACATCGAATAATTACAAAAAATTTAAACTAATGAACGTTAACCGACTTTATCGATTCCATAAGACAGTTAGTAGAGATTGGTCAATTGTTCCGCTACGCGCTAGCGTTAACATTTCTTGATCTAAAAACTAATATCATGGCAGAACGTCCAGGTCCAGGACGAGTTAACAGAAAAATCCGTAGTTTTGTGTGGGGCATTTTAAAATTGAAGAAAGAATGGCTATTTGCAATTATTGTGAATTCCATTATTTAATTAAATAATTGAAGCAAAGATATAAGACCGATATTCCATATACACTTTTTCTTCAAATTCGTTGTCACGGCGAGCCTATCTTTCTACTATCGGCCCTTTACCGCCTCAAAACTCGAGGTCTGACGAGGCAAAGGGGAACCCCATTCAAATTCCCGGGGCCCATGCGGCCTGAGGGGCACGGATTTGTATATTTTCCCAAGTTTTACCTCTCTTATATACAGGGTGTTACGGATAAGAGTACCGAAACTTTCTATATGCATTCTATGGGTCTCTATGAGTAAAAATGTCCAATAAACATGGGTCCTAAAGTGCTTCGTTTCAGAGATATGGGCTCCCAAAAAACTACCCCAAAAAACCGGACACAGCCTTTAATCTGGCAAATAATATTCTTCCTTGAACCAAATTGTTTTATTAAACTATCAATTTTTTTTATCCGTGAGGCGAGAAACTTAAATAACAAGTGGCAAATGTTCATTAATGCCCTTTTAGAAGTAAAATGAGTTTGAAGACAAATAGAAGCCATTTTAATTTATTTATACGATTTTAATTATTAAATATAAAGATACAAATTTCTTGTATTTCTTTTATTTGATCTGACACCAGTCTTTTGGGAATCTACTGCTGGTTCAATCTTTGAGCTTCTAACCCATTTTTCTTGAGCCCGTCCGTGCAATAAGCGTTCCTGGACCAATGTGCCATATTAGCTATAATATTAGACAATTTTAAAACCATTCCTTTAGAATTTTTATGACATTTGTATCTTTAGATAAAATAATTAAAATAGTATCAATAATTTAAAATGGCTTGTATTTGTCTTCAAACTCATTTTACTTCTCAAAGGACATTAATGAACTTTTGCCACTTGTTATTGAAGTTTCTCGCCTCACGGATAAAAAAACAATTGATAATTTAATGAAAACAATTTGGTTCAAGGAAGAATATTATTTGCCAGATTAAAGGCTGTGTCCGGTTTTTTGGGGTAGTTTTTTGGGAGCCCATATCTCTGAAACGAAGCACTTTAGGACCCCTGTTTATTGGACATCTTTTACTCATAGAGACCCATAGAATGCATATAGAAAGTTTCGGTACTCTTATCCGTAACACCCTGTATTGAAGGTGATTTGGGTTTTAATTGGTGTTCATATTAAATAAACTTAAAGCCTGAAAGTGTTAATTATTTGCAAATCGTTTAGACTCAACCGTTTTCGGAAGTGATACACAAAAACCAGTAATATACAGGGTGTTAACTCAAAAACGATACAGAGCCAATTACTTAAAATATGTTTTAGTTCAGAATTTGAAATTTTCAGGTTACGTAGAGCATGCAGGGGGACAAATGTCAATGAAAATTTCAATGACCTTAAACCAGGTTTCCAAGGTCATTCAAAATGTATCTCGAGAACCCTTAGGATTAGACGAATGGTTCCAATAATAAATGTGTTCTACGTCTTATTTTAAGTCTAAAAAGCTTTGATCCGATCTGATTTGACCAATGAGAAGCCTTGGGTACAGATTCGGTGCTGTAACTCAGGTTACAGACATTTAAGGAGGTATGGGTGGAGACCATTGGGTCCCACTGCTTGATTGAAGTTGAGGGCTCGAAGCTACCTAAAACATCCTGAGTTGTACAGCTGAAACCAGTAAGGCTGTTTCTGCCAGCAAAGATTAACGAAGGGGGATAAGCAGATTGGGTGCAATGCAATGAGATGGCACTGAAATGAGCATTGAGGGCATCAGCCATTTGGTCGGGATCAGATGAGACACTGCCATTGGGAAGTTTCATTTCCTTGATAGTAAATTTGGTCCTACGGAGACTGTTAGTGTGGCTAAAGAATACTTTAGGGCTGGACGCTATTTGGTTTGGGAGGTGGTGCTCCAATTTTCGTTTGCGTTTTCTAGAGGCGTTGATGCGGCGTTATGGGCCTGCTTATACTTTTCGTGCGCATCTTCGACTTAGGCGGATGGCCTTCGTGAAGCTCCGTCACGCTGAGGTCTTAAACTGTCGGTATTTGGTAAATCGGACGTCGAGGTGAGAATGGCGAGAGACTCGATGCCGTCGAATGGGAATGAAGTGATCGATGCCAAAGTGCAGAACGCCAGTGAAAGCGGCCCATCAGGATTCTACTGAGATCCAGTTCATCAGCCCAAATTATGCACGAAAGGTAACAAGTGAAGCTGTCGTAATCGCTCTTAAAAAAGTCTCGACAGAGACGGGTGGGGTGTGAAGAGGAAGGGCATGCCATGCGGAATGTTATAACATTGTGATCGCTTTTACCGAGAGGCGTATGTTGGCCATGTGGGCATCAGCGGTGAAGACCAAATCAAGGACGCTATGGCTTTGGAAGACACGACCAACCCTAGTGAAGTCGTGTACTGATTGCACAAGGTGGTGGTTAAGGACAGCGTCCAGGAAGTTCCGGGTGGGTTCATCTGCAGAAGGGAGCAGGAGATCAGATGCCCAAGATATATTCCGGCAATTAAAATCACCCAGGAGGACGGGTTCAAGGTTCTAGGAGGCGCAGTGGCCAACAATTGAGGCAATAACTGTAAGAATGGCGCTATGGTTGTTGTAAGAGGGAGAGTGATATATAACGCGAGAAGCGCATTCAGAGCGGGGAAGGCACAACGCACAGTAAGGACATCGAGGCCAGTGAGATAACGTCAACAGGTTGCGCGGTGATTGTGGAGGATAGGAAGAGGACTACGCCACCGCTCCTCGCTGTACTATGATGATTACGACGGAAAATGTTAAAATGAGGAAAGTTTATTTCACTGTCTAGGACCTTGGGTTTGAGTCCAGTTTCCGTAATAGCCACAATGCTAGAGTTAGTAGTGGCTATAATGAGAGCCATTTCGAAGCGTTTGTAGAGGGTGAGCGTGTCGGCGGTGGTGAGTAGAACGGTTAGATCATCCATATTGGGTATAGAGATTGTAATCGGTTGGGAGGTGAAGTGATTAGGGAAGGCGCCAAGTCGGGTGGGGCCAAAAGGCTTAGTCAGAGGGTCAAGTGAGCGATAAGCGGGAGGAACGTTGCGGTGGGCGATACTCGTGGAGGTCGCAGTATTTACAATATTTACAGCAGTTGACGGAGAGGCTAGAATTGAGAGATAACAAATAGGTAGTCGTGGAACGAAAACTGGAGAATACGAGTTTAAAGTCATGGCTGGCGGTGACGGTAAAGTTGGCGCAGGGATATTTGAAAAAGTTAACGAAAAAGAAGTCTTCGACGAAGAAAACTTTGCGTGTTATATTCCCTTTAAGACGATAATACTGTATTTAGCGAGGCCGTCTTTTTCGGATACATACCGATTTGTAGCAATTATAGGTCGTATTTCATTTTTTTGGGAACTATTTTTGAACACGGGCCGTTTTTAAGAAGGGACAATAACATATTTATTGAACAATTACATCCTTGGACCCTACCTTGAAGATTGACTTTCTACAAAATAATTATGATAAAACTACTGTCAAATCCTTCAAGGCAATGATTTTGAACGTGTTCAATACATGCTATGAAGGAAATTCCAATCAAGCTTCGACCGCTCAAGCTTCGACCGCTCAAGCTTCGACCGCTCAAGCTTCGACCGCTCAAGCTTCGACCGCTCAAGCTTCGACCGCTCAAGCTTCGACCGCTCAAGCTTCGACCGCTCAAGCTTCGACCGCTCAAGCTTCGACCGCTCAAGCTTCGACCGCTCAAGCTTCGACCGCTCAAGCTTCGACCGCTCAAGCTTCGACCGCTCAAGCTTCGACCGCTCAAGCTTCGACCTCTAAAAATTCCAATGCCCAACCTTTAGTCGTTGACGACAGTTACGACACTGAGGAATATATGCCTTTTACCCTAAGCGGCGGGCTCGGATAGTCGATGATTTTGAAATATTTAAAAGATGACCTACAACCGCCCAAAACTAACGTACTCCTACAATGGTGGTAGGTTAGTATAAAAATGACAAACAAAATCTAATCTGTATTGAGCAAGACATCGAAAACTAAGTAACATGCCAACGGCGGACAAATATAATAAAAAATTACTTCGTTGCTTGCGCCATTGTGGGTGGAAATGTTTTATTTATATCTGAAATAGCATGGGTGACGTCGGGTCACGTCACACTCCTATCTCCCTATAGTCCTATACCTCCCCCTCTGAAATCTGAATAATGGGATAAATTGGTGGCGATTTTCCGTCGAAGCCGTGCGATTTTCCGTTTCTTAGTTTCCTAGTGTCTTAACTTCCTAAGATTAGATAATGGTATCCAATTCCAAACAAGCGATGTTACATTGTATAATTGAAATCTTGACTATGGGAAAATGAAAAGAGTTATCCTTCAGTTGCCAAAATGGCTCGAGATTACCTCGCTATACCTGCGACATCGGTTCCATCAGAAAAATTTAATTACACCAACCAGAGAAAACCTACATGCAGAAACAATCTCGGCTATGATGACGCTTAATATATTAAAAACGAAAATAAAATTGAATTGAAATTATTTATTATCGTGCGACCTAAATATTAATTACCGTTCTATCGGTTAACGGTTCACGTTTAGTTATAAAATAACAATTTTGTGCAAATTATACGACGGTCTATTCTTATCAAACCGTTAACCGATCGCCTATTTCTTACAATTAATCAAAAACTCATTTAACAACAACAACAACATAATATTTTTTAACGGCAGGGTAAAATAATTGTACCAATATTGAAAAACAAATCGATAAGAAATGTTTTGTTATAAATGCTTAAGTAAATTCCTTGTTAACAAACGTAAACGTACTAACACATATTGATAAAGTTAAAAAAATCGGCGCGGTACCATTTATAATTGTTTTTTTAAAATATATTTCAAAGAATAATCTCCAAAACATTATCTTTTCTATATCAAAAGAAAAAATAACCGAAGAAAATTAACTATTTTTTTTGGGCTAATCATAGTTAACCGGTCATTTTTACGTTAATTTTAACGGTTTGCCGAACCCTATTCTTTTCGGATTGGCTTCTTCAAAATTCTTAATTTATTTATTTATAACATAATTTATATCTAGTAGAATTTATATTCTGTATTAGTTTTTTTAAATTATGTATTTTCATTGTTTGTACTGTTTTGGTCAGTAGCGGCTCCAGCAATAGGCCGGGTTAGGCCTGGGCCTACTTGAAATTTTGGTAGGGGCCTCCAATAGTCGTCATAAGGGGCCTCCAAAATTTAATATATGAGCGTCCAAATTATTTAATATAAAAAAATTCTGTAATTTGTTTGCGAAATAATTTATTTATTTATTAATTTTCCAATATTCAATGCGAGTGATTCGCTTAACGACACTGCTGTTTTTATTCCTTTCAAAGGTACGAGTATCTTTTCTTTGATAGTAGTTTATTTTTAGTTTTAATTTTTCGCGAGCGCTACTATATCGAAATTGTATCTTTAATTTTATCTTTACAAGTTTATGGTTCTTAAACTTACTTTACTTAGTGTACCTACGTACATTCATTTTCTTAAATTTGTGAGTTTTGATGTAAGGGATATACGTGTGAAGTACCAAAGGAATGAATGTAAATTGATAGACTGGAATTCAGTGGTCGAAATAAGTAAATAACCACTCATTTGGTAAGTGTTATCGGTACACAAAAAAAGGATCAACACGCACTCAGTTTTTAGTAATGTTTAAATTCATAATTTACTCTACTTTTGTCGTCGCGTACCTATTTTACCCAAATATTTCACCACTTGCTTCAAAAAAAAAAAATAATCCACGTGGACCGTTGAAAAAATTGTGGTGGGGGGGGCCTCGATATTTTTGGTGGGGCCAATAGAAATTAGACTAGAAGCACGATTGGATTGGGCGGGGACGTACCAGCTAGAAGGCTGCCATCAGAGTGGAATCGCGATAGTCGCGCCATCTCATAGAAACAATTTAAACTAAATAAGTAAATATGGTCACGTGGAATAACATAAAACAGATCGTAGGCAACGTATTAAAAACTTTTTTTATTTATCTGACATTATATTAAGTTATTTAAACAGCTTTAGGAAAATCATGAAAATCTCAAGAATCTACTATATCTACTTTGTTACTATATCTGAAATACCACAAATCATCACAGTGTAACTAAATTTTAATTATTTCAGTGTGGTTTAAAATATGCCTACATGAGATTCCAAAATCTTGGTTTCGGTGTCTTTTAAACTATCATCAGTATTAGTCAAGTCAAATTGAGTGGTTTCCGGTAGTTCACTTTTTCCGTAAGTTTTCTGAAATAACCTCTGATAAATAGGGAAACTAACTAACAATTACTAAAATCAATAAATTGGCATACTCTAGAAGATGTAAATATGCTTTGTTCTGGAATAGATATTTTTGGGAGCTCTTTCAAATTCTGGTTTTAATAAAGAAATTATTCATATTTCAGTTAGTTTTTATTTCAGAATATATAGGGTAATTTTTACTTGTGTAGGTACAGAATTTGCTTTCAAATGGTGCCTTCCATTTTGAAAGTAAATTTCATCCGGCAGAAAATGTTTAATACACACAAAGTCATATGAAGTAATTGAAGATGCATGGAGTCCAATTTTCGCGATTTACCGCTAAAACCCATTTTCCTAGTAATAGAGACTTGGCACTCCGTAGCTTTGGCCATAGCCGCCATTGTGGTCATATTTTTCTCCCCACGATAAAAACTATTGAAAAAAAACTGTGACGTAGCACTGCCAAGTCCCTATTCAGAATTTCTCAGAGGAAATCTTAGTGTAAAAAAAAATCTCTTATTCCGAGATTATTATAAAATATTTACTATAATATTACATACTTATGAAATGATAATTTTATTTCTTTCCCAGATCACTCTTTACAATGTGAAAAAGCGCAGTTTTTAACCATTTTTGCGGATATGCTTTTAGACGCAAAAATTTAAACACGAAAAGACCGCCGCTGCGCACGACGTGATGCGCAGTGGATCGCCTTTTTTCCCTCTTCGAAATTCGCGTCGTAGCCATGGAGACAATGTTTAATGCGTTTGTCAGATGGCGCATACATCGCGATTCCACCCTAATGTCAGCCTTCTAGCTCACCTGTTTCCCTTGGGATTGGCGGAAAGGGCAGTGCTTCTAGTCTAATTTCTATTTCTATGGTGGGGCCTCCAAATGGTTGGCCTACCTCTTCAAAAATCCTGGCGCCGCTACTGGTTTTGGTAACCACCCTGTATAGGCTTTGCCTCTGTGGTTGCCTGCAAACTTTGTGTTGCGAAATAAATATTATTATTATTATTATTTTTAATGATTTATATGGTCATTGCCGAGAGAGACTATCATTAAGAAATTTATCATTGGGAGAATAGGAAGTGTCATACTTACAGTATTATGTTACTTATGGTATTACTCAGTATGTGAATATATAGCTTTTTTATAACTTTGGTCGTCATTTTCCAAAATGTCGAATTTTTAACTCTTCTTTAAACGTGTGATAGAAGAACGCTTCATACTATTTAAACATCGCAATTTTACAAAATCATTAATTGAAATATGTGGAAACAATATCGATTTACCCGGTTTCAATGCATGTTTGACCTCTTCCGGTTTGCTGTATTACGCAAAGACGCAAAGGGGCGGACGTTCCCGGGTCAGGGGGCCCCGAAAGATCCCAAGTCAATACGCTAGTTCAAAAAAACAATTATTTGAAAAAAAAACATTAAGCTTATTTAAATTTAATAACAGTTTTAACCCATGCTTTTTCAAAATGAAAACAATCAATAACTTTGAAACTATATTGATTCTATTTTTAATATTTATAGTATAAATGAAATATGAAATACTCTTCCGAAAAACACTAAAAAACGAATTCGAGTAAGTCGAAATAAGGTACCGCGTAGCCTCTATTTCGTTTTATGGTGATCTATAGAGGTAAAACCGTACCAAAACGACTACCTTGTAACCTTGCATAACCAATCTCTTGTCCACTCTGTGACTCCGTGTCAGACCGCTCAGCAGAGAGGTAGTAGCCCCACCCCTGTTAATTTTGTTTGGTCCCAACATAGTATTTCATATAAACATCGTTAGGATTTGAATTGACAACATTTTCCCAGCGTTAAACAAATTTGAATAGTCAAACTATAATTTGGATAATCATGGTTCAGTTGTTTCTTCCTTTAAGTGGGTGCTATGGCATTTTTTTTTTTTATTTAGTTACGTTGTGACTTGTCACGTATAGAAATCAGGAACGTATGTGATTAAGTGCTTCGCCTTAGACGAGGGGTAAGACACTCTGCGAACTCGGTGTACACTGCAGTACCTTTGACAGTGCTAAATGGAACTCGCGAACTCTGGAAAATATGTACCTTTAACAGTGCTAAATGCACGAACTCGGTGTACAGATTATCTGAGACTGTCTTACCCCTCGGTCTTAGAGGGATAGGGCGAAAAGTTAGCTTTCTACCTAGTTAAATAGAAAAAGGTTGGTTTTTGGCTTCAAACAGAGTTCAAATAGAGAGGAGCATGCAGTGGTATAGCCAGATGGGTGGAGCGAGGGGAGGGCAGGCGAGGCATCCGCCTCGGGCGCCGACGATCAGAGAGGCGCCAAAGAGGCCCCCAAAGTATTAAAACGGATATTGTATAATATGTTACCCTCATTATTGTTGAAAATTAAAAAGTTGAAATGTGAATGTGGCATTTTCTGCCATTCGGTGGTCAAGTTTTACGGGCGTTAGAAGAAAGATAAAAAATGTAGTTCCAAAGTTCGGTGGCAAAATGTGTGTAAAGTCAGTAAAGTGCGAAATTTACGGTTAACTCTGCCCGCCTCTGCCAAGGCCGAGTGAGGGGTTGGGGGGAAGGAAAAGCATGCTCAATTTTCTTTTTTTTGCCACCGAACTTTGGAGCCCCTTTAAACTACAATCATTGTTCCGGGTTTTCTAGGAAGCTTACTTTTGATTAACCATTCAGTTATTTTTATAAGTTCTCGAACATGACTAAAGGCTTAAATTAGCGATATTTGTCAATTTCACGGACAGTTTTGTGAGAGAATGCTACAATATAGAAGGTTAAAATTGATTCTATTTTGTTAAATATAAGAACAATTATCTGTTTGTCATACTTCGTAATTTAAGTCTGACCGGGCGAAGGTGGTGGCAAGCCTGATAATGGGTATATAATGAGTAGCTGGGGGGGGGCGCAAATTTGGGAGTGGCAGTTTTGCCCTGGGCGCCAAATATCCTCGCTACGCCACTGCCCCAAGGTTGTACGGGATCCGGCTTCCCCCCTCTCTTGTCGGGCCTGGACGCTAACCTTGATAAATCCCTTTTACTTCTGTAGAATTCTAAACACGAAACGCCAACATAGGTCGGTTTACAGTCCATTCGACGCAGAGTTTGCTTTACAGGGGTAAGCAAAAACTCGAATTTTTTAGCTTCTTTCAATCGAGAGATGGCGCCAATAGGTCCAAAATTACGCCTTGAAGCAAAAACCAGCCGAAGAAGTCATATACGACAACAGCCGTGCAAGCTGCCTACTGTTCCAGACACGCATCGGCACCCTCCCAACGGCAGCCAAGGAGTTCGAGATCCTTGGGAACGCACCAACATGCAAATGATGCAAACTCTGCGCTGCCCCGTCAGAAACCGTGACCCACATCTTCGAATAGTGCCCGGCGTTGACCCCGGAACGACTTTTAATACCCGAGTCCGAGCAAGTGCCTATGGGAGAAACCGTATCATCCCCGGATTATCTCCTATGGCTTGGACTAACCGCCTAAAAACAAAAAACAGAGACGACGGAGGCCACTAAGCACCTCCTAGACAGGTGGTGGTTGCTCCGCAAACCTAATAAACGACCAACGTGGTGACACACACCATGTACCCCCCACTGCGCCCCTTATACGAAAGTTTAAGTTGGCTTCCCTGATTTAAAAGGGACCAAATTCGGAGTGGGAAAGTGAACTGAACTGTAGCGAAAACGTACTAATGGCGGCATCTCAAGAACTTCTGAAATTAAAAACAAAATCCTAACATCGTCCTGCCCCTGTGACTTACTACCCAGTTATACATCACTATGAGGAACTGTTAGGGGGCCCGCAAGCTGAAGGTGCCCACCGGAAAAGTTCAAGGGGAGGTGCAAATCGAAGCCCTACGAAAGCTCTGCACGGCCCTGATGGGACAAGATTTAATCTTAAATTACGAATAATCATTAATGATAGTTTTCAAGTATAGGTAATTTATCAGTTGAGCTCGGGTGATGTTATTGCGTCAGTACATATTTACATAAGTTTCTAATATTTTACATTAGTCTGTCACTGCCTATGTTTTACATGCAAAACGTTTACTGAGAGCTAGATACGAGAGAGACTTTATAATGGGCTTCGGTGACGTTTTGCGTGTGCTCGTTATCGTGTCTAGCGCATAGAAATCGGATAACCAACTAGAACGCTTAATCGAATGGCTGGCAGACCACCGATTAGATTCTTGGCTAAAACGACTGTAGCACCATCTACACCGCGCGCACGAAGCTTATTTTAACTAGTGATCAGGTCTACTATGTGAATAACGTAGGCACTGATGCAAATAGCCATTTACAGGTGTTGTTGATTCATTAGTGGTCTTTTCCACTTTCTTTAACGGTTTTAGCTGTAAGTACAAAGCAAGATGTGGTTTTCGGATTCATATTTTTCGAAAGGTAAATACAGCATTTCTATGTTATTTTACGAGATGATAGATTATCTTTTGAATAATTGTTGTAACTGATCTTTATTATTAAAAAAATAGTTTACGGTATTTAGGGCTAGTTAGGCTTAGCCTTTGCTATCTAATTCTGTCACTCTTGTAAGCTAATGTTATGCAATTATACATGTATGTTACCTAGCTAGCTCATATCCAAAAGTTAAATTTTTCTTCTCTGTTTGTTTGGGAATTTTACCTTGGTCGCATAGGCCTAACTATTTATAATACTTAGTTTATAGTAGGTTTTCAGTTGGCTTCTGTTAAAATTAGATGTACTTTTGTTTAGAGAAACTGTCTTTGCTAAAGGATTATATAAGGTATTAACTAAGTATATTCTTGCTGGCTCTGAGGTCTGGCCCTCAATGGGTTAGAGTGTGCAATAACTGGTGGATTTGTCACCTGTCCGGGCTTGTGGACGCTGGCGTAGGGCACTATGATGATAGACCTCCAGTGGTATTGTCTCTGTTACTAGGTACACCGGGCTATAAATTCTGACACACTGGCTCTGAGGTCTACATTTAGCGTTGAAATAATACAGAATGTATATACTAATTTAAAGTATTAAATATAATTTATTATACGTTTGATTCGCTCGCGTTCTACATGTCGATCAGTCTCATCGGTGTCGTGTTTTCTTTTCAAAGAATTGATCTTGTGAATTTAATAATTACGGCAGTAAATATGAACTTAAATTGAAGTGACCCATTATTCCGACTTTCCCATCATTCTATCTCACACAACCCCCCCCCCCCCCTAGAATTTTGCTGGGAGGGGCAACTAATGTTATTGCCCCTCCAAGCTTTGGTCAGTTGAAATCTTCAAAAGGCTCAAATTATCATTTTAAAAGCATATACAGTTTAAAGAACCTCAACTGTGTTTAAATTTCAGTCTTTTCCCGCCAATTTACATAGTAGTAACAAGTACACATGCATTCGGAGAAGCTGCACTCCATTAAAAATTAAAAACTATTCTCCAGACCCCTTTTCGTTTATCTTTGCCCCCTCCAACTTCTAGAACGTTTTCTAGTGCCTTCTTAGCGATTGGAAATTATGGTAAAAAGAAAACTTTTTCTAACACTAACCTATGAAAAGATGTTTTCTTTTGTGTATTTACTCTTACATGATTTAATTACGCAATTTTGAGCCATTCTTCAACTTTAATTAAACATAAGTCGCTTTAAAGATAAAAAAAACGCGTTAGCGTCGAGCTAAAGTCGGCCATTTAATCTTAGGCGAAATAGTGTTAGTTCACCAGTGTGGCGCAGATGGCGTAATTTTCGGTGCCAGCCAAACGAAAAGTATGGGCCAAAGGCAGGGTTCTCTAAAAGTTCTAATCGGACCACGCGACAAAATTCCAAAAATCGTTCTAGTTTGTTATCCGATGTTGTTGTTTTTAAGTTACAAAACCGTCAATCGGAAAACTATCAGAATTCAAATTTATGGTACGAGGTCTATATTATCATGGCTATTACCATATGTAACATTATTCCTCATAAGTATGCAAAAAAGCATTTTCTTTAAATGGAACCTTGTTCACGGGATATGACGTAATTTACGTCACTTCCAACACCGTGACGAAGAACGCGTCATCAGCTGTACCAAAGATAATTTAAACTCGTACCCTAGATTCGAAATCACTCACTCGCGCGTTGCCGATAGCGTTTACCCACTTCCCGCTAGAACTCAGAAACAATTCGCTGTACTGATGGTAAACGGAAGGTAGTGAAGTGGATTTTGAATCCCTCGCGCGTTTCTGGCTTTGAAAATCTACAGTTTAGCTCGTGCCTCGCGATCACGTGATTTCGTTATCATGGTAATCTTTTCAATAGCCCAAGGATTATAATAATTTTAGCATTTTTGTGTCCGCTTATTGTTTGTTCCGTGTGAAACAAGGAAACAAGGTCTAAATTGAAAATGTTTCTATGGAAATGTTGTATAGACTATAGAGGCATACTTATGAAGTATTATTTTACCAGGAAACTATATAGGTATACACTTGGAATGTCTAAGGAAGATTTTTAGGGCCGTGATGAAGCTCGTAGAAACGGGCGTGTCTTAAAGCGGGGAAAACTTACGAGAAAAACTCTCGCATCTCGCTACCCTAATTCGACGAAAACTCGTCATTAAGCCTAGTCATGGTTATTATATTATTAGCTTACCTGATTATCTCTTTTATAACCATATAAATACCTGAAATTAGGTATCACTACACTTCTTTCGCGAAGATCGTTATAATTACTTCAAAATATTAAGTACGATAACAAATTGAGGTTTTTAAATCCATTATTTTATAAGCCTTTTTTGCGTGGGAAGATGGCCTATTTGTTACCATAACGACGCATTCTTTTCGTGTCAAACCTGGAGCCAGTGAATTTTAAATGTCATGTTATGTCTTTCACATGACGTAGTCATGGCCAACTTCGCGCGCTCACTACGCTCGCACCAGGCGGCCTACCCAAAGAATTTCAAATCCATGTATTGGCGCGAAATAAAAGTTTGGTTTTTAGTGTCTTCGACGGCCGTCGGGAGCGCTACTTCCGGACCTTAAAGTTGGCTCCTTTTACAATATAAATAACATGGTTTTCTATGGCGCGAAACTTGACCATAATGAGTACATAGTACTGGAAATTATTTAAATATCAGAAAATTGTATTTATTTTATACTTAGGTTATAACTTAAAAGTTCAATTTCCATAAATAACCCCTCAAATACTTCATTACTTAGGTAATTTTTAAATAGTTTTTATTAATAGTTAAGCCTTGTTGGATTTTAGATTTGTTGTCTTTTAAAACAATTTTTGCGGCGGGAAATTCGAACACTTGATAATTACTTAATGCTGAATGATATTAGATTTATGTAAAAAGAGATTTATTTCATTTTTCAAATATTATTTAAAGTTGTTACATATCAATAATTTTTGTATAAATTACCCAAAAATGCCTTCGAGTTGTGTTTGGGCGTACGCGACTTCTTGTTTGTCTTATATCATAATTGTTTTTAACGCTTATCAATCAGATATTAGCATTTCTTAATCAATATTACATTTTTTAAATTCTGTATAAAAACCGTTGTAAATCTCAAAAAGGCGTCAGTTTGATTCCTGTTCGTCTCCTGTAAATATGATTTTAAATTAAAGTTTCCATATCATGAACCGTCGTTTATTCTGTTGACATCTATCACGAACATATTTTTGGTCCGTCGAGCCGGATACAGTCGCGGTAATTAGTTGAGGTTTCCAATTCCTTGCCGTTACCAGTATCCAGTCTTCGTGGGAAGTAGTGTCACCATTCAGAGTCCGATTCAAGTGCGTAACTTCCATTATCAATCGGTATGGATCATCATACAGCTCGCAGACGATCGATCAAGGGTCAGATTACCAGGTTCGAGGCGGTCATCACGAATCATGCCACCATGCCCATCACACCAGTCGCAGTGGCAACGTACAAAAAGAAAGCCGATGCATTAGCCGCCGATTTGGAAACAGTTCAACAGTACATCAGTACCAACTGCCCAGTAGATGACTTCAATGCGCACGAAGCAGAGTACAATGCTCTCGTCACCCGTATGGAAAACATAGTTATATTCTTCGACACGCTCAATATTCAAGTGCCAACCGTACCAAGTAGTCTACCGACAGCTGATATTAAGCTACCGAAACTAGAGCTTCCAGTCTTCGGAGGAAACTACATAGACTGGTTCCCGTTCCATGACCTCTTTACAGCCACGGTTCATAACAATGGAACTCTATCAAGTGCCCAGAAGTTTCAGTACCTCAAAACATCTCTACGCGGTGAGGCAGCTATGCTTATCCACGCGATCCCAGTCACGGATG
Source organism: Leiobunum rupestre (assembly GCF_980474605.1). Taxonomy (NCBI): domain Eukaryota; kingdom Metazoa; phylum Arthropoda; class Arachnida; order Opiliones; family Sclerosomatidae; genus Leiobunum; species Leiobunum rupestre. Next base: position 23,439,115 of record NC_143387.1, read on the forward strand.
GAAACTACGCCGAGGCATGGGATATTCTTCTCAATCGGTTCAACAACACTCGAGAGATCGTTAACGCTCACATCAAACGGCTACTTAATCAAGCTTCTGTCAGAGACGAATCAGCAGCTTCGCTAAGACGCTTGATTGACACGACGGCAGAGTGTATTCGCTCTCTGAAAGTTCTGCAAGAGCCCGTCCAACACTGGAATGCCATACTCATTTATGTAATTGGAGAAAAACTCGATAACGAGTCTAGAAGACAATGGGAGCTATCGCTGACAGGTACTACGAGACCTACGTATGAGGAATTAACCACGTTTCTCGAACAGAGAGCTCGAGCCTTGGCCGCTTCCCAATCCACATCGAGAGAAACCAGAAGCAAGCAAGCATCAACGCCATTTCCCAGGAAATATCCGGTATCACATCACGGTTCCATACGAGACAACGCATGCTCGATCTGCACTGACTCGCACCCCACATTCAAATGCCCATCCTTGCTGAAGGCTACGCGTGAAGCTCGATGGAATTTAGTCAAATCGCACTCACTTTGCTTCAACTGCCTAAGAAACGACCACGTCAGCCACGACTGCAAATCCGGTAATTGTCGAAAATGCAAGGCGAGGCATAACACTCTTTTGCATCAAGATTCGCAAGAGATGAACTCCACGTCCCGTGAAAACTCGAGAAGCGAAGTCCTTGCACATGTATCCCGCCAGCATATCGAGCCTTCTCAAGTTCTACTGCCGACAGCAATCATTCAGGTCCGGGGTGGTAACGGTTCCATCTGGCCAAGTAGAGCGCTGATCGACTCTGGCTCGCAAGCGAGTTTTATTTCCGAACAGTTCATGCAAAAGTTACAAGTCGGACGAACTCACCAGACCCTGACGATAGGTGGAATTGGTGAGACCAGTCTCAGCCAATCTAGAGGAGGCGCAACGCTGTCCATCAGTTCCAGTAGCGATCCCACCTTCAAGGCAACAATTGAAGTCCTGATCCTTAAAGACGTCACGGAAAGGCTTCCGAATTTCGCCGTCAATACTCGTAACTGGTCGCGCATCAAGCAACTACAACTTGCAGATCCAACGTTCAACATTCCAGGCTCAGTCGATATACTGCTTGGAGCAAACGTTTTCCTAGACCTCATTCGAGATGGTAAACTAATGGGAAGATCTGGAGTACCTGGAGCGTTGGGTGGTAGCGGGTACCACCGGAACAGTACCACATCGTCAATTAAAGTTCATCATTGCCAGCTGGAAACCCAACTCGCCAGGTTCTGGGAAATCGAAGAACTAGCAGATCAGTCCAATTTCACATCTACCGAGATCCAGTGCGAACAGAAGTTTGAAGACACATTCAGCCGAAACGCTAGTGGACGGTTCGTTGTCAGACTTCCAATCAAGGAGGGTCCCGAGCCGCTCGGTGAATCTAGGAGTATAGCATTACGAAGATTCAAATACGTCAAACGCCGTTTAGAAGCTAATCCGTTGAACTACGAGAAATACCGAAGATTCATGGAAGAATATATCCAGTTGCGTCACATGGAGCTCGTTTCCACTGAAAGCAGACTCACAGATAACACCTACTATTTACCGCACCATGCAGTCTTCAAGGAATCAAGTTCGACAACAAAACTAAGAGTCGTATTTGACGGGTCCTCTAAAACCTCCAACGGAGTCTCTTTGAACAACATCCTCCTCGTAGGTCCAAAACTACAGTTAGATCTCGTAAACCTACTCATCAGATTTCGAAGTAACGCAGTCGCACTAATGGCCGATATCGAGAAAATGTATCGCCAAATCTTAATTCACAACGAAGACCTCCGCTACCAACGAATACTATGGAGACATCGAAAGGAAGATCCGATCGAAGATTATCAACTACGTACGGTGACATACGGGACAGCGTCAGCACCCTATTTGGCTACTAAGGTCTTACAACAGTTATCTAAAGACGTAGAGTCCAAGTACCCGTTGGCTTCTCAAGTCCTCAAGGACGATTTCTACATGGACGATCTCCTTTCAGGCGCAACCAATACAATCAGCGCCATAAAACTACAACAACAGCTCAGTCAAGCCACGAGCGAAGCAGGACTTCCATTGCGGAAATGGGCGTCAAACGATCCAGGCGTCATGGAAATAATACCTTCGGAGCAGAGGGAAATCCTGGTTCCCTTAAATATCAACAACGCCGAATCAATCCCAACCTTGGGCCTACAATGGACACCGGCAGTAGACGTCCTCTCATTTGTTCTTACATCACCAAATTCCAGAGAAGTCGTTACTAAACGCACCATCCTGTCTGATACCGCCAAGGTTTTCGATCCCTTAGGTCTCTTGTCTCCAATCCTGATGCAAGAGATGTGGCAAATCAAGGTTACCTGGGATGAAGAGTTACCATCGACGATCGTTCACAAATGGCATACCTTCCGAAAAGATCTAACCGGCATTGAAGATATCCGAATCCAGCGCTTCATCAGTCAACCTCAAGCCTCAAACTTGAGCTTACATGGCTTCTGCGATGCGTCGGAAAAGGCGTATGCGGCGGCGGTTTATTTGAAAACTATTGATGAAGCCGGACTGGTCTCGGTTCAATTGATCGTCGCCAAGACCAGAATTGCTCCTCTTCGACAAATTACGTTACCTAGACTAGAACTATGCACTACAGTCCTTCTCGCACGACTTATCACGCTCGTACAACAGTCTCTACGAAGCACCATATCGAAGTTCATGGATGGAGCGACAGTCGCATCGTACTGTCCTGGCTGGCCTCACATCCTCAACGATGGAAGACATTCATCGCAAACCGGGTGTCAGAAGTTCAAAACATACGACCCGTTATCCAGTGGCATCACGTTTCGGGTAAACTCAACCCCGCGGATTGTGCCTCACGTGGCATTGACGCCAAGGAACTTCTAACGCACCCTCTATGGTGGCATGGTCCAAACTGGCTACAAACTGAACCAATCAACACCGATGAATCACCCATTAAAGAGTATCCCGAATGCAGAATTGAGGAGCGAATCAAACCAGTCATCGCTGTGCATTCCAAGAGCGATACCAGTCTCTTAGAACGATATTCATCATTAACGAAGCTCCTTCACGTTACCGGGTACATTCAACGTTATCTTCGCAACAGCCGAACCTTGCCGGAATCAAAAGAACTGGGCCCGTTAACGAAGGAAGAGAAAGATCGCGCATTCAATTATTGGATAAAAGTCACTCAATCGGCTTACTTCGGAGCAGAAATCCGACAACTGGAAGATAAAAAACCTCTACCAACAAAAAGCAAAATTCTGGGGCTGACACCATTCTTGGACGCAGCCAGTGTCCTTAGAGTTGGCGGACGAATCCGACATGCGAAAATCTCAATCGATCAAATTCACCCAGTCATCCTGCCTCGAAAAAGTACATTCACTGATCTCATCATCAACAACGAACATGCCAAAACACTACATGGAGGGCCGCAACTAATGATGGCGTCCTTACAATCAAAGTTCTGGATCATAGGGCTTCGTGATGCTGTTCGCTTTCATGTCCGAAGGTGTTTGAGATGTGTCCGACAACAGGCAAAAAACATCACTCAACTTATGGGCAATCTACCAGCTCCTAGAGTCAACCCCGGACGAGCGTTCCTCAAAAGTGGAGTCGACTACGCCGGTCCGTTCAATCTGAAAGTCATGAAGGGACGAGGATGCCGATCATTCAAAGGCTATATCGCCATATTCGCCTGTTTCTCGACCCGTGCACTGCACCTCGAACTGGTCAGCGACATGACTACTGCTGCGTTCTTGGCAGCCTTCAAACGCTTCGTCTCCCGTCGAGGCAAATGCACCGACGTCTATAGCGATTGCGGGACGAACTTCGTTGGAGCCAACAAGGAACTTAAGGAATTCACCCGAAATGTCTCAACTAACACCAAAGACCAGACCATAGCGCAATGGATGAGCGACGAAGGAACCATCTGGCATTTCAACCCCCCGGCAGCTCCGCATTTTGGTGGCCTCTGGGAAGCGGGCGTGAAATCCTTGAAATATCACCTGAAGAGAGTCATCGGGGAGACACGACTGACGTTCGAAGAGATGCAGACACTACTATGTCAAGTAGAAGCATGTCTAAACTCCCGTCCCCTGACTCCAATGACATCAGATCCAGCCGACTTAGCAGTCTTGACACCAGGATATTATCTGATTGGGGACTCCTTGACGTCCATACCAGAACCCGATTTCACTTCAACCAACATCAACCGTCTCTCCCGATGGCAGCTCGGACAACAGATATTACAACACTTTTGGCGACGTTGGCAAGCCGAGTACCTGTCACGACTCCAACAACGTTCAAAATGGACGAAGAGTACTCGCAATCTAGAAATCGGAGATTTGGTACTACTTAAGGAGGAGTTACCGCCAACCAAATGGAAGATGGCCGGAATCATTAAAATCCATCCAGGGGCCGATCAACTTGTTCGCGTCGTCACGGTCAAGACTACGGACAGGGAATTGCAACGACCAGTCACCAAACTGTGTCAACTTCCGTTGGAGCCTTAACTTTAAAATTCACATTTTAAGGTGGGCGGGATGTTTGGGCGTACGCGACTTCTTGTTTGTCTTATATCATAATTGTTTTTAACGCTTATCAATCAGATATTAGCATTTCTTAATCAATATTACATTTTTTTAAATTCTGTATAAAAACCGTTGTAAATCTCAAAAAGGCGTCAGTTTGATTCCTGTTCGTCTCCTGTAAATATGATTTTAAATTAAAAGTTTGCATATCATGAACCGTCGTTTATTCTGTTGACATCTATCACGAACAAGTTGCGTTCCCTATGACCCATCTGTAAAAGGCAAAACACCTGGAGTTTATTTCCACGAATTTTCTTCTGATGGTGCGTTGAGAGGCATGCGGCTAGAAAATATCTCTCGGGATAATTTTCAAATAAATGACAGATCAGAATTGAGCGTTGTATGTAGTTTACATTTTTGTGAAACAGATTACCGTAAAGGTCTTAAATTACGAACGCTGGAAACAACGGCAATACCTACGGTATTCCCACAGTTGTAGCCAACCTGGTCAGTGGCAGTCATATTGCTAGTAGGCCAAACAGGCAAACCCTTATGTTATTAGGCCTAACTCCCAAGGGCGCGGGTGGTGGCACCAGTGTGGGAGTTGGTATAAATGGAGGTAGCAGAGAGATAGATAGGGCTTTTAAGAGCATAGAGGCAGAGCTGTAGAGTCAGTGGTTAATAGCAGTTAGAAACTAGTATGGGAGTGGTTAACTCCCAGCTAGCCTGCTAGTCAGTTGTAGTTTTCCCCCAGTGGCAGTGGCTGCCAGGTTGCATTCTCTTCCCTTGGTGGGAATATCTAAGAAATATTAGTATCTTATTATAATAGGATAATTATTGTATAGTTCGCTCTAAGGCCTCCGAAGGCACGTTACCCAACCTTCTAGAGTAGAGTGGCTATACAGTATCCAACTTATATGATACCAAATGCGTTGAGTACAGAGCCTGACACGCAACGAACCACTTTAAAATTGGCAAGTTTGGCTTACGTAGCTGGTTTTGTGGTACAGAAAATGAAGCAAGCTGAATTTTGTAGCTTGTGTCTCGAGAGCATTTCCGGACCCTTCTCAAATTCAACACTTTTAGACTTTATTAAAACATCCGACAGAGGAGGTATAAGTTACCCAAATAAGGATTTTGTAATGTTTCATTGAGGCAGCACTTCCTTATTTTCGAGAATCAGCAAGAATTAGCGAAAATATTGAATCTCCCGTGTTGCTGAAACTTACCAGGTGTCCAATTTTGCATTGCAATTTTAATGTCCCTCATGAAGTGGGGTGGCAGAGTGGTTAGCACTTTCGCCTTGCAGCAAGAGGAGCCGGGTTCGATTTCAGCTTGTGGCACTGGGTGAAAACTCGGAACAACTCCTTCTGCGTTGCGTTTGCAGTTCTCTCCCCACTGGATTAAGGGGTTTTCCCCCGAGTTCTTCGGTTTCCCCTTCCTTAAAAACTTGTAGAGGTTAACGGTAATAGTTAGTGTAGGGAGCTGTTGGCTCGCGTGGCATGCAGGGCTTGCCACCACCCTCCTACGCATTGTAACCCGGCCACCTGAATTAAAGGCTTCAAAAGTCGCTTGACGACTTAGGCCTAAGGTGGTGCCTTGGGTATTAGCCTAGCTGATTATTATATCTGCCAAATTTTTCTGTGACAAAATAATACCACCCGTAGTTGATAACATAACTAGGACACTTTGATTTGAGAAAGTAAAGGAACTAGTTTACAAACCTCTATAGAGAAAACTTCTGAAAATGTAAAGGTCTTTCATTTTCATTATGGATTTTCATATTTTGATCACCATACACCAGTGACACTTCATTGTTTTCCAGGATTCTTTCATATCTACCATTCATAATTACCAGTTTTCATTCATATCTACCAGTATTCATATTTACCAGTGTTCATTCATTTCTACCAGTATTCATATATATCTACGAGTATTCATATAATCATATTTACCAGCGTTCATTCATATCTACCAGTATTCATACTTTTTTACCAATGTTCATTCATGTTTTCGTTCATTATCACTATTATTCCAACTATATATGTCTCTCCCAATTTGGCAAATACTAAAAGGCCAACTAGCCAACTTGGCCAACTTGGCCCACTAAATAGCCAAGGTATGTGGGAACTTGGCCAACTTTGGAAACTTTGTTTATACATGATTTTCACGTGACATTTAAATGTTTTTCATTATAAATGATATTTTATTATAATTTCATTTAAATTATCCATATTTCGATAAGTTTTTATCGTTTGAAAAACATTTTTGTACCTTTTAGGGAAAACCAGTTGGCCTTTTAGTAGAGAAATGGCCCACCCGATGTTTACGTCGCTTTCGGACGTTTTAGGAAAAAGTCAAACGCGCAATACCGAGTTAATATCGCGAAAATAAGGTAATTCATTTATTATTAATTATATTTTATGCGGGTCGAATACGTTTCTAGTCCTTTTTCGACAATTGAAGATATGGCCAACGCGGTGTTAACGAGTCTTTCCGAGGTATTAGGAAAAAGCCAACGACGTCCATTCGCCGAAATGGTTTTCAACAGAGATATATCTGTGATAGGGTAGAACTCGCGACAGGGGAAATAAATAAGTTTAAAGTGTTGGACAAAAGTATCCTATATTAAATAGTTATAAATTGCAAAAACTTCACCATGTTTTAGTAAAATTATATATTTAAATAATAATTAATATTATAAATATTGTTGATTCACATTGAATTTTATATTAGAAATGATATCGATGAATATTGTTTTAGCCAACCGCGTTTTGACATTTCAAGAAATGGCCAACCCGTTGTTTACGTCCCTTTCGAACGCTTTCGGAAAAAGCCATCCGCGCCATACCGAGTTAATATCGCGAAATTAAGGTAATTTTTATTACTAAATATATTTCACGCCGATCAAATACGTTTTTAATCCTTTTTGGACGTCTCGAGAAATGGCCAACCCGGTGTTAACGTCTCTTTCCGACGTTTTAGGTAAAAGCCAACCGCGCTATACCCAGTTAATAACTTCAAAAACTTGTTAAGTTGTTTTTTGGACGTTTCAAGAAATGGCCAACCCGGTGTTTACGTCTCTTTCGGACGTTTTAGGAAAAAGCCAACCGCGCTATATACCCAGTTAATAACTTCCAAACCTTGTTAAGTTGTTTTTTGACGTTTGAAGAAATGGCCAACCCGTTGTTTACGTCTCTTTCCGACGTTTTAGGAAAAAGCCAACCGCGCTATACCCAGTTAATAACTTCAAAAACTTGTTAAGTTGTTTTTTGACGTTTGAAGAAATGGCCAACCCGTTGTTTACGTCTCTTTCGGACGTTTTAGGAAAAAGCCAACCGCGCTATTCCCAGTTAATAACTTCCAAAACTTGTTAAGTTGTTTTTTGACGTTTGAAGAAATGGCCAACCCGTTGTTTACGTCTCTTTCCGACGTTTTAGGAAAAAGCCAACCGCGCTATACCCAGTTAATAACTTCAAAAACTTGTTAAGTTGTTTTTTGACGTTTGACGTATAGCGCGGTTGGCTTTTTCCTAAAACGTCCGAAAGAGACATAAACACCGGGTTGGCCATTTCTTCAAACGTCAAAAAATGAATTAAGACGTTTTTGAAAAAATATTAACTCGGTATAGCGCGGTTGGCTTTTTCCTAAAACGTCGGAAAGAGACGTAAGCACCGGGTTGGCCATTTCTTGAAACGTTCAAAACCAACTTAACAAGTTTTTGAAGTTATTAACTGGGTATAGCGCGGTTGGCCTTTTCCTAAAACGTCGGAAAGAGACGTAAGCACCGTGTTGGCCATTTCTTGAAACGTTCAAAACCAACTTAACAAGTTTTTGAAGTTATTAACTCGGTATATAGGCCAGTGCAATTAGAGTTTTATACGGGCAATTTTAGGTAAAAGCTGGATTTTGGCATATAAATAGAACTTAACGTAAAAATAATATATCGAAAGTCCCAAGCCGACGCGCGATTTACTATCTTGCCTATAACTTCGGTTCTAATTGTCACAAGGATTCGTACTATATATCAATTAAAAGCTACAACCATGCACTATATTTCATTGTAGAAAATGTTATTAGCTATCTGTAGCCATTTTTGAAATTCCACGCTTTTTAAATTGACCCACCCACTTTTCTTTTGACAATTTTGAATATTATTCAAAACCCACTTACAAATTAAACTATTTGTGTCCATTGATAAATATAATTAAAAAATATCTTTCATTCGATATATTGTGGAAGAAAATCCAACTAACAATAGGAAAGATATTTGAAATTTAATGTTTCGAAATTTCAAAAACAAGCTGGTCAAGACCAAAATAAATAAAGCCGGTTGATTAATTCATTAACGAATTAATCCTCCTAGAGATAACAATGACGAAATAAATGCAAAAATTTATATTTTTATGTTAAGTCTTTAGCATTCAAGTTCGCGTCGATGCCATTTTCTAATATGGACGCCAATGGCCGCCTGATATTTTTGGAAAATAGATTAAAATATATTTGTCAATAATGCAAGTTTATTGACATAAAAAACTAATTCTATAACATTTGTATGAGTTTGATTGTTTTAAATTTTCATAAGCAAAATTAGTCGTCATAAGAAATTGAACCCGCATTGTTGCAACTGTTCCCACGACAGTGTGCGCACATTGCTACGCACACAAGTCCACCTTTTTTGAATATGCAATTCGTTTTGCACGATTTTTCGCAACCACAAGTAATCAGCCTCAGAAGATTGTCTGGAGCTGGTGAAAGAGTGCTTACAATTGGTCTTAAGGTACCATTGGATGTCCGTTGCCATCGCCATTCTTCTAATTTAAATCGATACCTTTCCATTTCCGTACTTGTAAATATACCCTGTAGGAGTGCTGTTGTGCTGCCGCACTTGTTGGGGGTAATTTCGCTAGTTCAAACTATGATTTGAGAGCTAAGCGTGCTAAAGAACGATTATAAAGCCGTGTTCACACTTGACACTTTGGAACCGTTTTTAAATGGTTTCGAAAGATAAAATTGAACATTTTCGGTGTCAACTGTAGTAATAGCCATACCATAAATACATTCGATATCAAAATTTTACAATTCGTACAATTCTTTTGAAACCCTTTTAAAACGGTTCCAAAGTGTCTAGTGTGAACGCGGCTTAAGTGTAGTACCTGCAGTCGTTTAAGGTGTCCAATTTTTTACCACCGTAAAACGAAACTAAAAACCGTTCTCAAGCTATGGCTATATCACTGTGTCCGTAAAGTGTAAATATTGAAAGTTTGAAACTGCTTTTTGTAATTCTTTGTTAATTTCCAAAAGTTTTAGAGTGGCTTTTTTACCCTTTTCATATAGCGCTGAGGTAGTGTCACAACCAGTTACCGCGTGAACGAAAAGAAGATGCTCTTTAAGATTACCTAGTCGGTTTGGAAGATTATAAATTTTAATTAGTGTACTATAAATAGATATCCGAATCGGTAAGTGATACTAAAAGTACGAGCACATCCGTGTCTTCAGGGACTATGGTGACAGTGTGCCATACCACCGGAGGCCGATCATCATAGTGCCCTACGCCAGCGTCCCCAAGCCCGGGCAGGTGACAAATCCAGCATCGGTAGTAATACCCTACTACTGATGGTCGCACCTTAGACGCAAGCCACTCAACCCAGCAGAAGATGGAGCAATGGGTGGACCATTTCCCACTTCGCACGCAGCAGTGGGATTAAGAGCGGATGCTGTAGCAACTCCAGCCGACGCTGTTCCTACGTAGGTAAAGAGTCAAACCCTTTGGAGAGAGCTCCTAAAGGGGATTTACGGTCCATATAACCCGGCACAGCTGGCACCGGAGATCCCAGTGGACTCCAAAAGGCCGGGAAACAGGACCACCGTGCCCTCATACGGGGGCCCGCCGCCCCACAGCAGGCTACCCAATCCGCCGAGGCGGCCAGTTTGCCTGGACCCTCTCCGTTAGCCTGAGTTTAAGCTCAGTTTCCAGCCCAAACCTGACCGAAGTCGGAGGTGGAGATAGGACCATTTGATCAGAGCTAACATCTCCAAGTGCACCACCGCCCTTATGGGTTACAAGAGCCGGACCCCGACTCTCCGGTAAAGCCACCAGTTATTGCACACTTTAACCCATTTACGGCCAGACTATGGTGACAGGAATATTATTTTTTTTTGGCACTTCGCTAATTGCAGTAACCACAAAAAGTCGGTCGGCATCCTCTTGCGCTCCCCCCCCCCCCCTTTCAATGGCCGTTAAATTTAAATGAGGTTCTGAGCGCTAGACGTGACGAGACGTCACTAGCGTGCCGGGAAGACGTCACGAAAATCTACTCCTTTTAAAATTCATTCCCATTAAAAATCGCAAAACCTTGGTAAAAGATACCCAGCTAGGTAACCAAAATAAAAAAAGCCGTCGAAAAAATCATTCGATAGTAATTTTGCAGCTGAAATTGTATTTTTAGCGACTTTCGCTGCCAAAATATAAGCGTAAATTAGCGTCCATATTGGAAAATGGTGACGACTCGAACTAGAACGCTAAAGACTTAACATAAAAGTATAAATTTTTGCATTTATTTCGTCATTGTTATCTCTAGGTGGATTAATTCGTTAATTTTTTAATCAACCGGCTTTATTTATTTTGGTCTTGACCAGCTTGTTTTTGAAATTTCGAAACATTAAATTTCAAATATCTTTCCTCCTGTTAGTTGGATTTTCTTCCACAATATCTCGAATGAAAGATATGTTTAATTATATTTGTCAATGGACACAAATATTTTAATTTGTATGTGGGTTTTGAATAATATTCAAAATTGTCAAAAGAAAAGTGGGTGGATCAATTTAAAAAGCGTGGAATATCAAAAATGGCTACAGATAGCTAATAACATTATATTAAATGAAATATAGTGCATGGTTGTAGCTTTTAATTGATATATAGTACGAATCATTCCGACAATTAAAACCGAAGTTAAAGGCAATAAAGTGAATCGCGCGTCGGCCATCTTGAATGGCCGCCATCTTGGAACGCAAGCGTCCTTCAGCTTGGGACTTTCAGTATATTGTTTCTAATGGTAAGTACTATTTCTACTCCAAAATCCAGCTTTTACCTAAAATTCCCCGTATACGGCCCATTTTTATTTTATCTGTCCTGGCCTAATAGCGCGGTTGGCTTTTTCCTAAAACGTCCGAAAGAGACGTAAGCACCGGGTTGGCCATTTCTTGAAACGTTCAAAACCAACTTAACAAGTTTTTGAAGTTATTAACTGGGTATAGCGCGGTTGAAAAAGCCCGAAAGGGACGTAAACACCGGGTTGAAATGTCAAAACGCGGTTGGCTAGAACAATATTCATCAATAACATTTCTAATGTAAAATTCAACGTGAATCAACAATATTTATAATATTAATAATAATTTAAATATGTAATTTTCGTAAAACATTGTGCTAAATACGTTTTCATGGTGAAGTTATTGCAATTTATAACTATTTAATATGGGATAGTTTTGTCCAACACTTTAAACTTATTTATTTCCCTCGTCGCGAGTTCTACCGTATCCCAGATATATCTCTGTTGTAAACCATTTCGGCGAATGGACGTCGTTGGCTTTTTCCTAATACGTCGGAAAGACTCGTTAACACCGCGTTGGCCTGCCATATCTTCAATTGTCGGAAAAGGACTAGAAACGTATTCGACCCGCATAAAATATAATTAGTAATAAATTAATTACCTTATTTTCGTGATATTAACTCGGTATTGCGCGGTTGCCTTTTTCCTAAAACGTCTTAAAGGGACGTAAACATCGGGTGGGCCATTTCTCGACTAAAAGGCCAACTGGAAGGTAGTCTTTTCCCCAAAAGGTAAAAAAATGTTTTTCAAACTATAAAAACTTATTGAAATATGGATAATTTAAATGAAATTGTAATAAAATTTCATTTATAATGAAAAACATTTAAATGTCGCGTGAAAATCATGTATGAACAAAGTTTCCAAAGTTGGCCAAGTTCCCACATACCTTAGCTATTTAGTGGGCCAAGTTGGCCAAGTTGGCTAGTTGGCCTTTTAGTAGCTCTCCTAAAATTTAATGAAAAAATGCAATTATTAACTTTTACGTCAAATTATTTCATAAAAATATTAAAAGTATTTTTTATGCTCATTACACTAAAATATTAGTTGCATCACTTTAAATATCAGATATCAGTTTAATTGTTTATCTACTTGCCATCAAATAGTTTAAAATCCAAACCAAAACGTTTGATGAAAAATTCCACATGTCGGTTTGTTTACATTCCATTCTAAACATGTGATTTTCACTGGCGCCTGAGCGGTGGCACTTTTGGAAATAGTCGATCTGGGCGGGAAAAATGAATTAGAAAATTTTGAAAAGGGTTGTAAATCATGGAAAAAGGTTTATTCTACCTCTGACATCGACGAATATATCGAATAGTTTTCAATAAATTCCTTAAAGTAACGAAAAACCATAATCGTTCCATTCGATTCTATGCTAATAGTTAGGTCCGGAGGTGTCTCCAGCGCCTCCGTAGCGGCAAAGAACGAATTTCGCTATTTTTGATCTTTTGGGTAGGCCGCCTGGTGCGAGCGTAGTGAGCGCGCGAAGTTGGCCATGACGTAGTTAAGCCCCGCCTTTTTCTCGACGCGCTTTCGTATCACCGTCCCAAAACGGGAGAGTTTCGTTTGCCCGACTTCTCATTTGGCCGACCACAAAATACACGTTACGCCGACTGTCCATTTGGCCGACTGCACATTGGTCCGACTGAGAAGTCGGTCATATGGACAGTCGGCCAAATGGACTGCTCATTTGACCGACTGAACATTTGTCCGACTGTCCATTTGGCCGACTGAGAATTCGGCCAAATGGGCAGTCGGCCAAATGGACAGTGCATTAGACCGACTGCTCATTTTTCCGACTGCTCATTTTTCCGACTACTCATTTAGCCGACTGCTCGTTTGGCCGACTGCTCGTTTGGCCGACTGCTCGTTTGGCCGACTGCTCGTTTGGCCGACTGCTCGTTTGGCCGACTGCTCGTTTGGCCGACTGCTCGTTTGGCCGACTACTCGTTTGGCCGACTACTCGTTTGGCCGACTACTCATTTGGCCGACTACTCATTTCGCCGACTGCTCCGATGTCATTTAGACGATACTAGGTGCGTTTGGCTAGGTACTGTCCTCTAGGTCGCGTTTTAGAAGGCCCAGCTTGGTTATAAAGAACGGGGCTGGGGGGGCGCCGGTCCGGCTCCCCAGCGCTCGAGCGAAGTGAGTGCGCGGCGCCGTCAGGCGCCAATACTTAGAATACATTGCCCGTTCTATAAGTCAACCTAACACTAAAGACATAGATAAGGACAGGCTATAGTATAAGAGTCAGTGAAATGAGCAGTCGGCCAAACGAGCAGTCGGTCAAATGAGCAGTCGGTCAAATGAGCAGTCGTTCAAATGAGCAGTCGTTCAAATGAGCAGTCGGCCAAACGAGCAGTCGGTCAAATGAGTAGTCGGCCAAACGAGCAGTCGGCCAAACGAGCAGTCGGTCAAACGAGCAGTTGGCCAAACGAGCAGTCGGTCAAATAAGTAGTCGGTCAAACGGGCTGCTCATTTGGCCGACCAGAATTTCAGCTAAAAGAGTAGTCGGCCTAATGAGTAGTCGGCCTAATGAGTAGTCGGCCATATGGTCTGCTCATTTGGCCGACCGAAAAGTCGACCAAATGAGCTGTCGGCCAAATGGGCATTCGGACATATGAGCTGCAAAGAGACTGATATCTTCCAAAAATATCTGGTAGCCCTGTTAAAAAATATTGTAAAGCGCCAGCGTTGCCAGACGTACGATAATTATCGCACAGTGCGATAATTTAATCAAAATTTTTAGGGCGTACTATAATTTTCATGGCGTACGATATCGTACCATTATTTCGATAATTCTGCCTCAACGTACTATAATGTACGATAATCTTTAGATTTTTTTAAAAACCTACGAACGATTTATATTTTATTATTAATTTATATAACTTTTCTACTTAAAAATGAATGATATACATTTTCTGTACGCGTAGTCTAGAGTGTGAGTTTATTACTCCTAGCTGTTACCGCATTTTTTAAAACATTTTTAAACATAATTATTAAGTTCAGTTAATAATGATAATAGACATTTTGTTTATTTCCCTGAAATAAAACTCCTGTAGTGCTTTAAAAAAATCATCTAAATTCAACGCATTTATGTATGAATTAAAATTTATCGCTAAAAAGAAATGTACGATAATTTTCCAGGAAAATCGATAATTTTGTGGCCTAGATACGATAATTTCAGATTTTCGATCTGGCAACGCTGTAAAGCGCAAAATAACGATCGGCGGCGTCCGGGTCTACCGGCGTGTATGTATTCCTTAAATTTCTCTGCTCGTGTTGTTAAATATTTTGGAAAATTAATTAAAGTGACAATTTAACTTTCGATTAAATTGATTGGTAAGCGTAAGTAACGTATCGTTGTGTTATATCGGAACCGGAATCATATTTTTTTTAAATTGCACTCAATTGAATACTATTTTGCTCATTAATAGTACTATAATTTATTAGGCCTAATTTTGAATACAATTTAATGATTTTTAAAGTTAAAGGCGCTATTTTCAGTGAGAAGTATGTGTTACTTAATTTAGGGGGTAGTTTTATTTCTAATTGGTTGATCTCATACGTAATTTGAAAATCTCAATTTCCACTCTTTGTTTGAAAAATTAAAATATTTTCAAATAGGCATAGTGTTTTATATATCTATTAGAAGGAATATACACAAGGTTTAAAATGCAACATTTTTGTGTCTGTGTGAACATTGAAAGGCAATGTGTTATGCTGCAATTGCATTAAAGGGAAGGTGTTGTATGGCAATTGCATTAACGGTAATGTTTTATGCTGCAATTGCATTGCTGTAGAGCGCGATTGTTTAATAAGATTTTGAAACTTATAATGTCACAGCTGTAGTGTTGACTGTGGCCTCCATGACAATAGAGACTTGACACTCTGTAGCTTTTTCCATGGCCGCCATTGTGGTCATATTTTTCTCCCAACGATAAAAACTATTGAAAAAACAACTGTGACGTAGCACTGCCAAGTGCCTATTACTGATTTTTCTCAATAGATTAATAACATTGGTGACGTCATTAGTTTAAATTAGAAAGCTGTCTGTAGTAAGCAAAAAAGCATTAAACTACATAAAATCCAGATTCAAACATTGAGACTGTCTCTCGATGTTACTGAAGCCATAAGGCAAATGAAATCATAAGGTTATTATTATAAATAAAGATGGTGTTTCATAACGTTTTTGTACTTTCTAACACCTTGCCTTAAACAGTTTACAGTAAAGTATAACTTTTTCAACCTGGAAGTACCACTCAAGTGCGAAGGGGTAATGATTTTCAGAGCTTAAAACATTTTACATAAGCTGTTTTCTTTTCCCATTGAAGGATTTATTTCATTACAAATTTTATTTAATTAAAAGACTATAATTTTTTTCTTTTTTTTCACTTATAAATCAAGTAAAAATAAGTTTTTTCCAGACTTTAAATTATTCTTTTAAGAATATGGGCTGTTAATTTATTAGATATAATATTGGTCTATGTAATTATAATATAACTATTGATTAATTCATTCTATTAAAAGTAGCTTCTACAAAATTTAAATATATTCTATTTACTCTTAGGAACAATGGCAGATAACAACAAAAACATGTCTGGATCTCAACACGGACCCCCAAGGGGTAGAGGAAGAGGTGGAAGAGGATATCAAGGCAACAGATTTCAGAGGGGTCGTGGCTTTCCTCGTGGAGGCCCTGGTGGAAGATTTCATAATAATGACAAACCTCATATGCGTGGTAGAGGCTCGCGCCCTTTTTTTGATAGAGACCGCAAACCTAGTTACGGTAGTAATAGACGCTACTCTCGTAGTCGTTCAAGATCAAGGTCTAGGTCAAGATCTAGATCACCATTTAGGAGTAGACATTATAGGAGGCAATCAAGATCAAGATCTAGGTCAAGAGAACGATATAGACCAAGAACACGTTCAAGATCAAGATCAAGATCTCCCAGACGAGGTGATTCATATAAGAAGCCTCTTCCTTCAAACTTACCATCATCTGGTGGATCTATTTCTCAACCGCCTCCTAAAATTAATGTAAGAGTTAACTAAGTGATTTCTTATGCACCTGCAGTGATAATTATTGTTAAATCTGGTTTCTTTCTTACTAAGTATAACAGAATTTCAAAAAAAATAATCAGAATTGTTCTAGACTTAACCATTTTAAAAGCTAAGGACTTTAATAAAATAGTGGCTTTTGCTTTAGAACATTGCCATTTGCTCGTTTGCTAATGAAAGTGCAACCAAGGCAATTAGTGGAAATATGGCTTAAAGTGTCAAATTAAATCTAATAATAGAAATAAAGTAGGGATGCACCAATATATCAGCCTATTTTCCTTATATCAGTATCAGGTAATATCGGCTTAAACTTATACTGGTATAAAAAAATTATTTTCAGGAAAAACTTTAAAATAAGAACATTTTTGATTAACTAAATTCGATTTGTGATAGAAAATATGTATCGCATATAATGAAAAGAGGCATATTCGGATATGCTCTTGCAAACTTCTTTTCATGAAAAATTATATAAAAATATTCTGACGGTGCACTGAACCGTCTTTTATAATTTTATCAGTCTTTTATAATGATTTTATCATATACACTACTGGTATGATAGATTACTTTGTTAATATCGGTCGATATATATTTACTGTACCCATATCAATGCATCCCTAAAATTAAGAATATTGCATTTAATGAGCTAAAACAAGTAATTAAGTTTCTAAACCATTAATTTAATAGATATCATAAGACTACACTTACCAAAAGCACTACATAAAGAAAGTATTCAAAGTTCAACATTTTATGCTGACATAGTAGTTTGAGTAAAGAAATATATGGTCCACTATTTGTGACCTTGGCCAGTAAATTCACTATTTTGTGTATATTTTCCATATTAAGTGAAATCCTTGTAACCAGGAATCCATACCTCGACCTAGGAACCTCGACCTTAATGGGTCATGGTGTACAATAACTGAACTTACCATTCTTGTACGTTAGTTTCGTATAACTCAATATTGGGAATAATAGATTTATTTTTTATTCTTATATAAACTTATGATTGGCTTTCCATCTAAGACTTTCATTTCTTATCTTCATGTTATTAATGTACTTTCTAGGAATCTCTCTTCCTCTTGGTAACTTAGTGCATTTCATAGAAAATTTTTTAACTAATGAAATACATTAGAAACTAACTTGATCTAGGGGAAAAATGGTATCCAAAATGGAAATTTAAATTGGTCAAAACCATTCCAAAGGTTCTGTTATTGATTCCTGTTGTAACAGTTTCAAAATCACACATCTCACCTTACCTCAAAAAGAGTACAAACTACTTATGGAGAGAGTGGGAGTTTACAGATTTGTTGTACAACATGTTTTCTCCTTTCCAAAATGCCTTATTTAAATATTTTGCCACCACTTCAGACTTTAATGGCACTAATTTTCACTGTGTATCCTGGTTGAAATTGCTTTATTAATATTATTACTACCGAAATTTTTGCATCCTCACCTAATTCCTGTTACCTTATTAAAGGTAGCAAGGACCGAGTTAACATATGCTTGCTTTTTTAATTTGTTATATAAACATTGAATCTTTGGGTTAATTGTATATTATTTCTACAGACAATGATGATTTGCCTGTTGGTTTATAATGCTTTTCCATTTGAATATTTTTTTTTAGGAACAAGTGGCTATTAGCACAAAGCCAGAAAGTCTGCCAACTACTGAGAAATCAATGTGGCTACCAGTTCAAGAGCAAAGCAAAAACATGCCGATTTATCCTGACATTGAACCTCCACTTAGTACCTTACCTGGTCAAAGTTTCCAGTCAAGTGCTCCTAATCAAGATTTCAGATCTCTATTACTTGAAAAAGCTTTAGAAGAAAAAAGGAAATTGGGTTTGGATAATCCAAGTTCAACTGACAAAAGCGCCGCTTTAGATTCTCTTCGAAGCTACAGCCCTGATCTAAGAAGTAAAAATTCACCATCTTTCACGAATACTAGTAGTTTTCATGGAAAACCTGATTTCCGATCTAAAGATTATCCCAGCTTGAATCCTGAACCTCGTCAACCTAGGCCAATTTTGAAAGTTAAGCACAATATGGATCAACCTATTAAGCATGTACTGCCACCAAAACTGTCTCAGCCATACAGTCAACAAAAAAGAAGTCCAGAACTATTGTCTTTGCCACAAATCCCTGGATTAGGTTTTGGCAGTGTTGACGATGAGGATGAGTTTTTGTATGGTGATCAAAATGAGAGTGACAATTTGCGTTTGGCACAACAACAGAAAGGTGATTTTTCTTCATTAAAATCCAACCGAGATGGCCTCGATACTAGTAGGTATAAAACTGATGGCAAAATGCATGGAGGAAGATCTGATACTTCAGCTATGATACCATGGGAAGCTGGTATGAAAAGCAAGAGTCCTCAGCATATAAGAAATGCCTCTGGTGGCTGGAGTGATGAGGAAGATAGAGAAAAACAAAGTTCTGGATATATGAAAGAAATGAAAAGAATGGGTACAGGAAGTCCGATACCATATGATGATGGAAAGCAGAAATTGTCTGGTGTTGGTTCAGGATTTGGAAAAAAGTCGATGTTCGATTTGGAAGAACTTTTACCAACTTCTGATAAATATTCCAGTAGTATCAGTGAGTATTATTTTATAATTTAATTTTATGTGGACAAGGCATTTATTGGTAGGAACAATATATATTTTAAAAAAGCTTACTCAGGCGTGCAATATGGTTCAGAGAAACAAGGTTATGATTTTGTGTGTAACATTTGCACAAAATGGAAAGGTAATTATACTGAGTAATACAATAATAAAGCGGTAAAGCGGATCACTGCATAAGTTTCCAGTGAAGTTAGAACCAGTGAAAAAATATAACCTAAAGCACCAATGCTATATTTTCAATCTCTAAATTCAGTAGAGTAAGTAGCATCTTTAACAGGCACTGTGGCATTTATTTTTTCACTTGAGGATTAGTTGGAAGTATAAAAAGTATTTTAAATTTAATAAGTTCTAGTCTTTGTTTGAAAAATTAATTTCCTTAAGGTTTTTAATTTTTTCACACAGATATCAAAAACCAAACCACTAGTAATGAGAGCCGAAAACCATTTTGGAGTGCTAAAAGTCCAGTAAGAGGTAGACCAATGGATATATCAACAACACATCCTCCGAGCCCTTTCAGCAAGAAAAACTTGGATGATTTCTCACTCGAATCTAAGGATTCAAGAACAAACATAACTAGAATTTTAACTGAGAGAGATCTTAGTTCTGGTATGCTGGACATGGGATCTAAAACAACTAAGATAGAATATAGAAGTTCTTCGGACTATGAGATACAGATGAAGCTGTTGGATCAAAATGTAAAGACTAACAGCCCTCCTATTCAACGGAAATACTATCAGGAACTTGGTGGTGGAAGTCCAATGCGTGAACCGTTTTCCAAATCAAGAGGGTAAGCAGAAATATCTTAAATTTTTATTCCCTCCTATGAATTCACTTTAGATCTTAAGCATACTTTATAATGTAAGATTTATGAAGCTTTCAGATGCTCAAGGAATTTTAAAGGGGACTGGCTTGTTTGAGGATTTAATTTAAAACCAAATTGCAATGAAAGAGTTATCACTGTACTAAATGCATGCGGTTTTAAGTTAAACTCTCACTAAAAGAACGTATACATTTCATAATTATGAAATCTTGTAGAATTTATCTTCTTCCTCAATTATTTATGCACTTGTAGTTGTCCCACGATTTGATTGAACAAAATTACAATACTTGTGAAAATTATTTACCAATAACATCTATTCAATTAAAATTAATAATAAAACATTTTTCAAATATTTTATAAATTGAAAGTACTTAAGTTCATAACATTTTATTACGAGTATGAATAGTTATTAATAGTTTATATGAATTCATGTTTGTTCTGTGGAATAATTGTGTTACTCTACTTTAGAAATGTAGTTGCTTTTCATTTATATTTTTAGTCAGGTTTCATATTGAAGCTTAGGAAATATTTTGGTATATATATTTAAAAGTATAAAGATGAATGTGTTAAAGCTTTATTTAATTGCAGAAAAATTAGTAAGGTACCAGCTGCAGAAAGGATTGTTTTAAGAATAAGTATATGTGTTAACATTGGTACTGATAATGGTAAATTGAAAATTGAAAAATTTTGTTTTAAATTTGTTGAGCATAATTCAAGTAGAAATTGACTAAAGCTTTTTATTTTTTCAATTTCAAATAGGGATACTAATTTGGATAGAAGTTGGAGTCCTCAGAGTCATTTGCGAAGAGTCTCACCATCTGGAAGTAGACAAGACAGTTTAAGGAGCAGCTCTCCAAATCGTATCGATAGCCTAAAGCATGGGTGTTCTCCACACTCTGATTCATACAGACGAGAAAGGCTTGTGTCACCATTACATGGGAGGCGAAGCTCTCCACTCCGTGACCGAAGGTTATCTCCACAAGGGGATAGACGCTTACTATCTGTAGGTCGTGATAGTCAAGGATCAACCATGTTTCAAGAAGTTCGACGTCACTTACCAAGTCCTCACGGTATAAGAAGCCCTAAGCACGAAAATCTTTCTCGAAGTTCACCTACAATGTTAGAGCGCAGAGGACAGCATTCTAGACAAAGTCCATCACCTAAGCGTTTTGAGCGATATTCTTCAAGATCACCATCTAGATATAGACAGAGATCTTTTAGTCGATCTCCACCTCCAAGAGGTAGAAGGCGTTCATATTCACGATCTTATTCAAGGTCTTATTCACGCTCCCCTTCTCCACATATTCGAAAACGGCAAATTAGTCCTCAAATACAACGACCAAACTTTGATAAATTTTCTAGTCTGGAGAACCCTAGTGCTCCAGTACTTAATGTAGCTCCATTTTATAATCAAACTCCTCAAGAAGTTCAGTATCCATCAAACTATTTACCAAATGTTCCACAAGCAGCTCAATATACCCCACCAGCAACAAATACCCTTGCACATGCAACATATCCAACTGCTTATCCAAATATCTATTCCAATCAACAAGGTCAGCCAACTTTTCCAATTCAAAATATGAATCAATTTGGAAGCACTGCCCAAGTACCAGGCTATCCATATCAAGCTAAGCAAGAGCTAAGACCAAATTTTAAACGCACAGGTGCTACAACTAATCTGAAAGTCATTGAGCTTCAAGGTCAAAGTGATTCTCAGCTTTCTTTAACATCACCCATAAGCACCAAAGATATTGAAGCCAAAAGTTTGGCGCCTAAGTTTAAACCGATTGGAAGTGATACGTCTCCCATTGAAGATAAAATGAAAATATTGCAAGGAAAAATTTCTGAATCCAATCCAACTCTGTTACTTACCAGGAAGACACAGAAATTAGTTGATGACTTAAGAAAAGATAAATGTCAGAAACTTAATATTTTAAGTAAAGAGCTGGAAAGACTTCAAAAAATACAAGGTACAGTTGATCCTTCTTATTACATCTAGTTGATATTACACTACATATCTACATATAAGTTTTACAGATAAATTATAAATTGAATGGATGTATTACTTTCTTAATAGCTGTAATTTACAATGTTGTTATTCAGTGTTGCATGTACATATTCTCTTAGCCTAATATATTCAATCCATAGCCGCTATGTACTGTTTTTCTTTAAAAGTTGAAAGTTATAGTAACGTTATTAGTTTCAACTTTATACTGGTAAGAAGGTAAAAATATGGACAACATTTTTGTTTTGATAACACGAGGTAAAGGTTGTTTTTACTTCAACCTCCTTAAAGCTCTCATCTGTAAATTCTGAGGTATGAATTTTATGTAGCACATTTCATTGAATTGTACTGAACTTATGCACAATATCTATGATGTTTAATGAGTGATTTTTAAAGGGCAATGTATGTGGCCAGGTACATGGAGCTGTGTTATACCGGCTAGGGTAATTCTTTTTTTTAATCACCCAGCCTTGTGCCTTTTGTGGGTAGGGGGAAAGGCAGAACTAAACAAAATTTATCGTGTTTTGGGTGGGTTATTGGAAACATGTCTCTATCTATCTATCTATCTATCTATGGTGGTGATGCTGAGGAAACTGGAAAGTGTGCAGAGGGGGTAAACTATAACTAATTTTGCCCCACTGACCTGTTTCACACCACCCTGTCAGTGGCCACTTGCATTTGCTCTTTAAATAATTCGTTATATATCATTTATATTGGAATTGTATCCAATGAATTTCATATCATATTTCAATTATTTCTTTCTACTCTTGTTTTGGATACAGGCTTGATGATGCGAAAAAAGCAGAGAGAGAAAGATGGTCACAAAGACCCAATCATTATTGAAAACTCGCGTCTTCAAAGAGAATTGAAGTCTCAAATTGACGAGGTCTACTCTAATTTGGATGAAATCGAAAAGCACTATGGACCTCATCCACCAGAGTTGAAAATTCCAAAATGTAGGGAAACCTCATCTGTTGTTGACGATGATATTATGATTCTTAACCCTGCTGGTGACAATGTGGATAAACATAAGCAAGTTAAAGTTTCTCCCACAACAAGCTTGCAAAAAAACAAGGTAAGATTGTTCTTTAAGTTTTATAATGTTAAGCATATTTCTTTGTAGCAGCTACGTGTACTACAATTAAAACATCTTTGAAGTGCGAGCCAACCAAATTCATATTCTTCCTCCTGCAGACTGAGTTATAGTTTCCAAAGATCTTACTTTTTCACTGAATTATAAATATTTCTTCTGTGGTTTTACTTCATTTCACTGACTTCTTTTTGATAAGTTCATTTTGGTCTATATTCATTTTTCATCTGTGTTCTTCTTCAATATTATGGATATTACTAAGTTGCCAGATTGAGATTGAATCTGTTAATTGGACTTGCTCGTGTGTTCTTTAGGATCTAGTTATTAGGACGTAGTCATCTCATTTGTTTGAATTACCCATGCACTTATAATATCGTTATATATTTCTATAATTAAGTATTCAGTTTTGAAATAATTTTGCAAAAATCCCTTTTAAAGAAATCAATTTAAGGTAAATGTGTAGGACTATGTTTTTAATTGTGTATGATTTAGATAAGAAATAATTACACTACCATTTATGATCTGTTATGAAAATAAGTACAGTAGATTTCAATAAATTTCTCAAGTGCATACGTTAGGAACCAACAATAGTAAAACTTCGAATATTCTTACACTCAGGTTTTTATTTAGAAAAATGTGATTTTGTGCAAACTAAAATTTTACAGATTATGGAAGTTATTAAAAGCTATATGACACTTCCTATTCTTCACAAACTGATTTAGTTATTCAAAACACACACTAACAGTCTTTGTTTGTAGTTTTGTACTCTTTTATGTAGCCTGTGTTCTTCCTGTGATGATGTCACTGTTATCTCAATATGAAAATATTAATATTATATGCTTATGGTTTTAAATTTATAAAATTGGAAGAGGACAGATAAACATAAAGGGTGCTTTTGTAACTTTGAGCTATATGAAATGTCTGGTGATTGCTTTCCTGCAAGGAGAAAACCACCATTTCTGTTTTAAAAAAATTCTGAGTTGGGTTTTCCAGACATAATTGACAAAAGTAGATTGCTTCAATGGTGTCATCTCATAGAGGAACATAATGACTCCTTAATCAAAACCCTGATTCGCTACTTTTTCTTGGTCTAAACGATGTTTAAATCTACCAAAGTACAATATAATTTATTAATGATGCTTCTGCTAAATGATGTATGAAGACCAAAGTGCGTAATAGCAAATACATTTCTAGAGTTGAATGTTAACATTTTCAATTCTATTATTTTGGGGATAATAAAATTTAACTGCAAGTTATAAAATTTTAGTTCAACGCTTTTAAAAATATTTTATGTATAGAGATAATAATTATGCAAATAAACAAGTCTTAAAAAAATGAAATGAAATTGTTCTTTTGAGAAACCAGAATTTGAACCTAGCCACTTGTGTGACAAACCAGCATACTACCATCAAGCCACAACTAGAACGTATGTCAAGAAGTAGTTGGTTATCCTATTTGTTTTTCCTCGCAATAGATATCAGACCAGAATAACCCATTTTTATAATTCCTGACAATTACTTTAGCTTTATTAGCGATCAATATATAAACTTTGTTAGATTCAATAGAGTATTTCTTTTTAATGCTAGTTACCTTTGTTTTACGTTAAGCTGAGCTGCAAATTAGCCTAGCACATGTCTCCTTTGTGTTGCATTTATCGGCAGAAAGCATTTTATAGTTTTTATTCTGCTCTATGAAACAGTTAAAGCGGTCTTACTCTGTTAGATGAGGAATCACAAACGGTGTTCTTGTTTCACTGTTTTTATTACCGGAATTACAGATTTGAAAATTTTAGTATGCATAGTTTGGGAACAAAAACTTTCTGACATTTGATATAGACAACACTAAGATATATTTCCAGTAAATTTTTACTTCTTTTTTAAGAATCTGATCACTTTGGTTAAGCGCTGGATTGCTTAATTGTTTGGTCAATATTGAGTTTGCCCTTGAGCAATTTTTGGGAATAATTTGAAATAATAGAGCTTTGGGTGGAACAGAATTTACCAGTGGTGTATTGCAACCAGTATACAACTGTTTCTCCCAGATTAAGTATTCACATGTGCAAGTTTTTGCAAATACACCACAGAACTCAATCTATAAAAATTTATGTAGCAGTCTCTTATAATTTGCAGAAAAATTAGCAAAACTAGTTTAAGAAGTAAACGGTTATAGACTTGATAAAATGAGGAACAGAATAATCAGATTCTCAAAACCTTGTTTAAAAGTAGAAGATCAGACAATAAACAGTGAGCTGCACCCCCTCTGTTTTAACAAAAAACCATTAACATGGAATCAAGGGTAATTTGATGTGTTAAACAAGGAATTTAAAAAAATTTATTGGATTTTGTTTGCATCTATAGCTGCAAGCTTGTCTCAAATTTGAGCTAAAACAAGAGTTAAAATGTATCTGAAATATCCACAGGGCCAATATTAGACCATCCTATATTTCATTAAATTATGAGCTAGAGCTGAGTCAATTAAAAAAACGTAAATACTATTGAACCCGAACTAATACCAACAAATGCTTTGCATAATAAGCATGAGCCAACACCCTATTTTCTTGAGACATTGAGTCGAGGTTCAATTTTCCTAATTCCTTGAGCCTTGTGTGAACCCAGTGATTTATTTTGGCTGGTGAGATGAGCCTTATATTTTCAACATAATGTCTGAGATCTACTGAGTTTTTGAAAAATGAACACAATTAAGCTAAGGATCATTGTATAATGCGGAATTTTTTTAATTTTTATGAAAACACCTATTTATGACATTTTGTGGAATTTTATTCATTGCCTGATTCCAGATTAAGTTAGTGACGTCCATTATAATTTGGCAAAGAAGTATTGAGATCCCGTTGTCTCAAAATATCTCGTTTAATACTTCATTTATACATTGTGGCTTTTTTGTGTACCAAATTCAGTGGTCTTTCTGACCCACAGTTTGTTGAATACTTATGGAAATAATGCCCACTTGGATTTCCTGAGACATCTGTTTTTTTTTTACATTTAAAACATTGGATGGAATGACAAACTCAAAAGGAGAGAACTACTGCTGGACTAGAGAATGCGATGTTATAATACTTTTTATACATATAACCGATTGACAAGACACCAAGTGTATGATTAATCAGTTAAAATATTTAATATTAAAGTATTTGTTGCGATAACTTAGTGGGAGGTAATGATGTATATCTTTTTTGTAAATAAAGATTTATTTCAACAATTTTTATCAGTTTTTCATCTTAAAATTAACATATAACTGGATTTCTCAAGATGTTTTTCAAAATTGTTGGAGAGGAAAGGACAAGAGTTGTAAAGGTGAAGTTAATTTATATCAAAGATCCACAGCTATCTCAATTCAATTGGCTCTTGATGTTAGCTGCAAAAACAATTGCGATATCATCATCCTTATATGAATGCTGTGCAATTCAACTATATTCTATTTATTCTTAATGCATATTTTTTTAGTAATATCAGTATTACTTGTGTCAAAATTTAATTTAATTTATTGAATCTTTCAAGGGAAAGTTTTCACAACCAGCTGAGGATAACTTTGAGTATTTTGATCCAGGATGTCATTGGTGTAAAATTTGCAATGAAGTTTGTTCTAATGGTCCACGTTTTTTGGCTCATTTAACAACTTTTGAACATAAAAAGGTATTTTACTTCAGTTTTTTTTCATGGTTTTGGTTGCTTGTGATTTTTTTATTTTTAAATTATATAAGGTTAAATTTTATAGGAAGTTAATATTTAGCACAGTGCTTTAACATATTCTGCATATATATGGTAGACACCAAACTTTTCCATACCTGTGTGATTTACTAGAAAATGTAAAAATTCTTTCAAAATATTTTTGACACCTTTCATTGAAATAATTAGTTGTACATAATTGATATTTCCGTAATTAAATTGATCTAAATGTAAGTGGTTATTGAAGTTTAGTACCATAAATATATGTATGCTTTCCCACTGAAATGCAAATATACTGTAATATAAAATTGGAAAAGTAATTAAATCTAGAAAAATCCCCATTGAATTAGTTTCTCTGAATATTTTTTAACATCGAATATCATGATTCATTTTCAGAAAATGCCACCAAAAGACACTCCTTGGGTTATGAAAATTGAATCTGATTCAAAGCAAATGAAGTCAAAGGACTCTAAGAAGACCACATTGAGGCCATTTAAAGGTTTTGCAATGTCTAAAATTTTCTTTCTTAAGTACTATTTGCCTTTTCCTTAATTGGTCCTAGCCAGTTATTTAGTTGAAAGAAAGAGTAATCCAGTAATGCTTTTTGGTACGTAAATAAAGGGCGAATGAAAATAATAAGATGGGCCTGTCAGATTTTTCCAGTAATTTTGGAAGTTAACGAATTATTATAATGCATTTATTAGTTAGTTATTTGAAATTTGTCGCAAACGGAATGCCAAATATTCGTTTCTTGTAAAAATATAAAGCTTTACTTTGGAAAAGCTAGTGATCGTTAACCCTGTTTTCTCATGTAAAAAAGTCGACTGTTAAGCCTAGCTACTCCTTTATCTAGATCCTAGTTTATTCAGTCGGCTAGGACTAGTTAACAACGATGAAGGATCTATAGAATTATTTTATATAGAATAGTGGTGCAAAACCCATTAACATATGTTGGGTCATTTAAACTTTGACAAATTGGCACTGGCATAGGAAGGTACAATTTCTCCATTTTAATCTTCTTAAATGTTTGAAATGCTATATTTGCAGGGTGTTAAGCTATGTAAGCATTAGCACCCTCCATTCTAGGACTTAAGAGGAAAAATTGAACAAGATGAGGCTATGGGTATAGACTTTCAGAAGTACCTTGTAGGATTTTGATAACTTTTTGTGATTTTGTAGTCTTCATAATTTTTTACTTACAAGGGATCACATTTTATCAATAACCAGTTTGATTATGTAATGGTTATAAAAACACAATTAAATACTATTCCGAATGCATTTTAATGCCACAAAATTTTATGGATAATGTGGTATAAGTGAATGCTGTGAGATTTATGTATACCATAATTTGTTTGCTACTTGTTAGTTAAGATAAGCTCAATTAATTGGACATTTTAATTGTATTACTCATTACCTAATCATAGTTGTTTTTTTTTTCTTTTATCAGGAGTTGAATTCATAATGCCAGTTTCTGGTTTTTATTGTAAGCTGTGCAACACTTTTGTTGGGGAAGAAGTTGATGCTGAATCCCATCTTAAGAGCACTGATCACAATAAAAACTACTCTGTAAGTTAAATGATTTTCACTGGAAGTTTTCAACAATAGTATAACAATACTGTTTAATTTTTATTACTTATTACTTTTATTATGGTTTTGTTAATGAAATGTTTCCAATAAGAAATACCATCTGTTTCTTTTGTCAAATAAATTTCATTTTCTCTTTCATTGATTCATTATAAACAATCAGGATCACACTTAAACTTTCAGAAAGTGTAAATATTTTTAAAAATACCAATTTAAGCTATCATAAATGTCAAAAGTCAAACGCTGTTTTGGTAAAATTAGTAAAGCCTTAACAACTATTTACTAGGTAGTTAATATTAGTGGTTATCATACTTTATTGCAACTTAAACGGGCAACAAAATATGGCTGGTGGAAATGGTTAAAGTAGTTTTTGCCCCCTGATCCCCAAATTATGCTTGACATAGCGTTTGTACCCACTTTCCCCCCTAGATTCTTGAACAAATTGCAAAATTAAAGATTTTACCCCTCCCCTCCACAATTTGTTTTATCTTAAATTTTGTGTTATAAATGAGGGGTAGAGATATCTGGTCTAATCTTAAATTAGAGAAGGCTGTGTCTATTTGGTTTATGCCTTTACTTAGTCTATGCTCTCTATTGTAAAAAGCAGGGTCGGAAAAACCTGGTTTTTTAATAAAAACCCAAGAGAACGTTTTTTTGCTTAAATCAGGCTTATTTCAATACTGCTTAATTTTACTTTTGATATATTTTATGCTTTTTTTAACCATGCATAAATATTACCAATCAAATAAAAATTCATATGAGTAATAAAAATGTGCCTAGATTAAACTCTGCCAATCATAAGCAAAAATAGGAATTCTTACCGAAAAACAGTAGATAAAATGAAGATAAATAAAGGATAAAGAACGGTACATGACGACGGAAGGTTTTTGGGTTACATGAGAAAACCTAAGGAAAATATAGGAAACCTTGTAAATGTTTTAGAAATATAATAATTTCATTAAGAAAATGTACAATCACTTAGGAATGATTTTTAGTTAATTAAAAAAAATTATTAAAAAAACCAAATTGTTTAAAAAAAATCACTTGGTTTAAGCCATGGTTAATATTAAGGGTGGTTTAAAACAAGCCAACCCTGGTAAAAAGTGAAGTGATTAGACTGAAAATGTTAAAATACATGAGGTAATAAAGAAACTATATGCTTTATGAAGGATGAAAAGTGGTACTTTGGTTTATAGGTGTCTTCACACTTTTATTGTATTTTTTAATAGGATTTGTGTTTAATTCTGAAATGAGAACTTGTTTGGGAATTCATAGTCAGAACAGTCATGATGCTGCATTGATCAATAAAACATGCACCCCTCTCATGCATGTCAACCAGTGGAGCTGAAATATTAGGGGGGGACTGAGTGCAAAGGAATACCTTGCAGGCCCCCAAAACCACTATTTTAAATAAGCAGCGCCTTGACATCTTTTCTTTCTATCTCCCAAAGTACTGCATTTTTATCCCTTAATAAAAAAATAAAGTTTAATTTCCCTCTATTTTGTTGGTCTTTATTACTATGTATATTTTAACATGGTTATTTTCGTGCACAGATGTAAAAGTCAGTGCTCCCTGAAAATACTTTGATCAACAGTTTAAACTGAATTGTGGAAAGACAACATTTTCCATACGCAGTTCTTTTCTTTGTTCATTCGTGGAGAATCTTTTATCTGTTAAGATTGGATTGAAAGAACACCTTCGAAATCTGTATATCATGCTTGTACTAAAGCAAATTATTAGAATTTAAAATAGTAATTTAATAACCCTATGTTTTCACCATAAACCAAAATTAATGTAAATCCCTCTTATATTTTATTTAGTGATCAAGGTATTCTAGTCCCACCTTTGTAAACCGCCTTAGTTCTACAGACCATAAAACCAGTAAATAAGATATTTAGCATTTAGCTCAGTTCCTTATCGCAATAAATTTTATTCAAGTAGATATTTGTAATACTTTTAAATTAATTATTCAGTAATATCATTATAACTGTTAAGAATCTATTTATAACTAAATCCTCCAACCCTATTTAAGTCCATTTATTTAGGAAGATTAACAAAATAAACTTCATCTTGGCATTCCTGAGTCTTTTATTAACAATTAGTAACTTTGTTTCTGAACGTAACTTAATCCAATTTAATTCTTAGCTGACTACGTAATTTGCCCATAGTCTTCTGAACTAAGAAATTTAGTGATCCTTGTTTCCAACCAATTGTTTTCATACACTACTTTCATTTATTTTATAAAAATAAGACTAATGTCATGTTTTGGATCTATGTAAAACATTTATTAAGTTATTCTTTTGTCTGATGTACCATAGCTATTAATAATTGTTACCTTCTAGAAACATTCATTGTTGAATCCAAGCTATGACAAGAATTTGCAATTTGAAAAGTCACAAGGGTTAGCAGTGTTGAAACGAGAGGAAAAGAAACGTTGGAAGGAAGAAGAAGATAGTAGACTTGCAAAGAAAAAGAAAAAAGATGCTGAAACAGAACGAAAAAAAGTTGAAGCTCAGAAGAAAAATAAAGAACTTGTCAAATCAGAATTAGAGGTTCGTTATATATAGCATTTTTTTATTTTAAACTAATGTACTTTATCCATAAGGACAAAAAGAAAGTTCAAGAATTAGAAGAAAAGCCTAAAGAAACTAACCCAGTTGTTAAGCCATCTGCATCGGATAAAGAAAAAGAGAATATTAAAATGACACTTTTAGCCAAAACTAAAGCAAAAAAAGCAAATGCTGCGCCAGTTATTATTGGTAAAGCTCCTAATTTTAAGAATATTCCATTACCAGGTAAGGCCCTAGATAAAAAAGGTGCTTCGACAGCAGATCTTAAAGTTCAAAATGCTTCTATCATGATGGGTATATCTCCCGATAAAGTGCAAGCATCATCCCTTCTTGATATGCAATATCAGTCAAATTATTACAATAGCCAACAAATGTTGAATCCTCTCATGTCTGGGTCTATGAATCAAATGATGAGCTCCATGATGCAAAATCCAATGTTGAACACCATGATGAATCCTATGATGCAACAAACTGCTTATGATAACATGATGCAACAAGGAATGATGTATAATCAGTATGGTTCTTATTGCACCGATCCACAAATGTATTTGCAACAACAAGTTCAAACAACTCAACCTATCATGAAAGATGACCTTGCACCCCCTGGAACTGAAGAAGAAGTCGTTCCACCAGTATCAAACGAAAATGCTCCTGTAACAAAATCTGCTTTTTCCAGTAAAGGAGAACTAGGTATGCTGATTAATGATACGTGTGTTCCCGTGCCACCAATTACACCTGGACCTGATAAGACCAAAACTGAAGATGACATGGAACTGGCTGATATGGAAGTTGATGACACAGAAGATGGTTCCAAAAATAAAAACTCTAATACAGGAGTAGAAAAACCAGCTATTTTGAGTAAACTTCTAAATGATATTGTTAAAGAGTCTAATGAAATTGACAAAGAAATTGGAGCTTCAACTAATAATTCTACAATCTTTCCAACATTTGACATTGATCCTAGTAATGTTTCTAAAGATTTAGGAGATATTAATAATTACTCAGAAAAACCTGAAAATACTGTAACTGAAGCAGCCAATGATTCTAAAGCTGGATCTAACTTAGATCAAGTATCAAGCACTAATACAGAAAATGTAAAAAATACAATTAATGAAACTAATTTGGGTATCATAAATGAGAAAGAACAGTTGGGTAAAGAACAATATAATCTTGTTGTTTCTGACTCAAATGAGACGTTTAAATCTCTTGAAGAACTAGAAAATGAAATCAAAGCTTTAAATAAAGATTCTGAAATTGTAGATTTAGGGGCAAACACAATCCATTCTGAATCCCAGAAGTGTAAAGAAAAGGGTGAAATCTCAACAGATGTAATTTCATTAATGGAAGAAAATATGACTATTCAAAGCAATAAAGATGATACATTGTTAAATGCTAAAGGTAAGTCATGTTCCTTTTATGAACCTAAAAGGTTACACCTACACCCTTGCAAAGATAACCGGGTT
The DNA here is from genome assembly GCF_980474605.1 of Leiobunum rupestre. Lineage (NCBI taxonomy): Eukaryota > Metazoa > Arthropoda > Arachnida > Opiliones > Sclerosomatidae > Leiobunum > Leiobunum rupestre. The sequence continues at coordinate 23,471,673 of NC_143387.1, forward strand.
GCCACAAAATTTTACGATTCAAATTCCCTGACTATTCCCGGTTTTTCCTGACCACTTTAGAGATTTTCCCCCGACTTTTTAAGACCTAAATTTTTTGTTACATTTTACTTTTCTCAGGAGTTGATTAATCTAAATGGACTTATATTTAAGTAAAAAGGTTATTGCAATGTTGAAAAATTAGCCAAACTTTCAAGGAAATAAGTGGTAATCATAGAATTTGTCATAGATCTAGAGTAAAATTACCTTCAAAAAGGCTCAAGATAAAATTGAATTACCTGACTTCTCCCTGAGTTTTTACAAAATCTTAAAATTCCCTGACCTTGCACGAACAGGGTGCCATCAAAGTTAGGTGCGGTCTTTTCTATAGTTGATTACCAGGGTAACTATGGGGCTAAGCGGGGGTCTGGCAGCAGCCCTAGCTCATGTTTCCCCCCCCCATAAGCGCGCGCTCGCTTAGTGAACTTTGTTCTAGGCGGTACTGTAGCAAAAGAAGTATTTTCCTACCAACTGAATAACAATTTATTACCCCTTCAACTAGTAACTTGAAATATGCTGACAACTTGAGCATACTTAATACCAAGTTAATATCAACTAATAAAGTGGAGCTTCATGCTTATGGTAATAATAAATAAAAATACACTTTCATTATTTGCATGAGGGTCATTCCGAAACTATAGTCGGGTTTATGACGTCGTATTGTATACGCGAAATACTTTTAAATAATTATTAATTAAAAACTTAACTCATGCAAATAATGAAAGTGTATTTTTATTTATTATTAATAATGTGTATACAAACTAAATGCAAATTGAAATCCAACTTATTTATTGGTAAGGGCTGGGACTTTTAGTCCACAATTAGTGATCATGCAGCTTTACATTTGAGTCAGGGTTGGGGATAGAAAAAAAAAACCCCGGGTCAGGTTGGGGCTTTTGAAATTTTTATTGTTAAGGGTTTTCTAACTACAAAAGTGACAAAACTCTTTCAAAAGTGGCACATCTATTTAAAAGTAAAAGTAAAAACGAAATCAAAACAACTCCGAATGAGAGGCGACCTTCGAACCACAGAAGTGGCTGAGATAATAGGTGTTTTCATAAAATCCTCATCAAAGAACTGCCTAGAAAGTGATTTACTCTAAGAAGGGACATGTAGCCTGTAGTCTTTGGTTTTTATTGAGTTTTTGGGAAATATGTTTGCCAGCTTGTTGATGTACATTCATGCTAGTTGCACCGCCGTTTTTAGAACTGGAACGTAATGAACTGAACTCCCATCAAAGACTGATGGGCAATTTTTGTTGGAAAAACCTCATAGCCCGACAAAAAATTTAACTTCCCGACCCGAATAAGGATCACCCTACTTACCGGGTTGGGGTCCCCGTACGATCACTATCCACAATCCTTTTTTAATCAAAATATCTGTTTCACAAATAAAGTAAATAATTAATTTGAAAGCCTAGAACCCATTAATGTTTTTTACATTTTGATTTTTTTTAAATCTTATTTCACCTTAAATATAATGGAAACTTCATATTGAACATTTGTTTAGGAAATTAGGAGTATAAACTTTCTTTTTCCTTGTTGGAATTTAATACAACTCATTAAATAATTATTTTAAATTATGCCTTGACTATGATGTGAAATCTTTGATTATTTAGGAGTGAAAAGTGTGAGAGCATTTAGAACTATGCCATTTTCAGGGTATCAAGCACACCATGAAAAATCAGTGCCTCTAATAGTTGAAATAGAAAAAATTCATTTTCGCTTTGGAAAACCATTCAATTAATGACTTAATGGTTTTGCAAAAGTATCAAATGATGATTTTTGGAAGTGACTATGTATCCTGATGGAAAAGAAATAGATCCAGAGCTCTCAAAATATCAAATTAAAAAGCCAAAATGAAATTTTTTGCACAAAACCTTTCTAATCTTAGCAACAAATAATTTTTTGGTTGTAGGTTGTGCAATTTTAGATTCTACGTGTGTTAAATTGAATACACCTTTCATTGAAAACATGGACAACCTAAGTGAGACCACCAAGTGTGGTCATAATGATTGTGGGCACACCACCCTTGATAACTGGTAGCTAGATTTCTTTCTGACAGTAGCTTTTTATCAACAGCAATTATCTCAACCCAGTTTAAGTGCCAAACATTACATCAGTACACTGACAATGGAGCATTTTAATATTATCAAATACTAGCCTGGTTTTCAAGTTGATAGATAAAGGCTTCTATTTTAACAGTTTTAACACATTTTATTGTAATTATGTCATAGAACAATTAAATTCTGATCAAGATTCAAGGAAAGGGTCTGATCAAGATTCAAGGAAAGGGAATGAAAGTCATGGAACTAGTGGTACTTTTGGTAAGTTCCTTAAATTTACTCCTACACGGCTAAAAATTTATATTTTAAATTTTAAGTTAAGCTATAGTTACCATTCCTTTCTATGTAGCTCATCTATTTCTATAAGTACGAAAGATGTGGTAGAATACAACCTGCCTATAATGGTACAACCAGGCTTTTGGTGATAAATTTTAGCTTATTTACATTTTTGAATAGTTAGATATCATACCTACAACTATATTCTTAAATTCAGTATTACTGTAAATTTAATGCTTGGTCTCAATGTCATTCTATTTGTTCTCCCATCTTTCAAGTCAAGAGCAATACTAAGACAGACTACAAAATATTTGCTGAATCTATGGATATATTTGTATGAGTTAAGGTAGTTACTGCATTAGACATGTAGGTCTTGAAGTATAGCACATGACACTCCTAACCCTCTAAAAAGTATAAACCTATGTGAGAGAAAGAATGAAACAAGTAAGTTTAGTAAATTATTTTTCCCCATAATGATGACCTTTATCGAATTATGTATTGTATTATATTTTGATGAAAATTATGGAAGGTGTTTAGTGCTCAGCCGTCTCCTGTTAACAATCAAATTCCAAAAATCCCCGTATCTTATACTATTTAATTCATTTATAAATGGCAAACTATCATGAAATTAAAACCAATGTTAGTGCTAGCTGGCATGAAAATTTCTTAAAGCCTTTTTCTAAATGTCAAAATATTAAGTTTAAACACATGCAAGCTCCTAGTTTGAGATGAAAACAAATAGGGCTTAAAATTAAACTGATTTTATAGCCCGCTTAAAACAGTGCATGCAATATAAAGAACATGTATAAACTGTAATGCAGCTTCTAAATTATGGCCAGAATAAAGTTAATTGAACCTGAGTCAGATAATTAATTTTAGAAGTGCATAAATACTAACCGTAACTAAAAAAAAGAATGAAAATGGGCTGACCACTTCAATAAACTGTATTAGCCAATTTGAAGAAGATACTATTAATCCAGATTACATATTCCTATTTACACTGATTGCTTCCATTTATTTTAATCGGGAACATGTGTTACACTAAACATAAAAAATTTTACTATATCTACAGTGTAATGTAAGTCATAAAATTTACCGTATTTTTCCGAAACAAAGAAAAAAAGGTTTTCATTCCATAATTAGCCTATGGTTGATTGCAAATTGAAATTTAGTGGCATTTTCGCCTCATTTTGTCTACTCCAAAAGTAAAACTAAACCTCTAGACTCCTGGGGAATAATAAAGTGTGGTGGAATTTTTATTTTGGGCATTAGTTGTCAAATCAACAGGCACATTCTAAGTCTTTCATTCAAGACATCCCCTTTCTAGAAGAGCAATGCGCATTATAAAGACTTGTTTATATTCTAAGGCTCAAGTAGGGCAGGTTAAGCTATTTCCCAACCTAAAATATATTGGGTAAAATAGGGGAGCTGAATTAAGGGTGCCAAAATAAAGAACAATGAAGTGCAAAGCCATGGGTTATGAATAATATTTAGTAATAGAGGCAGATACCAGAATTTAAAAAAATTCAGAAAAGAATCAAAATTTTTAGTCAAAACTAGCCAAATTTTCGTTCAGTGCTTTTTTCCTTTCTGCCCATGAAAGGATTTTCCTAAATGAGACGTGTAAAAAAAACTTTTCACCAAATGGTCCATCTTTAGTAAATGTTGAATTACCCTTGAAAAATGTTAAATTGACCTTCAAAATGTTTATCTTGAATCTGTGCTAAAATCTGAAAATATGAAATAACTACCATGATTAAAGCTATTAGACGTTATATTTTTGGGATTTGTAACTATAATAAAAAATTAGACGTCTTATAGATCTGTGCAAAAATATTAAGTGTACAATTGGAGGTCAGAGCCTAGGATCTTAGGTCTCCCTTACCAAAAAATAAGTTGGCTTTTAGTTTGTATTTAGTTGGTATACACATTTTAGTAGGTATTAAGTTGGTTTTAAGTTGTCAGCATTTTTCAATAAACTAGTTAAAGGGGTAATAAGTGGATATTAAGTTGGCAGTATGGTTTTAGTTGGTAATAAGTTATTTTTATGTATGGTTTTAGTTAGTATTTAGTTGGTATTTGTTCCAAATACAAACTTAAAACCAAGTTCCTAGACCACTTAATTTTTGGTAAGGGTAAGCTTACTCTTACTAGCTAAAACAACGACACTAAATAAACAATGTGTCATCAATTAGTTGCCAAGATAAACTAGATCCTTGAATTTTTATTTGTGCAAGTTCCCAAACCAATTAGGGAAATTGTTAAGCCTACTTTATGGATATATTTTCATGTAATTAAAATTTAGTGAAATTTACTAAAAATAATGAACATAACTTTTGTACTCATCCTCAATAATTTATTCGTGAATGATTAAACAGTTCACCAACCCTTTACCCTCAATATAATAATAATTTTTAATATTTGAGAAGTAAGAGGTGCAGTGATTGAATAGGCGCAAAATATTTAACTACCCAACTGACTCATTTAGTTTCATTTGATTTTAAGAGTAAAAGACTGGGCTATTATATGGTGAAGGATAAACCTTCCTTTACTCTATTTTTAATTGCTATATAGAATTACCATCAGAACAATCTACAACTGAGCCTGACCCTTCAATAAATACTGATGAAGCTCTAGGGGATGAAACTGAGAGGGCAGAAACTGATGTTCCTAGCAATGGAAGTCCAAGGCTTGCCCTTGAGGATGGTTCTTCTGGTAAAAATAATTTTGTGTATTTATAGGATTTTGTAACCTGCCAAGTCTTAGGTGTTCATTGTATCTTAAATATGAAATTGGTAAGGGAGACCCTATTTTATTGTTCCTTATCAAGAGTTGAGTGTACAAATTTCACAACCATTTGTTTTTTCCTACACCTGTAAGGTTTTAAGGTATCATTACCAGTTTACTGTAATATTATTTTCCATTTCAATTTGAAAAATAAACTCAAACCGTGTTAACCTTTAAGAATTTATACCTACTATTTTTGAAAGTCCATATAGAAATGCAGACAGTTACCTCAAATGTTGGAAAACCAATTAAGAGTAAATCTAACCACGAGACTAATTACTAGATTTCAGTTATTTTTCCCCCCTTCGGCCTGAAATTGTGCTCAAAACTTATGAATGATGAGACAGCCCTTGCCAAAAAAATAAGTTGTCTAGGAACTTGGTTTTAAGTTGGTATTTGAGACTAACATTAACTAAAACCATACTTAAAAACAACTTTACACCACCTAGACTACTAAAAACCAACTAATTACAAACTTAAAAAAGTATTTTCCCACCAACTTAATAACAACTTATTTAACTACAGTAAGGGGTAATAAGTTGTTATTAAGTTGGCAGTAAAATATTTTTTTAAAGTTTTTAATTAGTTCGTTTTTACTAGTCTAGTTGGTATTAGGTTGTTTTTAAGTATGGTCTTAGTTAATATTTAGTTGGGGCAAAATTGAACTACAGCGGCCTCATGTAATTTTGCTTTTTTTTGGGTGGAGAATGTAGCACTTGACGCGTAGATTACGAAACTATTTTTTTTGGGCCGCAAATGATTATTTTTTTAATTAACTTAATTTTAAAAAAGTAGTAATTTTAGGGGATTACCGTTTTTTTTTGGCGGATAATGTTGCGCTTGACGCGTACATTACGAAGTGATTTTTTTGGGCCGCAAATGATAATTTTTTAATTAACTTAATTTTAAAAAAGTAGTCATTTTAGGGGATTAGTAACGTTTTTCTAAACAATAGTTCCGTCGTGTATCCGTCGACACCACTTTTTTGACGCGCCCCAGCCCCATTCCGAGCATTGACGGTGGGCCTTCTGTAATCGTACCTAGTGGCATCGTAATTAGTGAAATCGTATCAACTTAAATAGTAACAAAAATGAGAACAGGTTTGCTTCCAAAACACGTATAAGACGTTACTAAAGTCCCCGTTATGGCGCCTGACGCACTTTGAGATTCCCCGTATTGGCGCCTAACGGCGCCGCGCACTCACTTCGCTCAAGCGCTGGGGGCGCGCGGCGCCTCCCCAACCCCATACTAAAAAAAGCGATGGGCCATCTATAACGCGACCTAGAGGACAGTACCAAGCCTTACGCATCAAGTATATACTTTTAATATCAACCAGAAAAAAGCGTTTGTGGCCCAAAAATACAAAACACCTAGATAATGAGAAACACTTGTAATTGATTTTATAAAGTACGGGAATATTACTCTGTGGCCCAAAAATACAAAACACCTAGAAAATGAACAAAAACTGTAATTGATTTTATAAAGTACGGGAGTATCACGTTGAAATTATTAGGACACCAAAACTGTGGTGTCGGCGAACACACGACGGAAATAAGTACAACGAAACACGTGAAAATGCCCAATAATTAGAAATTTTTAAAATTACATTAAAAAATTAAATAATCATTTTTGGCCCAAATAAAAAATACCCTCAGCATCTACGTGACAAGGTCTATCAGGCGCAACCAAAATTAATATAAAATTCAATGAGGCCGCTGTAGTTAAATTGACTAAGTGGAGCCAAGTCTATAAGCTGAGATTTTCCATAAATAAGTCGGCGGCAAACACCTTCGCCGCAAAAAGTGTTATGAAAAGACTCCCAATCTATAAGATGACAACAAGCTTACCTTTCTTCCTCACGTCGAGGAAGTTAGTGTCCGGGTGACAAAGCTTGTGCAAAACATTGCCTGTTTTGCGAGGGTTGAGTGGGGCCTCGACCATAAAGCGTTAAGGACTATCTACAATGGCTGTATTGTTAGAGTGGTGGCTTACGCTTGTGGTGCTTGGTGGAAGAGCACGCAGAATAGTGCTATGATGAGGAAGTTGAGCTCAATACAGAGAATTGCTGCCCTTCGTATCACCGGACTGTCTCGAGCGATGCACTGAGGGTCCTTGATGGTATACAACCGTTAGACCTGGTAGTGAGCCAGGAAGCTGCTGTTTTCAGGTCCTTCTCTTTTAGAGACAGCAAGCACTGTGAGGTGGAGTTAAGAGGTGGTAACTACCTCTACCCAGGTGACCCATGGGAGGACCACCCAGCGGTCAGGGATATCATAAACATCGTAGAGCAACTACCCAAAGGCAATGGGGTAGAGGTGTTTACTGACGGTTCGTTGTCCAGTAGGGGTGCCGGAGTGGCATTTGCTGTGTACAGGGATGGTGTAGAAGTGTATAACGAGGTCACTCGCATTAATGGTAGGGTGGGTGCGTTTTCTCTTGAGCTTTTAGCAATACATGAGAGTATTTGCTGGTTAAGGACGCATGGTCAACGTCTTGGTGATGGTGCAACGGTCTTTACGGATTGTCTTTTTGCTATAAACGCATTAAGCAATTATAAAAACAATCATGGCCTATGCCATTAAAACCGTCAGGTGTTGAAACGGATGGTGACGCAGGTCACTTTTACTTGGATAAAGTCGCACACGGGTTGTGCAGGGAATGAAAGCGCTGACTTTCTTACAAAGTCAGCAACCGAAATTCCAGAGGAGAAGGAAATGAAGCCAACTAAGTTGGTGATATAAAGGTGGCTCAATGAGGTGACGACTCAAAGGTGGCAGGAGTCGTGGAATGTCATTGAGAAAGGCAAAGTAACTAAGAAGTACTTTCCTCAGGTCAAAAGTAGTTTCAATACGAACTACTATTTGACGCAAATCCTAAGTGGACACGGTAAGTTCCCACTTTACCTGTTCAACTTGGGGCATATTGCATCCCCCAAATGCATATGCGGTGCTCTGGAAGCAGACTCCGAACACTATGTTTGTAATTGTCCCAAAACGAACCATTTGATAAGAAGACCACTCCAAGCGGATGGTCTTCGAAATCTGTATAACGAAACGATCAACGATCTTGAACGTGTAATGCGTTATATCGTTGTGAATTTTGACGAACTCACGAGTGAGTCATGAGTAGGTGTTACAAGTATACGGTTGTATATTTGTTTTGTGTACGTTGTTTAGGAAGCGTTTCCTAATTTTGTATACAGGTCAACGGCTCGGCCGGGACAAATGATGAAAAACCCCTGTAATGCTTAGGCGGTGCACGGGGTATATAAATACAATAGTCTGATGTAGTTCACTTCACCCTTAGTTTGTATTTGTCTCAAATACAAACTTAAACAAGTTCCTAGACAACTTACTTCTTTGGTAAGGGAGTTTAAGACTACATCAGTTATACATTGACAGTAATGTAGAATTTTGTTCAGTGATATAAGGAGGGAAAGTGATAGTTATAAGTACCTGTTCTGAAGCTCAGTGGTCAATCAATCACTGTTACCACACCACAAAAATAAACTGGAAGATAAGTTGGTCTCAATTGGTAATGGTGCACATAAAGCGTTCACAATGGTGAAAAATTAATTAGCAAGTTGTATGTTATTCAATTTATCACTAGTTTCAAAACAAATTTAAAATTTATTTAAAAATAATGAATGAAGGTTTAGTTTAGTTAAAATAAATAAATCTACACAGTAATTTAAGCCTAATCATGAAATATGGAGAAACATCCAGACCAAAACTGACACTAATTTAGAAATTGACAAATCCATCAAAATAAGAAATGAGAAAAACCATAAGAAACCATTAATTAAATATTTTGCTCTTTTCACAAATTGTGATAAAAAAATTAACTTTTTTCAACCTTGGAGAAAACAGTGATTGTGATTGGAACAAAACCCATTCCCTAAATTATATAACATTTACCAAGTCCTCCTCAATATTTAGCACCATGAATCTTAAAAGTATTGAATTACCTCCAAAAATAAGCCTATTTATTGTTTTAGCAAAATAAAACATACTATTATTAAAAATGTGAGTTTCCAGTATGTGACCCTTAGAAATCTCCCTCCCCTTACCTGAATTTGTGAACTACCCTTTAAATCAGAAAATGGCGCTAGCATTATGTTACACTACAAAACTACAATTTACTTAAATTCGAGGTTGGCTAATGGTCACTTTAATAATGAACTGATAGATTTCCCATCTATCATCTGATTATTGTAGTCTTTGACAAGAAAGTTCATTGTTCCATTTACCTATTAAAGAAGGTAAAGGCAAGTTCTCAACATTTCCTTGAGAAGTGAAAATTAAGTTTTTGAAGGTTTTTGGAATGTGTAAGCTTTAATTTACTTAAAAATTTCGAACTACTACTGGCCTTAAATTGATAAAAAATGGTATCTGTAATACTTCGTTCTAATTTCAGATGAACATTCTGAGGATGGTGGAAGTGAAGGAACCATAGTCATGAGTGACATGGAAGTAGTAGATGAATGACAAAGAAAGATGGTGAAATGTTTACCATCTCACCTCATTTGATGTGCTGTTAATTGCAAAAATGAATTTCTGATATATTCATATAAATTGTTAACATTTACTTTTTGTATTTATTGCACATTTAGATGTTAACTTCATTTATGAAAATCGTTTAACTAGTTTTAGATGAAAGTATAAGTTAATTGCAAGCATTTAAACTAATAATTTAGTTAGAGAAACTAAGTCGCATATTTTAACTACTAAACTTTCTCTTTGTATTTGATTGTATCTGCACATTAGTGTCATAGATTTTTGATAGTGCTCTTTCTTTTATTTGTTTTCATAAAAAAATCCATAACTGTTAGGGAACATATATTACCTCTCATAGTCATAACTTCCTTAAACCACAGAAATTAAAGAATCATTAAATTGTTTATCTTTATTTTAGAATGAGGTTTTTACTACCACACTCGTGAAAAATGGCAAAGTACGTTGTTAAGGAGAAATAGCTTTTGACTTCATTAAACAGGCAAAAATGATTTTCCATGATGTTTTGCAATGTTATTAAGTCTAAAGCAAGCTTTCACTGTTCTGACACCTATTTTCATAATGAATATGCTAGCAACAAACCTCATTTAAGTAAATGTGTCATATTTCTTATATTTAGAAAAATTTTATTTAACTCATTGATATCAAATGTATCTAAATTACTGTATACACTTTTAATCGTAAAATCTCTGCATCTGTCATTCTAAGGGTTTAGTGACTATTTTAATTTGATTTTTTTGTTAATAAACACGCATATTTGATAACATGTAAAATGTGTGCATATATTTTATCAATAAAGGTCATCTTCACAAAATTTGAAAGTGTTTTGTAAGATTAAAATGAATTATAATAATTTTGGGCTCATGTGTATATTAATAAAACGTATGTGGCCAGAGTAACACTTTATTAAAACCATTAGTTTACCAAATTTGGTAAAACCATACACTGCGTTTAATGCTACTAACAACTTTCAATTAGCTATAACTCAATCACATAAGTTGAATTAGTGTTTTTTTTATTTGAACCAAAAAAATTTGGCTGTTTGTATGTACAGGGCCTCCAATATCAATAAGGACAGGTGTGCGCTATATAACCCTCGACGGTCAGCTTTTTGAAGATTAGATGGTAATTAATCAAATGTGATATTAATAGGGGAAACGTCCGAAAATCTACTAGTTATCAATTGTCCTTTTGTCTGGCGTCTTCGCTTCTTCTTTGGAGAGGAGGGATTTCTTAACTTCTTTTGCGCAGGGGTCTAGTTCCGACAGTCCGATACGGGCGAGGGGGGGGGAGGGGCTCGCGAACAGTCACCACACTTCGTCCAAACGCACGCGGATAGGATTGCACGTTTTTGAAGTGAAAATATGGCTGTCAATAATGCGCGTCGGCAATCGAGAGTTTTGCTAAATCAACAAGAAACAATCGTAGAATTTATAGAACAAAATATAAATTTCGTAACCAAAAAATTCAGCGCTAGTTTTACAAGTAGAAAACTTGATGAAATGTGGGAACATTTGACCCAATAGGCGCTTAAATAAATCATCTTCCAAGGAAATCTCCAGGGAGTAATATTTCCGAGAGCCAGGACCGGCAAGATATTTATTATATTGAAATAATTAAAACTTTTCACCTGTAAACCGAACGTCGGGTTTTTGTCTAGCCTTATTATGTCAAAAAGGCTATTTGGTTAAAAGGGAACGCCATGGGTAACGCTTGTTGCTGCCGTGAAGGTGATAAATTTAAATTAGTTTAACAAGCACTATATAAACATTGATTTGCAGGTCCTGGTTCTCAGAAATATTACTTCTTGGAGTATTCCTTGGAGGATGATTTATTGAAGTGTCTATTGCTCAATTGCGATGGAACAGGGCCAACTAAAACTAAAGATAAATGGGTCATTCCATGGAGGTTCGAACACAGAGGGAACCATGGGTCGTCCGATCTTAATGAAATTTTACACACGGTGAATTGTGGCTAATGGAGGGCCAATTGTGAAATTTTAGCCTAAAATAATGAGTGGCTCCGAAATTATAGACTTTTGAAAATACCCCACGTTTTTAAGGTTTCGTTTGTGCAAAAGTCGTACCCCTAAGTGTTACGGTGAATAACATTTTAGCGACCAAGGCTAATATCATGCGAATCTCGTCTCTAGGACAATTCATAGCGTTGATTTCTAAAATGCCAACAAAAATATTGTATCTGTAACGGTTGTTTAAAAAATCGAACGTTTTTCAAAATATTTAGTGCATGGGGGTCAACTTTGAAGCCAAGTACTGAAAAAGGGCATACTCCGATTTTAATGTTTCCTCTATATATTGATAGCCATAAACCTAAGCTTTCATATGATGTGCAATATGTTTGTGATATCGGGGCGTTAAGACCCAAAAACAAAACAAACATTATTTTTCATGAAAAACACGTTTTTAAGAAAAAAAACACCATATTTTTATTCAGCTCTGATAAATTTTATTTAGATTGAAATATAATCTGTGCATTCGCTATGCAAAATTTAGGAATTTTCAACTTGGTTGACTTCCGTTGAGATGACGACAAATTAAAAACCATTTAAATCTAATTTAACGAATAAAGATGGTGACCTTTTTTCTCCCGCATTATATCGGTCGTTCTCTTCACTAAAATATTACTACTTATTTCTTGACCACTTTTATCTTTATTTCGTCTGCTCTAGATTCTGCTAGTTATGTTACTTGTTCTGATAGTTGACAGATGGGCGGTTTTCCGCCCAAATTGGGCTGCTTGGAGGGTGCTATTGCGGGAAAGAAACCTTTGGACGAGAGGCGGTTTATTGGGCTAGTTTCAAAAATTCGATGCGAAGTAACGCCGTACCTGGTTTTTTCCATTTCGACGACCTGTATTAGTATTAATTTCACAATACACTCTTTTATGCGCGTCTTACTCTCATCATTTCCTTCAAAGGCAGCTTCCATAGCCGTGCTACACGTTACAACGTAGCTCTACCGTTGGATTTTTTCCCACCAAAAACCCGTTCTTGGGCGGGAATTTGGGCTATTTTGGGATTTTGGCTTCACAATTTAGAAATAGATCTACTAAAAATACGTGATAAAACTCGAATCCGTATGAACAAGTAACAAAACTAGCAGAATCTAGAGCAGACGAAATAAAGATAAAAGTGGTAATATTTTAGTGAACAGAACGACCGATATAATGCGGGAGAAAAAAGGTCACCATCTATATTCGTTAAATTAGATTTAAATGGTTTTTAATTTGTCGTCATATCAACGGAAGTCAACCAAGTTGAAAATTCCTAAATTTTGCATAGCGAATGCACAGATTATATTTCAATCTAAATAAAATTTATCAGAGCTGAATAAAAATATGGTGTTTTTTTCTTAAAAACGTGTTTTTCATGAAAATAATGTTTGTTTTGTTTTTGGGTCTTAACGCCCCGATATCACAAACATATTGCACATCATATGAAAGCTTAGGTTTATGGCTATCAATATATAGAGGAAACATTAAAATCGGAGTATGCCCTTTTTCAGTACTTGGCTTCAAAGTTGACCCCCCATGCACTAAATATTTTGAAAAACGTTCGATTTTTTAAACAACCGTTACAGACACAATATTTTTGTTAGCTTTTTAGAAATCAACGCTATGAATTGTCCTAGAGACGAGATTCACATGATATTAGCCTTGGTCGCAAAAATGTTATTCACCATAACGCTTAGGGGTACGACTTTTGCACAAACGAAACCTTAAAAACGTGGGGTATTTTCAAAAGTCTATAATTTCGGAGCCACTCATTATATTAGGCTAAAATTTCACAATTGGCCCTCCGTTAGCCACAATTTACCGTGTGTAAAATTTCATTAAGATCGGACGACCCATGGTTCCCTCTGTGTTCGAACCTCCGTGGAATGACCAAAATAGAAAAAAGTAAATTAAAGCTTATTACATAATATTTGTTCATTTCAGATAACACAACTTTTTGAATTAAATTTATTCAAGGTTCTAGCCGATTGGAAGAGTAATACAAAAGCAAAAGCAGCACTTGCAAAACGAGAAATGAGTAAGACTGGTGGTGGTGCAAACACCAGCGAGTCGTTATCATTAAAAGAGAGACTTTTGATGAAGAACTAGTAGGTGGTGTAAGAGACTCAAATGAATTTGGAATTCCTACTACTGTAAGTATTGTAGTCCTCGGTTTTTTTATCCTTAATTATCTAATTAAAAGCAACTAGTGGCATGTAGAAAACTACGTGGCAAATTTGACCGAACTACACCGGAACTCTTAGTTCATATATTGCCACCGTAAATTAGCACCATAGGTCGACTAATTTGAACTAAATCATCACGGTTTTCCCCTAAAAACCATTTTTGTTGCACTGTAACTATTAATTTGTAGTTAAATTTTATAAATGTTCCTTATCCAAATTTTCTGAGGATTTTTTGGGGCCCTTTTTTGATGGACTTTCTTATTATTTTTTCGCATATTACTTAACTTGTAGTGGTTGTCAATAGCATTTCTCATCAAACCCCTTTAATAAGCATAGAATAAACTGAAATTTTGCCCCCTAGTAGATTCCTGTTTCGTAATTTTGAGTGTCCAATAATGAAATCCAGTAAATGCTAATTTTGAAAATTAATTAGTAGTAATATAAAGTATAAATGTAAATTTTATACTTCATGTAAAAATTGAAACATGTTAAAAAATATTTTATCTATGACACTACCAAAAGGTACTATGTAAATTACCATCATAAAAAATATAAATTAATCAATTTTTTTTCAATGTAAAATGATTTTATTTTTTTATTGAGCAAAGAACACTGAGTAATTTAATGGAAAATGGTATTAGACTAATAGTGTTAAAATACCTGAACATTACACTAAACAGTACCTTAAAATAATTAGTTTACCTTTATAGCACCAACTTGTTTTAATTTCTAATTTTGGTAAATCACATGCCTAATGTCAATAGCGTGAAAGCCCAGTTGCCACATACACCAAAATAAACCTTTTTTCTAGGGGGAACGACTCATAATTTCGAAAAAATCACAACTCCGAATACAAAATTCCCATAAATTCCCATATCGCCGAATTCCCATTTCTCCGAATTCCCATAACTCAGAATTCCCATTACGTAGAAATCTCATATCTTCGAACCAAAACCCCGAATACAAAATTACCATAACTTCGCATTCCCATAACTTCGAATTCCCATAACTGCGAATTCCCATAACTGCGAATTCCCATAACTTCGAATTCCCATAACTTCGAATTCCCATAACTTCGAATTCCCATAACTTCGAATTCCCATAACTTCGAATTCCCATAACTTCGAATTCCCATAACTTCGAATAGTAGTTTTTTGAGTACAGAAATGCTAATTATTATTCTCAACTCAATCTTGAAGTTGGTTTTCGTTGTAAAGCTCTCTTGCGGAAGTGAATAGGAGAAAGCGTGTTGATTTCAAATAAATGATCAAAAAAGGACTATAATTAACGGAAATAATGGAAAGATTCAATAGGCCATATCATAAGTAACATAATAACAGTAAGAATGACAATTAACGAGATTTACAATGGAACTGATTTTCATAGCTATTGCGCAATCCAGATGTTTTATCAGCACAGAGCCCCTAGTGTCTAAAACACGCGAGACTTCCGCCTAAGCCAAAATATCTGGTTTCCGATAGATCGGCGGAATATTACACTTAATTGATAAAATAAAAAATAAAGTTCGGCGGCACGAGCCCACATATGTTTTTTGGCACGCGTGATTCGCACGCGGGCTTCAAAACAAAGGCAAAGTTCCTCACGACTCCAGAACGGGCTCTCCGATATTAGGATTATATTCTTAAAGAAAATTATTCACCAAGGACGGTAACTTCAAGAGAGTATCTTTGTCGCAAAAAGGTTCTGTAAGGAAATTAGAATTAAAGCAATAGAAAGTGTCCTATGGCTATATCTAGTTATATATTTGAAACTCAGGTATTATAAATATCATACGTCTATAATATTTTTCAATAAGTATATCACTTTGGAAAATATTTTACTAACGTCTCGTAAGAGCTAATCACAGAGTGACGTCATCATGGTACGAAAATCGCCCCGCTAGACACGATAACGAGCAGATGCAAAATGTCACCGAAGTCCATTATAAAGTCTCTCTCGTATCTAGCTCTCAGTAAAAGTTTTGCATGTAAAACATAGGAAGTGACAGACTTATGTAAAATATTATAAACTTATGTAAAATATTATAAATTTATGTAAATATGTACTGGTGAAATAACATCACCCGAGTTCAACTGAGAAATTACCTATAATTGAAAATTATCATTAATGTGTATTTGTAATTTAAGATAAAATCTTGTCACATCAGGGCCGTGCCGAGCTTTCGTGGGGCTTCGATTTGCACCCCCCCCCCCTCTTGAACTTTTCCCGTGGGCACCTTCAGCTTGCGGGCCCCCTAACAGTCGCCAATGAGGATTTCCCCCCCCGTCCCACTTTCCCCCCGTCTGCACGGCCCTGTGTCCCATATCAACTTATTTCATATCTCAATCTAATAATCACCCCGATACTCATCCACGATCATTGCCAATTTATTTGTTGAGAATTTGGAAGACGTTTTATGGACGATATTTTCTTTGTGTGGTCAGGCAATAGACAAAATTTAGACGCTTTTCACCAATCTATTAATAATATTAATTCGAAAATTAAATTTACTTTAGAATTAGAAAACTCTGGTCGATTATCGTTTTTAGATATTAATATTGAGAAAAAACAAAATGCCTTATGTTTCACGATGTACCAGAAACCAACTCATTCAAAACCGTTTCTAAATTTCAATTCCAATCATCCTCACCAGGTGAAAACATCAGTGATAAAGGGTCTTAAAAGCCACATTGAGAAAATATCTGATAATACCATTTTAGATAAACAAATTATAACTAATCAATGAACAAGCTCGGACTATCCTAAAAATTTGGTGACTTCTATTCTGAACCAAAATATAGTTCAAAATTTAAAACCAGTTGATTATGGAAAATTAAAAACATTGGTTCTCCTATACATGAAGAACACGACGGAAAAATTAAAACTTATTATAAAACCATTTGGTATAAACCTAGTTTCGAAAACCACTATCACATTAGGAAAACAACTTTCAAAATTAAAACCAAAAATTTCCGAAGAAAATTTACGAGGTGTAATTTATGAAATTCCCTGCTCGTGTTCTAATGTATACATTGGAGAGACCAAACGTTCAATTACCGATAGAATTAAAGAACATAAAATTTGTATAAAGAACTGTGATTTGACAAATGGTATTGCGAAGCATATTTGGGAAAATGACTTTCACTCGTAAAAATGGGATGATTTCAAAATTCTAAGGAGAGAATCAAATTGGTATAAGAGAAAATTCTTAGAAGGCATATTTATTCGAAAAAAGGGTACTTTAAATTTAGATAGAGGCTGTTCAGAAATAAATAACTGGGGTCTACTTAATGTTTAAAATTATATTTTTATTGTAGTATTTATTCCATATGGCATCTGTTTTGTTTCACGTTCTTTCTTTTTTTTTGTCACACATGCGCCTCACGCGACATGCTTTAAAATCTCGTGTTTTTTAAATTTATATTAATAGGCTTAAAAAAATGGATTGATAAAGGGCCACGGCTCGAAACGTCTCCGAATAAAAAATTTATACCGTGTGATCTTCTCCAGTTTCATTGTTTTTTAATCACAGTAATCTCTTTTAATCAGTCATTTAAATTTCCATGAAAAAAGATTTGACCATTATTTCAAATAATAATTTAGAAAATTGTTATTTTGTCATATATTTTTTACACTCACAATATGATTATAAAAATTTTACTTGCGTTACGTATTATTTTGTACCCTTTGACGTTTTCAGTATAGGGACGTCACCACTGCCTTAATTAGCAAAAACGCATCAAGGACCGAAAGTCCATTTCGAGAAAATCATTGAAATTCATTTGGAAAAACCCATTTAATACGTTTTTGCTTAATTAATTAATAGACCTTCATTCAAAAAAAATGCTATTTACAAATTTTGTTACTATCTAGTTTATACCAATTAATGTGTTATTGCACAGTAATTTTAAAATATCATGACTGATGACGCGTCTATATCTAAAAAAATATTCAAGCTAAAAAGGTTTGTTGATTTAATAATAATAATATTTCGCAAAATAAAACTCTGCAGGCAACCACAGAGGCCTATACGTGCTGGTTAGATTTCATTAAAAATTAGATTAAAGATTTGAAAGCTCTACAAAAAAGGTTTAAATAGATAAAACCAAATTTAAAAAAAAATTAAATTTAACATAAGAAATTAAGAATTTTGCGGAAGCCAAATGCCAAAAAAGAATTCCGATACTCAAGAACGAAATAGCGGAATTGAATTCTGAGTGACATTCTCTCTGATTCCAGCCCAGCACCGTAACCAGGATTTGATTTCGGAGGGAGCACACAATGGGAAACAAAAAAAGCCATACGTTTCGGGGGAGGTGGACTTGCCTCTTGGCCCACCCATCTGGCTATACCACTGCATGCTCCTCTCTATTTGAACTCTGAACCCAAAAACCAACCTTTTTCTATTTGACTAGGCAAAAACCTAACTTTTCACCCTACCCCTCTAAGACCGAGGGGTAAGACAGTCTCATATAATCTGTACACCGAGTTCGTGCATTTAGCACTGTTAAAGGTACATATTTTCAAGAGTTCGCGAGTTCCATTTAGCACTGTCAAAGGTACGGCAGTGTACACCGAGTTCGCAGAGTGTCTTACCCCTCGTCTAAGACGAAGCACTTAATTACATACGTTCCTGATTTCCATACGTGACAAGTCACAACGTAATTTAAACCAAAATAAAAAAAAATGCCATAGCACCCACTTAAAGGAAGAAACAACTGGACCATGATTATCCAAATTAAAGTTCGACTATTCAAATTTGTTTAATGCTGGGAAAAGGGTGGGGCTACTACCTCTCTGCTGAGCGGCCTGACACGTAGTCACAGAGTGGATAAAAGATTGGTTATGCAAGGTTACAAGGTATTCGTTTTGGTACGGTTTTACCTCTATAGATCACCGTAAAACGAAATAGAGGCTACGCGGTACCGTATTTCGACTTAAGGCCTTTTCACACGAGCCAACTTTTTGATCCAACTAGATGAGTCAACTTGAGTTGAGTCAACTAGTTGGTTCGTGTGAATAAAAGTTCGAAGAGTTGATCCACCAAAAATGTACGTGAGAAAAAAATGGATCACTGATCCATTTTTGCTGACTCAGCATTTTGATTTAAAAAGTTGGGTCGTGTGAAAAGGTCTTTACTCGAATTCGTTTTTTAGTGTTTTTCGAAAGAGTATTTCATATTTCGTTTATACTATAAATATTAAAAATAGAATCAATATAGTTTCAAAGTTATTGATTGTTTTCATTTTGAAAAAGCATGGGGTAAAACTGTTATTCAATTTAAATAAGCTTAATGTTTTTTTTGAACTAGCGTATTGACGTGGGATCTTTCGGGGCCCCCTGATCCAGGAACTCTAAGTCCGCCCCTTTGCGTCTTTGCGTAATACAGCAAACCGGAAGCTGTCAAACATGCATTGAAACCGGGTAAATCGATATTGTTTCCACAAATTACAATTAAAGATTTTGTAAAATTGCGATGTTTAAATCGGGCGTCGAATTCGTGAAGTTACCGGCGAGCCGCGATCGGTGGAATTTCTCACGCAAAGAATTGCTATTGCGCTTCAAAGAGGGAACGCAGCATCAGTTCTTAACTCGCTCCCCCTGGTGCTTCGCTTGCCGATTACCTGGCAACCTTGTGCTAATTTATTTTATTTTATTTTGGTTGACCATAAACACTCTGTAACTTTGTTTAAGTGCTTAAAGTGAATAATTCTATTACTAATAGTACGAAGCGCTATTTAAAGAAGAGTAAAAAATTCGCCATTTTGGAAAATGACGACCAAAGTTATAAAAAAGCTACATATTCACATACTGAGTAATACCATAAGTAACATAATTCTGTAAGTATGACACTTCCTATTCTCCTAATGATAAATTTCTTAATGATAGTCTGTCTCGGCAATGACCATATAAATCATTATTAATAATAATAATAATAATATTTGTTTCGCAACACAAAGTTTGCAGGCAACCACAGAGGCAAAGCCTATACAGGGTGGTTACCAACTCAGTACAAACAATTAAAATAAATAATTTAAAAACAAATACACAACATAAATTATACCAGATATAAATGAAATTATAAATAAATAAATTAAGAATTTTGCAGAAGCCAATCCGAAAAGAAGAACTCCGAGACCAAAGACCGAAAATGTTGAATTGAAAGAGAAGTGGCATTCTACCGGATGTCAGTTGGCAAAAGATTCCAAGTCCGTGCACTTCTGAAGAAAAAAAAACAAGCATCTAGCAAACTTTAGATTATACGTAGGGCAGGTCTTCCGGGTGCATAATGTAATTTTTTCATCTGTATTAAAGGTCGGTGACTTGACAATTTTCAAGAGTGTGACCACATCCGAAACACTTCTACGAACGGAGAGTGGCTCGATTGCTAGCGTAATTAATGTGGGAGGTCCACTTTAGATCTCTTGAAACGACGACACCGAGAATCTTCATAGAGTACACACGGTTAAGTGGAACGCCATTAATATTATAGGTGACATCATCACGGGACTTCCTCCTTGTAATTACCATGAAGTTACATTTTTTAATATTGAGGGAAATGTTGTTGGCTACACACCAATTGAAAATACTAGTGAAGAAAATATGTTTTTATAAAACAATTATTCTTAATTTATTTTAAACACGCCATGAAGTATCCGTCGTCGTATATACTTTTCCAATTAACTAGTGATGTTATCTTGCAAGTTCAAAAGATCCGCGGAAGATCTAATTGCGAGAGATATATAGCTGTCATCCGCATACTGATATTGATAGCATTTTGAAGTCAACACAGATGGCCGATCAGACACAAAGACGTTGAAAAGTAATGGTCCCAAAATTGAGCCTTGAGGCACTCCAGAACGCACTGGAAGGTACGTGCTGAATTCATTACGATAGGTCACTCGTTGAATGTCAGGTGGATTACGCTCATCGAGAAAGGAAGACCACTCGTGGAAAGACTTCAGAAGCTGGTGCGTGCAAGAGCGACCCTTCGAAATCCATACTGCGAGGTAGGTATTAAGGAACTGTCTTCCGAGAACTTATTCAGCTTCTCGTAATCAATCGATTCCAGTAATTTTCCAACGACAGACGTGAGTGATAAAGGTCGATAATTTGAAAGATCGTTACGCTTGCCCGACCCTTTGAAGACCGGCACAACATTAGCAAGCTTCCAACCAGAAGGCAGAGAAGACATCGATAGTGATAACTTAAACATTTTCACCATCGGGTCAATTATGGCAGGAGACATCAATTTAAGAAGCCTAGGATGTAATACCATCCGGCCCACAGGCCGATCCATTCTTCGAACGTTTCAAGGTGTTTTTTCTGGTGTCGAAACGGATGGTAGAGTTAAGGCAGTGTCTGACGTGCTAAAGCTTCGGTAGAAGAATTCACCAAAGGCCTTAGCTATGGCCAAAGGACATCATATTTGCCCATTCTTTACTTTAAACGAAGACGGTGGAGGGAGTTGGGACTTTGAGCGGACGAAACTCCAAAACGGCGTAGGATAAGTAGCAATGGTATCATGCAAAATTGACACAAATATATCATATGCACCTCTAGTCTTAGTTCTCAAAGCGTTGTTAGAATCCCGATACTTCTTCCAATCAAAATCTCTTCCCAACCATTTGGCCTTCCTAAAAAGAGAATTCTTAACGTGGCTCGCGTGAACAAGACCAGCCGTAATCCAGGGCGGACGCTTCTTTCCATGAATGGTTATACTCGGAACATTGTCCCTAACTCATGCCCAAAAGAGATCAAGCCAAAGTTCCCAAGTCCCATCAATATCAATTGAAGAAAAAACAATGTCCCAAGGAGCGTAGTACAACGTGCCTGCAACATCACTTTTAGACCGATCTTTGTAATTGAGAATAGTTCGATGAATTCTCTAAACAAAATACCGAGGTAAGTTCAGGCTTCCAGCAACCGCAAAGTGATCACAACCTGGTAGGCTGTCTCTAGTGTGAATCTCAGTGAGTAAACGTTCGTCATTTATGAAAACCAAGTCAAGGAAGCTATTTCCGCGTGTGGGATTTGTTATACCGTCTGTTGAAGTACAAGGCCAAACACAGTATCGCAAAAAATTTGCTCCTGGGCTGTACGAGGAGACGGATTCGACCAGTCAACATGTAGGTTAAAATCTCCCATTAAGAAGAAAACATCGTGCGGTGGAAGAGTCTTGTGTAAGAAACCAAGAAGGCCACTTACATCCTAAGGACTGACAAATCTCCGCGAGTTGAATCGGAACACATTTTAAACTTTATTTTTGTTTCTGAAGGTAGTTTTGTTCGAATTTGAGACCCAAACCTTGCCCAAACGTGCTTTGGCTCGTATATACAGCCATAAAAATAATCTTTAGACGAATTTCCGGTTAGGAATCATCCGATTACGCATCACCCCACGACAGACCAACATTAATATCATTAACCGACGTCTGTCAGTGTCATAATAATGGTTATTATGTTATTTATGATATTATATATTAAATGGTATATTTTATTTTTAATAATAAAAATATTTTGGTACGCCCTTAAAGCAAAGAGTGTTTATGTAGTCTCAGGGGATTTAGCGTATTTTACAATTGCTCTCTTTCTGTAAAATGAATAGCATCGCTCTTCGATTAGGAAAGCCCCAAAATTTGTCATAATTTAGAAAAAAGGCTCCGTTGAAAATTCGTAGTTTTTAGGTTTGGCCCGAGGGGCAGTTCACTCGAATGATTAAATCTGCACTCTTGGTTGATTAAATCTGATTAAATTTGATGTCTGTAGCTTTGGCTGTATTAAATTTAATCCAAATAAATTTTTAACCTTGATTACTTCTGCACTCTACGAAGGAGTGAACTGCCCCTCGGTTTGGCCTCGGGTTTGGCCCCGTTGGACGCATTTCATTTCGCCGTCTAGCTTACCTGCAAAAAGTTCCGATTCCTCGTCTGCTTTTATTTTTTGTTGACGTGCTTCGGTAAAGCTAAATTGTATCCAAAAAATTCCAAATTCGATTTCAAAGAACAAAATGAGCAGAAATGTTTAAAAAAATTAAGACTCGATGCAATGAAGTGAATAAACGACTACAGGCCAGCTCTTATTTTCAAGGAATCGGATTCTACCTAACCTAACGTACATAATCTCAGAATGTTATAGACTTTTAGGAACGTGTGAAAAGTATGGGAGACGTCACACTGATACTACTCTATTTCCCATTTTCTGTATTTCTGCTTGAAATACTTTAACACAGTAATAATAATCTAAACTACTAACGCCCCCATTTCAAGTGAAAATGGACTGCAATTTCTTGAAAACAATATAATAACTTACGAAAGTTAGTTCCGCCATTTAGATCCCCAGATTTAATTTTCATAAAGGAGAGGTGTTTTTTCTGATTTTGTTCAAAGTCGGGCGTAATGTAAACCAATATGAAATTTGAAATTTCCCAAAATGAAACGGTGGGTTATCCATTGGTTTTGCCATGGCAACCGAAAATGTTTTTGACCACTTAAAACAGAAATGAGATTTTTTCCTTATTTTACCCAAAAATATTTACAACGTTAACCCAAAAATGTTAGAATTTACCCAAACGTGGTCGAAATTACCTATTTCGTGATTTTAATTTTTTTTTAAATTTTCGAAGGTAAAACCGAAAACATTCCATGCTTTTTAAAATGGATATTTTTGTTTAAAGTGGTCAAAACATTTTCAGCTTCCATGGCAAATCGAAAGGGAAGCGCAACGTCTCCTTTGGGAAATTTCATATCTGAGATAGGTCTACATTATATCAAAGATATTTTAAACTCGTACCCTAGATTCAAATACTGAGAGCTTTCCCATTGACGGTTTTGTTACGAAGCGTATACCCTTTTCCGGCACGTGACCTCAGAAAAATCGGGCTCCGTCGGTTGCGGTAAGGCGCAAACCATGGAGCGAATTTTTTCTGAGTTCCAGCGGGAAGTGGGTAAACGCTATCGTCAACGCGCGAGAGAGTGATTTCGAATCTAGGGTACCTGTTTAAATTATCTTTGATTATATACGCCCGACTTTGAACAAAATCGGCAATTAACACATCGAAGACTCTCCTTGTAAGTGCCCAGTTTGTACCCTTATTAGAGACTCTTATATTGGGATAATTACTTAGGTGGGGAATGAACTAGTGGCGACATGGAAAATAACCATCGCCGATTAAGTTCTACTTCGTCGCTAGTTCAGTTCGCCACGTAATTATTCTAATTGTACTGCTCTAGCTTGTACCAAAATATTTTTATTGTTAAAAACTTGTTATTAAAATAAGCTGATTACCACTCAACTGAATAAAATATATGATTTAATATAATATCATAATTAACATAATAATCATAAGTATCACTGAACGACGTCGTTTAATGATATTAATGATGATCTGTCGCGGGGTGATTGCGTAATCGGAAGATTAGAAACTGCAAATTCGTCGAAAAAATGATACCTACGTATTATACAGGGTCTTTTTTTTTGCTCGGAAAAGTGTTTTTTTTTCAAAAACTATTTATAGTACCGATTTCAAATTTGGAAGGTCAATTCTCTATACCGGGGGACATCAGTTTGAGAAATTTGAGCGTTTTCGGTAATGTTTTTCACCAATTTTGAAAAATTATTTTTCGACCACTAGGTGCGAGATAAAAAAGTTCTATTATAAAGTTGTAGGCCGTCATCGAAAACCCTTAAAAATTGTTCACTCGACGAAAAACAATTTATTTATCAGTGAAAATTCGAGCTTGAAAAATTTACAAGTTGGTGAAGCCAAATTACGATTGTTTGAAACGATAATTGAAACCGAATTACCTAATCCAGTTGAAACTTTGGTTAAAAAAACGACCGGATTTAAAAAACACGAGGCTATAGGTCAATCCTAAACATGCATTGGGTATTTAAAGGAAAACTTTGGGAGATTATTATCAGTGTTTGATAATATTTCGAACAATGCCTCGTTATTCAGTAGCTGAGCGTACCGAGATAGTTGCCATTTACTATGGAGAAGCAGCGCAAAACCTTAGAAGAGTGACTGAAATCTTCGCAGAAAGACATCCAAATGGAGCACCATCTGTAAATACAGTAAGACGAGCAATTCACGATTTCAATCAATTTGGTCACTTGCAACCTAGGTTTCGCGGATTGGGTCAACCGGATTTAGACTTCGAGAACAATGTACTCGCGTACTTTGTGGCATATCCTCGTCACAGTTGCGCTAACGCCGCTGCTGATTTGGGTTGTTCTGCAAATCGTGTGTGGAAAATTCTTCGTAAGAATCGCCATCACCCATACAGAGCTACGCTCCACCAAGGACTAATTGACGGAGATCATCAAAGACGTTATGAATTTAGCAACTGGTTACTAAATGCTGTCCAAGAATATAGACAATTTTTGCGCCATGTTTTGTTCTCCGACGAAGCGTCATTTTCTAGAGATGGGCCCTTTAATCATCAAAACAGCCATCTTTGGTCTGACATCAACCCACATTGGGGTTTTGAATATCATCACCAGGTTCAATTTGAACGGGTCAATGTTTGGGTTGGACTTGTTGGAAACCGTTCGATTGGTCCCTTTTTCCTGCCGACGAACCTCAACGGCCAAAGGTATTTACATTTTCTACAGAACGAACTGAGTGACGCAATCGACGACCTTCCATTGGCTGAAAGACGTCAGTTGTGGTTTCAGCAAGATGGCGCCCCTCCGCATTTTTCCCGGCAAGTAACTGAGCACCTCAACAACGAGTTTCCTGAAAGGTGGATAGGGAGAAATGGTCCAGTGCATTGGCCAGCAAGGTCACCTGACCTAACACCGCTGGATTATTTTCTCTGGGGATTCGTTAAAGCAAAGGTATACGCCACGCCCATTGAAACTAGGGAGGAACTCATTAGACGAATAATCAGTGCTTGCCGAGACGTCACACCAGAAATGGTAGAGAAAGCGTTTGAGAACTTAATTGTCCGCGCACAAACCTGTGTTGCAGCCAATGGTGATATTATTGAAAATGTTTTGTAAAAATTTATGTGAATAAAATATCTGCATTTAAAAACCAAACGTGTACATTTTTTCAAGTGTGAAAACTCTACTACGTTTGTATTAGACTTTTTCCCTTTTCAATTATCGTTTCAAACAATCGTAATTTGGCTTCACCAACTTGTAAATTTTTCAAGCTCGAATTTTCACTGATAAATAAGTTGTTTTTCGTCGAGTGAACAATTTTTAAGGGTTTTCGATGACGGCCTACAACTTTATAATAGAAATTTTTTATCTCGCACCTAGTGGTCGAAAAATAATTTTTCAAAATTGGTGAAAAACATTACCGAAAACGCTCAAATTTCTCATACTGATGTCCCCCGGTATAGAGAATTGACCTTCCAAATTTGAAATCGGTACTATAAATAGTTTTTGAAAAAAACACTTTTCCGAGCAAAAAAAAAGACCCTGTATACCAGCCAAAGCACTTCCTTCAAACACCTGGGTAATGTTTAAAATTTGTCCCGATTTAAGGGAATTCGGTGATATGGGAATTCGGTGATATGGGAATTCGGAGAAAGGAGAATTCGGAGATGTGAGGTCACTAAATACATTTCGGAGAAATGGGACTTCGGTGATATGAGCTTTCGGAGTAAAAGCAAGAATATGTCAATTCGGTGAAAAGGGAATTCGGTGATATGGGAATTCGGAGAAAGGAGAATTCGGAGATGTGAGGTCACTAAATACATTTCGGAAAAATGGGACTTCGGAGATATGAACTTTCGGAGTAAATGCAATACGGAATTATATCAATTCGGAGAAAAGAGAATTCGGAGATATGGGAATTCGGAGTAAGGAGAATTCGGCGATGTGAGGTCGACCATTTCTAGGCAGGGTTGTTATCTCTTTTCTTTTCAAATTCTTTTTTTTAGTTAATTTTTGATTACTATTTAAAAAGTGGTTAGCTAAGAATTTAAGGGGCTGGCAAGTGATAGGTCATTATGATGTAGGGAAGGGAGAAAGTAGAAGGCCGGGTATAAGTAATTTAAGGGTAATCCTTATAATACACAAAATGGTATTCATGTTATTTTTATAACTAAATTTTTTTTTTAATCATGACATTTTCACCTTTATTTTTAATCATGACATTAAATTTAACAAATGGCCTGAGATAACAATTTTAGACAATCAGGACAGGGGCTGTTTACAAATTACGTAACGCAGAAAAACCACTTTTTGGACTCCCCCCCCTCCCCCTCGTAACAAAGAGTAACAAATGGAAAGACCCCTCTTCTTAAATTACGTAACAAATATCGAACCCCCCCTTAAATTATTATAGTACGTAACAACTAATATGCTGGTAATAAATTACAATAAGAGCAGGTACTAAATTTTATTGTTTGTAATTTACATTTGAAATTACAACTGTATTTTTATGCAACACTTTATACCCATGGGTATGAAATTCTTTTAAGAAAATGCTTATGTTTGTAATAATTCTGACTGTTTCTGAAAATGATGAAAAGTTTATTCTTCCATATTAAAAATAAGATGTGTTACGTAACATTTTAGTGAACCCTCCCTCCCCCCCCCCGTAACAATTCGTAACGCTTGCAACCCCCCCCCCCCCTACCACAGCCCCACAAACCATGAAAATTAAATTGGAAAGTGAAAACCTAGGAACTACACATAGGCGGGGTGGCGGAGTGGTTAGCACTCTTACCTCGCAGCAAGAGGAGTCCGGGTTTGATCGCAGCTTGAAGCACTGGTTGGAACCTCTTAACTTCTCCTTCAGCGTAGAGTTTGCAAGTTCTCTCACCGTATGTTAAAGGGGTTTTCCCTCGAGTACTTCGGTTTCCCCTTTCCATTAAAACTTTCGGAGGTTTAAATGCAATAGTTAGTGTAGGGACGCTAGCGGTTAGCTGTGGCAGGGCAAGCTACAACCCTCCCACGCGGTTTAAATTTCTCTGTATCTCTGTTAAAAGGGTCCCAGGCCTGTTGCGATGCAGGTTATAAGCAGTAGATTATTATTATTATTATTATCTTCCAACTGGTTAAAGAGGTTTTCCACTGAGTACTTCAGTTTCCACTTATTTGCATAAGAAGTTTTAAAGCAATAGTTAGGGGTTTGTAATTTAAATTTTCCTGTGTTGTTGGGAATAAGCCCTTGTAGCAATATGGATTATATGAAAAATGTAGCTGTATGCTACTGTTACTTTAAGCCTTTATTTTAACTTATTCCAATTATAACGGATGGGGAACCCCTTCCCTGTGATACCACAACGTAATATACAGAGACAGTGAACTTCCACCAGCTATATTCTAGATTAACCCTCGGTTAATCAACGTGCGTGACCCAACACTAATTTAGGCCTTTGATAGTGTAGGTGGAAGAATCAATTTTACCAATAAATATATTAAACAATTTATTTCTTATTTGCTGCCCGGCCTCTCTCGCGATGACGGTAAACGTCCAGACGGGATGACTAAGGTTCCATGGTCGGGTGGCAAATCGTTGGTGTGGGAATTCACCTGTACTGTCTCGTGATCGGGGCGCTGGGTCACTGGAACCTCGGGGGTGTTCCATACTTAGCATTCAATATCCTACTGGGGAGGATTTGTGTGGTGGAAGAGGAAGTCACTCTAGTCCTCAGCTGTGCGAGGGTGGGAATTAGGGCAGCCCATGGTGTCGCCTTTTGTTGGGCCATGATGAGGGCGTTTGTTTGCCATATGTGAGCCTGTCTTTATGGCTGTCTCACTGGCCGAACGTTTGTTTCGCAAAGTGCGTTTTTGTCCGGCATGACTCTTTGTCTTGTGTGCCGCCGTAGTGCCCAGCGGAACGGCGGGGTACAAATACATAACCTTATGTACTGACCCGCTAGCGCCTTTTTATTTGGCCAATTCCTCTACAGCTCCTCTCTGGGCCGCCACCCAGGCTGAGAAGAGGAAAATAGCCAAATATTCAGGCATCGAACACTAATTTAGGCCTTTGGTAGTGTAGGTGGAAGAATCAATTTTACCAATAAATATATTAAACATTTTATTTATTATTTAATAAATTCTTCAATAACTAAATCAATAAAGTATTATAATAAATTAGTTTAAATTAAGTCCTTTTCTCACCAAATTCTCCATGTCCCCGCGCCTCTGCTAATTATAGCTTTCGCTTTCAATATCCACGCTTCTCTTCTGCGTTTAAAAACTCAAATGTCCCTTTTATCATAAGCCTATCAACCCTAAGTTTGAATCGAAAGGCAGTGTTGGTTCAAGCAAATGACTGGCGAAAGTACAGCGCTAAATCCCCCCGGTGGCGGAAAATAGAAACGTAACGCATCCCGCAATGCATGATGCCAGCTGATTTGGTAAGAGAGAGGTGCGTAGAGAGAGAAAGGGGGCAAGAAGAAGCTTCAATTTATCTCTACCAGGTGCCGATACTATCGCCGGATTTCTTCTTTTTCGCCCGCCCAGTGGTGGTAGA
The DNA here is from genome assembly GCF_980474605.1 of Leiobunum rupestre. Taxonomy (NCBI): domain Eukaryota; kingdom Metazoa; phylum Arthropoda; class Arachnida; order Opiliones; family Sclerosomatidae; genus Leiobunum; species Leiobunum rupestre. The sequence continues at coordinate 23,500,991 of NC_143387.1, forward strand.
AAGGGCGCTATGCGCGTTTCAAACTTAGAGGTTTTAGGCTTATGCTTTTATATTAAGGAAAACCAATATAAAAAATATACTAATAAAAAAACTATGTTCTTTGGCGGCGGCGACGACATTTCGTAGGAGCAGCTTTTATCACTTCGATTGCAACGGATGGCGGGAGTTTTAAGCTCCATCCGTTGCATTCCTCCCAATTGGAAGAAATAAATCATAGGAGGGGTTCGCTTGTAAGAGAACACAAAAAAAAACTTTGGTAGCTCTTTTATAACAATTTCGTTAATCTGATGAATTCATACTGCTACGAGCTCTTTGACGAACTATTGGAAGGTAGCATAAGGGCAATGTTTTTGTATGTGTCCTCGAAAAAGGCATCTTTTACATGGGGCTTGAAAGTAGTCCTTAGTGAGGTCTTGATTCATCCCGTAGACAAGTTTTGTGCTTTGCGGTACTTCCTTCTCGAAGACTGGTCCGAAGGGGGTTTGACTGACGGGAGTTGGAGGTGATGTACTGGGTAACCTTCTAAAAGCTGTAAATTCAGTGACTTCTTTCATAGTGGCCGTTGCTGGCCAAACGGTGGTCATGCCATTTTGATGTAGTTGCACTTTGGTGTCGATGACATCGTAAGTAAGTAAAATTTCGTCGAGATCGGCAACGGAGTCGTCATTTAGGTCGAAAGGTTCCTCGTCGGAAATAGAAATTAATAACTCGTCCTGGTTTGAAGTAAGGTCTATGAGATCCTCGAAGGTGGCCGGAGGAGTGGTTAGTTCAACTAGTGTGGATCCGTCTAAAAGTGACCTGGTAATTTGGTTCGTCTCAGTATGTTCAGAGCAGGGAATCGTGTTCACAGAGGATGGAACTAGTAATTCATTATGGAAGGTTGTCTGTGTAGCAACGGTCTGCGTTCCTTGAGGGGTGTGTACAATTGGTTCAATAGAAGCTCGATGGTGCGTTTCAGTTGAGAAGGCCTGAAAAAATCGTAGGCCACCAGTCGTCACGAGGCATACAGGACAAGGGCCAAATAGCAGTTGAAATACTCCCAAAGCGTGGGCGCCGAACAGAAAGGCGATGTCAGCTCCTGGAATGATGGCAATCTCCTGAAATTTCGCTGTTTGTCCCCCTAGAACTATTTGTACGTCCTTAGCACTTCCTAAGAATTGGTCGGTAGGAAAATCGGGAAAACGGTGGAAAAAAGAGCAAAGAAGGCCCTCCGACGGAGGGTGTACTTCTATGTCTAATTTCACAACTGCCGCTGAAGTTAATATTTCCACATGAATACCGATATCCAGGAAAGCGGGCATTCTCGTAGTACGGTCACCGACCGTTAAGAGCACTTGGTGCGTCGCACATAGTGTCTGGAAGGAAGGAAACATAATGATTAAAACTAGTCTGTCTTGATCTTAGCATCTCTAAGACGTTCCCAGGGGGGTTTTGAAATGGGAATACGGCGAAAAGAGAAATTGTCCAACGATAAGTCTATTGTGGGGTGTTCTTTCAGAAATCGTGATACTTCTGGTCTTGAACGGACACGTTAAGACGTGCCAGGGGGGTAATAATAGATATCGACACTTGGACCGGAAGCTCGAAAGGTAGCTCGGGAGCACAATTCTCTAATCCAACCAGAACGGAATGGTTTTTCGAGAATTTCTTGGTCTTCATCCGTCATGTTTTGGTCTGTTGTTAGTAGGGGATTGGTATCTAATGGTGTAGCCTCGGAGACTATTTCGTTATGGGTTTCGTCATAGTTGTTTTGAACGTCAGCCAAAGTCGTTTCCATTAACTCGTCGTTAGCGACGGGACCTAATTCAACTTCCGTCGGAGAGAGGAAACAGCGGGATCACGATAGACCTCTTGGGCCTGAACGTATTGCGGGCGGGCTGACGTTGAGGGAGCTTCGAGATCGAGGCGATCCTCCTCCTCCTCAACAAGGCGAGAGAACGAATCAGAAGGGGCAGCCGCTAGTCCGGCGTGAAACTCGTCGGCGGTAGGGGCAGGGCGAGGTGGGGTTTGGGATGGTGAAGCAGGGACCAAAGAGGCGTCGGTAATATACAACTTCAATTGGGCGATGTTTCGTTAGCCTCGGGGTTCACCAGTGACGGCGTCGACAAGGTCATAGACGAGGGGTGAGAATTTCCGGATGATTCGGAGAGGGCCTTTCCACTTCAGAGTTAGTTTGGCGGCATGATACAGCGCGCCCTGGGAAAGTTCGTGAGTTGCGGCCCACACAAGAGTCCCTACTTCATATTCAATGGCATCACGATGAATATCATAATTTCGGCGCTGATGTTCTTGAGCTTTACACATTAATCGCTTAGCATGTGCGAGATCGTCACGTAGTTGTTGGAAGGAACGGTCGTGGTTGTCTAAAATAGGATTAGGGGAGCCATCGATGGTCCATGGCATTCGAGGTTCTCTACCAGTATTTAAATAAAAACGGGAATGTCCGGTACTGGAATGCGGCGCGGAATTCATAGCGAATTGGAGAAACGGTAGGTGAGCGTCCCATAACCGAAGGTTATTGCCCACGTACATTGAGATCATTTCGCCAACGACACGATTTTGACATTCAGTTAAGTTCGACTGGGGATGCTAAATAGATGTATGTTTGGGGCGAATCTTTAGAAGGTGACAAGCGTCGGCCCTTAATGTGGATATAAATTGACGTCCCTGGTCACTGAAGATTTTTCGCGGCGCACCCCAACGGAGCACGAAGTCACGTAACTGTTTAGAGCAAACTTCGGCCGTAATGCGACGGATAGGCACAAGTTCGACGTACTTTGTCAAATAGTCAACGAATACAAGGAGAAAACGATTTTGTTTTTGACTAAGGAGTAACCCATAATATCTACTACACCTATCATATCAAATGGTTCCATGGATGTGGTAGATTGCATTAATCCGGGCACTCTACTGTTACGGGCTTTATGCTGCTGACAAATCAGGCAATTCTTTACAAAGTTTTGCACATCCGAACGGAGTGTAGGCCAAAAATAGCGATGGCTTAGCTTCAGGATAGTTTTATCACGACCTCTATGGGCTGATGTTGGATGGTCATGTAACAGCCGGAGAGCGTCTTGCCGAGGACATTGGGGAAGATATATTTTCTGAGGTTGATTTCCAAAGGCCTTACGGTAAAGGATTGAATCGATAATTGCGAATATAGAGAGAGCCTTTGGATCCTTTTTATTTAACTGATTTCGAATAGCTACGCACTCAGGGTCTTGTGTTTGAGTACGAGTAACGTCATTGAGTGAGAAAGTATAAAACATAGAATGCGGGGCAGGTGGTAACACCAAACTGTCCTCATCATCTATCTAGGAAGTAGAACGACGCTCCATCGGAGCTAAGTTTAGAGGGGCTCGAGATAACGCATCGGCCACAACATTCTCGACACCTTTATTGTAAACTATTTGGAAATTTAAAGTTTGTAAGAACATAGCCCAACGCGTTGGGGTCCTTCACATCAAAAAGCCACTGTAATGATTTGTGGTCGGTTATAACTGTAAAAGGTTTAGATTCCAAATACGGACGAAACCTTTTGATGGCCCAGTGAATCGCCAAGCATTCCTTCTCGGTTGTAGTATATTTCCGTTCGGCGTCATTTAAAAGACGACTTGCGTACGCTAAGGGAACCTCGACATTATCTTGCATTTGGGATAGCATACACCCTAGCCCAAGATCACTAGAATCCGTTGTAACAATACAAGATTCACTAGGTTCAAATGTAGCCAAGGGACCAGCTTTATACAGTGATTCCTTAAGAAGTTCAAAGGAGTGTTGTTGTTCGTCCTCCCAACGGAATGGAATGTCCTTTCTTTTTAACCTATGCAATGGTTCGGCTAATAAGGAAAATTTCGGTATAAACCTAGAATATTAGTCAGCCTAGGAAATTTTTCTATGGCCTCGAACCGTGATTGATCAACATGATTGCCTGTCTCATTGACAATATGCCCAAGTAGCGTAGCTTCTTTTAAAGCAAACTGACATTTTTCAACTTTATAGCTAGACCGGCGTTTCGAAGTTAACCTAACGCGTATTCTATAGCTTTAACATGATCCTCCCAAGTTTCTGACACTATTAGAATATCATCAAGATAGACACAGAGATCGAATTCCTTACCATCGCGAAATAGTTCATCGACTAATCGTTGGAAGGTACTAGGGGCGTTCATAAGACCAAAGGGTAAAACATTAAATTCGTTTTACCAGAGCTTGTGACGAATGCGGTCTTAGGTATGCTATTAGGGTGCATTTGGATCGGCCAATATCCCGAGCGGAGATCTAAGGCCCTAATGAATCGACCCCTCTTTCATTATGGTTAAAATATCCTCGATATGAGGTAGAGGATAAGGATCTTTTACTGTAATTTTATTTCGACGACGATGATCGACACAAAATCTAACTTTATTTCCTCTATTAGGCTGGTATACTAACACGACTGGGCTAGACCAAGGACTTAGAGACGGTTGGATAATGTTACAACGTAACATTTCCTTAACATGATCTTCGATTAGTTTTTTTTTCTTCGCTTACTCTATAGGGACGGCTTTTTATTGGTAATTTATTTTCCGTTTTAATCTCATGAAAAACGAGGTTAGTCCGTCCCTCTTTTTCACTAAAAACTTCAGGGTAATTGAAAAATAAGGAGCGAAGCTCTTGAGCTCGACGAACGGAGAGATTTGACTTTTGAATAACATGGTCTATTATTTCAACATTTATAGGGATAGGTTTTTTTCTAGAGTTTTCGGTACTAAAAGGAACTCTGACGTTATTTATTAGACAAGTGTTATTTTTAAAATCTAACATAGCTGAGCGTTGAGATAAAAATCATATCCTAAAATGAAATCGCACAATAGTGAGGGCACTATATGAAATTCATGACTAAAATAAACATTACCGATTTTAAAAGGTATAATTTCAGAACCTCGCGTAAACATATATTTCCCATCTCCCAACATAATACACTCGACTTGGTCGCGGTCCTGTTGTAAATTAGACTTTATGCCACTGAGCAAGACTTCTGAAGGAGACGTCCGCTCCAGAGTCAAGCCTAGTCACATATTCCCCGTGACTGTATTGTATTTTAATCCCAACGGGATTTTGACGATGTCTGTTTATTAGACCTAATTGGTATGGGAACTTATTCTGGGTTGCGCCCCCTGATCTGACCGACGCGTTCCCTCTTCGCGGCCCGTCTTGGCGTTTCCCGAATGTGGCGTGGGGCAATCCCTTGAAAAATGGCCAATACCCGTGCAATTAAAACATTTAACCTGGTTTGCATGATAATTTCTGGCTGTATTCTCCAACGGAGAAACAGAAGGAGTGGTTCTCGGCGGGAATTGGGGGTTCGAGACTTGTTAGACCTTGTCGGTTGAAAAGTGCGAGGAGTTCCGAAGGATATTGGAGAAGGTGAAAAACGATTTTGTCCCGAATCAGGACGATAATTATTAAATTTAATGTCATGATGAGAACGTGGTTGGAATTGGCGAGAAGTATTATTCGATCGGAAGGAATTAAAAGTGCTAGAACTATTAGGATTCGAACGAAATGTTTGAGGGTGAGGGGTTGATGGCTTTTTTAGGTCTTTGAGAGTACGTTCGAGAGCTTCGCACCGAGTTCGTAAAGCAGCTAAGTTATTTGAGGTAAACCCTAGAAGATGCGCACGAAGCTCGGGTTTGATATTATTTTTAATAAAGATGGCTAACTCGGCGTCTGTTTCGGGAGTCATTAATCTGTTATTTGATTTAAATACTCGAGTTATAAAATCAGTGACGAGTTCATCATCTTTCTGGCAAACTTGTCGTGACTCGTTTAAAAGATGACGTTCGGTTTCATAAGGTAAATAGTGGGCTCTAATAGCCTGTATAAAATCGAGTAATGTAATTTTATCGACATCAGGATATATTACTTGCCTATAGCATGCTAACGCACCTCCTTTTAGCATTAAGGGCATGTAATTCAAAATGGTAGCGTCAGCTAATTGATAGACTCTACGAAAATCGTCGACCGCAGTTAAAAATTCTCGTAAGTTTTCCCCATTTTTACCGAAAAAGGATAATTCTTTCGGGGGTCGCGATGTATACTAACACGACTGGGCTAGACCAAGGACTTAGAGACGGTTGGATAATGTTACAACGTAACATTTCCTTAACATGATCTTCGATTAGTTTTTTTTTCTTCGCTTACTCTATAGGGACGGCTTTTTATTGGTAATTTATTTTCCGTTTTAATCTCATGAAAAACGAGGTTAGTCCGTCCCTCTTTTTCACTAAAAACTTCAGGGTAATTGAAAAATAAGGAGCGAAGCTCTTGAGCTCGACGAACGGAGAGATTTGACTTTTGAATAACATGGTCTATTATTTCAACATTTATAGGGATAGGTTTTTTTCTAGAGTTTTCGGTACTAAAAGGAACTCTGACGTTATTTATTAGACAAGTGTTATTTTTAAAATCTAACATAGCTGAGCGTTGAGATAAAAATCATATCCTAAAATGAAATCGCACAATAGTGAGGGCACTATATGAAATTCATGACTAAAATAAACATTACCGATTTTAAAAGGTATAATTTCAGAACCTCGCGTAAACATATATTTCCCATCTCCCAACATAATACACTCGACTTGGTCGCGGTCCTGTTGTAAATTAGACTTTATGCCACTGAGCAAGACTTCTGAAGGAGACGTCCGCTCCAGAGTCAAGCCTAGTCACATATTCCCCGTGACTGTATTGTATTTTAATCCCAACGGGATTTTGACGATGTCTGTTTATTAGACCTAATTGGTATGGGAACTTATTCTGGGTTGCGCCCCCTGATCTGACCGACGCGTTCCCTCTTCGCGGCCCGTCTTGGCGTTTCCCGAATGTGGCGTGGGGCAATCCCTTGAAAAATGGCCAATACCCGTGCAATTAAAACATTTAACCTGGTTTGCATGATAATTTCTGGCTGTATTCTCCAACGGAGAAACAGAAGGAGTGGTTCTCGGCGGGAATTGGGGGTTCGAGACTTGTTAGACCTTGTCGGTTGAAAAGTGCGAGGAGTTCCGAAGGATATTGGAGAAGGTGAAAAACGATTTTGTCCCGAATCAGGACGATAATTATTAAATTTAATGTCATGATGAGAACGTGGTTGGAATTGGCGAGAAGTATTATTCGATCGGAAGGAATTAAAAGTGCTAGAACTATTAGGATTCGAACGAAATGTTTGAGGGTGAGGGGTTGATGGCTTTTTTAGGTCTTTGAGAGTACGTTCGAGAGCTTCGCACCGAGTTCGTAAAGCAGCTAAGTTATTTGAGGTAAACCCTAGAAGATGCGCACGAAGCTCGGGTTTGATATTATTTTTAATAAAGATGGCTAACTCGGCGTCTGTTTCGGGAGTCATTAATCTGTTATTTGATTTAAATACTCGAGTTATAAAATCAGTGACGAGTTCATCATCTTTCTGGCAAACTTGTCGTGACTCGTTTAAAAGATGACGTTCGGTTTCATAAGGTAAATAGTGGGCTCTAATAGCCTGTATAAAATCGAGTAGGGTAATTTTATCGACATCAGGATATATTACTTGCCTATAGCATGCTAACGCACCTCCTTTTAGCATTAAGGGCATGTAATTCAAAATGGTAGCGTCAGCTAATTGATAGACTCTACGAAAATCGTCGACCGCAGTTAAAAATTCTCGTAAGTTTTCCCCATTTTTACCGGAAAAGGATAATTCTTTCGGGGGTCGCGATGGGGATGGAGCGGCTGTAAAAGCCTGAGCCATTGCGGCCGCAAAATCGTGCATAATAAATTGTGCCATTCGTCTAGGTCAGGGCGAACAATTAGTTCAGTCTAACTAACAAAAATTACTTAGGTGATTCTTCCACAGACAATAGCAATAAAAGAAAGCAATATATTCTCAGAAAGACAGGGGATTTCGAGCCATAGTTCGGGCTCCAGTATAACGGTTGGGAAGCCCCTTCACTGTGATACCACAACGTAATATACAGAGACAGTGAATCACCAGCTATATTCTAGATTAACCCTCGGTTAATCAACGTGCGTGACCCAACACTAATTTAGGCCTTTGATAGTGTAGGTGGAAGAATCAATTTTACCAATAAATATATTAAACAATTCATTTCTTATTAAATAAATTCTTCAATAACTAAATCAATAAAGTATTATAATAAATTAGTTTCAATTAAGTCCTTTTCTCACCAAATACTCCATGTCCCCGCGCCTCTGATAATTATAGCTTTCGTTTTCAATATCCACGCTTCTCTTCTGCGTTTAAAAACTCAAATGTCCCTTTTATATTAAGGAAAACCAATATAAAAAATATACTAATAAAAAAACTATGTTCTTTGGCGGCGGCGGCGGCGACATCTGTTAGGAGCAGCTTTTATCACTTCGATTGCAACGGATGGCGGGAGTTTTAAGCTCCATCCGTTGTACAATTCAATATCTAAATATGCTTATATTTCTGTAGGATTTAAGTGGCACTTCATCTATTAATGAAGATTTTCTTGAAAACAGAGTCACAACTAACAGACCGAAAGAGCTAATGATAAATAAAGACTTACTAGCCAGTACTTCAATGAATAGTATTCAAAAGATTGTACATCAAGGGAATTAAAAATTTTGCTCTAACGCAAATTTAACATCAAAAACAACACCAAATTTGCACAAAAATTTGAGATCACCGCCAGTTTTGACTACTCGCCATGAAAATTCAAAAGTTTCCTCGAGTGTTTGCTCTAGACCAATGATGGTCACTTTGTCAAAACAGCTAGAGTCAATTGATAATCCTCCTAAAGTAGCGTTACCAATGTCTTCAAATAATTCATCTGAGCCTTTTGATGAACAGGATTTCCATTTTTCCACGGATGACGTAATTCAAATGGATGAAAACCTACTAAGTCCAGTCACGGAAACTGAGAAAGGAAGAAAAACTAGGAAGCGCCTTTTTAACAGTTAGAATTTCACTCCTACCGCCATTTTTTAAATACAATTGGAATTTTTCATTATGTTATTTAAGGTTCCAGTTCCTAATAGTTGTGCATTATAATTAATGTATTTCTGTAATTGTTCTTGGTGACTCTGGGACATTTTATTAATGTAGTTTGGTGTAATGCATATGGAATTATTCATAATAATTTTTATCTCGACTGAGTCGGCTGAAATTGACATTCAAGAATTAATATACTCATACTTCAAACAGCCTAAATATACTTTATTTTAACCCTTCGCATAGCACTATATTAAAGAGTTTTGTTTTGAGTTTCAGTTATAGGTATAAGCATTATTACTTAACTTTTTCCCTGTTACAGTTTTATATTCTAACCTACTTAATTCTTGTTCAGAGTTTTTTTATGTTACAATAAATTTACCAATACAGTTTGAAAGGATATCTTTAATGCTTTATTTGAAAAAACTGCAAGACATGGAATTCAAAAACCAAAAAAAATGTAGTTTAGTTATGGAAAAACTTGAAAAGTTTTTTTACGATATTCCAGATTTATGAAGGAAAAATTGTGGTGGTACTCAAGGTTCTTAATTCGTGCATGCTCTAAGAGGTTGGCAGATGAAGCCGGTTTTCAAAACGAAAATCCGCGGGTTTCGGTATGGTGGGTAGAGACAGCGCAACGTGGGCCCATTCTAAAGCTTACGCTGGGGAAAATTCGCGTAAAGCTTTTCTCGCGCGCCAGTGACGTCATTGGGTTCCAGTAACTCGAGCAGACGGGCGAGAAAAATGGCTTATATTTATTTTAGAGTTGTCTGTCTTTAGAGAATTTATAATGGGTTATTTCAAGATTCCATATTTTTCAACTTTAATGAATAAAATATGAGATTTATATATTTTAAACAAAATAATATAGATAACTTTTATCTATTAATTTTCTTAGGTGATGTAGTTTATGTAAAATATAAACATGGATCTTGGCACAATATAGTTTTAATGTCAAGCTTTATTGATACTTAGAAAAAGTAACAAACATATCAAAAGTCAGATCTTTGAGATCATTATTAGAAAAATATAACATTTTAAATCCGAACTCTTAAATTTTACCAGTAGTTTTGATTTTGACATCACAATATCAAATTATACATTCAAAAAGCCTTTATAAATATAAAATTATACATTCAAAAAGCCTTTATACATATTAAAATTATAAATTCCTAATCTACTTTAACAAAAGATATATCATATTAAGTTTAATACTATTAATGTTAGGAATAATCATAACTTTGAGATAAATTTGGACTGGAATTGGTACTACGAGAAGATCTAGTATTTGAGGAACTCAATTATTGACAGTCGTATAAATCTTCCATATCATTTGACTGTGATTGGTTGTTTAATAGAACGTTACTGTTTTCTGCATTCGTTGAGCTGGTTTTTTTCGGTGGATACTTTAAAGGTAAAAGACTTTTTGGAGACCAAGACTCGTTTATCATTAATCTTGATTTTACATTTAAACTTAATGGAGAAGTTATCTTTAGTTTGTCACTCAAGTTTTTTTCTTCAAAAGGCAAATTTTCACTATTCTTAGAAGTTTTTAGCGTACTCTGGAAATGCACTCGTGTAGTTTTGACCTAAATAAACTTTCGTTGTCCAAGGAAGAATTTATTGTTTTCACAATTAGAGTTTCTCTCATTTGTGAGCAATTAGATTTGATTGGTGTCAAAATATTTGGGTTTTTATCACAGATTATAATTTCCTAGCATTAGAGCTGGAATTGAATTTTGTTTGGAACATTTTTGGTTTAAAATTTAACAGTTCGGATTTTAAATCTGAAATAAAATCATCTACTTGAAAATGGCAGGAACAAATTCTTGCATTTTTAAGGTTAATCTTGTTCAGCTCTGACTTTATTTTTTCTAACCAGATCTGTCAATAGACTGTCATAGACTCCCAGATCGCTTTCCACGGGAAACCTATGATATTTGTCCTTGATTTTGGTTTTCTGGACGTTGTTTATAAATCCGGAAACTGCACATGTGTAACCCGGCATTTTGGAGAACGGGAACAAAAATATTTAATTCAAAATATAGTTAATTATATGTAAAAAAAATTGAGATATTTTCCTTCTTGATGGAGAGTTGAAGACTAGAGAGTGATAACGGTTTTCCTCATCTCTGCCGCCGCATAGGCCAAGCCATGGCGTCCTGCGGCGGCCACTCACGGTCCACGGAAGACGGGAAGAGAGACAAAATAGAGAGGGGCTTTTTTCGTGTTTTCTCTTTACGCGGAACATCCTGGCTGGAAGTTCCTGGAACCCAATGACGTCAAAATGAGGGGCGCGCTGTCTCTACCCATCATACCGAAACCCGCGGATTTACGTTTTTAAAACCGGCTCCATCAGCCAACCTCTTAGAGCATGCACGATTTACGAACCTTGGAGACAGCACGCCCCTCATTTTGACGTCATTGGGTTCCAGGAACTTCCGCGTAAAGAGAAAAAACGAAATAAGCCCCTCTCCATTTTTCTCTCTTCCCGTCTTCCGTGGACCGTGATGCGGCCATGGCTTGGCCCATGCGGCGGCAGAGATGGGGAAAACCGTGATCCCTCTCTAGTATTCAACTCTCCCTCAAGAGGGAAATTTCGCAATTTTTTTATATATATTGCTCTATAATTAAATATATTTGGAATTAAATAATTTTGTTCCAGTTCTCCAAAATGCCGGGTTACACATGTGCAGTTTCCGGATTTATAAACAACGTCCAGAAAACCAAAATCAAGGACAAATATCATAGGTTTCCTGTGGAAAGCGATCTGGGAGTCTATGACAGTCTATTGACGGAGATGGTTAGAGCTGAACAAGATTAACCTTAAAATGCAAGAATTTGTTCCTGCCATTTTGAAGTAGATGATTGTATTTCAGATTGTAAATCCGAACTGTTAAATTTAAAACCAAAAATGTTCCAAAAAAATTTCAATTCCAGCTCTAATGCTAGGAAATTATAATCTGTGATAAAAACCCAAATATTTTGACACCAATCAAAAATAATTGCTCACAAATTAGAGAAACTCTAATTGAGAAAACAATAAATTCTTCCTTGGACAACGAAAGTTCATTTAGGTCAAAATTACATGAGTGCCATTTCCAGAGTACGCTAAAAACTTCTAAGAATAGTGAAAATTTGCCTTTTGAAGGAAAAAACTTGAGTGACAAACTAAAGATAACTGCTCCATTAAGTTTAAAAGTAAAATCAAGATTAATGATAAACGAGTCTTGGTCTCCAAAAAGTCTTTTACCTTTAAAGTAGCCACCCAAAAAACCAGCTCAACGAATGCAGAAAACAGTAACGTTCTATTAAACAACCAATCACAGTCAAATGATATGGAAGATTTATATGAGTGTCAATAATTGAGTTTCTCAAATACTAGATCTTCTCGTAGTACCAATTCCAGTCCAAATTTATCTCAAAGTCATGATTATTCCTGTTGTATATATTGTATATTGGTATTGGTATTGTATGTTTAGATTAATGGTTCCCTTTTTGTACCTCACGGTATCTTGGGCAGGTGGCGCCACTGAGCCTCCTTGATCCCCGACCTCACAGGTAGCTCAGCGGCTCACTCGCTCCCGGAGACCGCCATGTGATAGTAATAAACTTGTTAATGATCACTTTAACCAATGTGTATTTATTCATTACAACATACACAACATGGTGTCAGAAGTCACGATCCTATCGCCTTCGCTTTTCTGCGTATCGTGAGTTTTTCGCTATAGTTTTCAACTTCAGTACTATCCGATTTTCTTAGGCCTCGGCAATATGGCGACGTAGATTGCTATCAAAGGCCCCGACCAATTTGAACCAGGAAAGGATAACCCTGCCGTTTCTTGGGCCCAATATAAAGCAGCTTATAAAATTTATGCCACAGCATCTAACTTGACGACTGAACCACAGCCACGCCAAATTGCCTTATTTTTACATACCATTGGCGACGTTGGACGACGTATTTACGACGCCTTCACTATTCCCCTGGGTGCAGAGGAACATCTAACTTTGGATCGCATCTATAGTGAGTTTGATACCTATTATGCTCCGCATAGGAATCTAATTGCATGCAGCTATCAATTTCTACATACTAACCAACGTTCACACCAGCCTTTTGATGATTATCTAACAGAATTAAAAACACAAGCAAAAAAATGAGGGTGGGGAGAGCTCGCCTCATCTATGATCTGTTTGCAGATAGTTAGTGGAATTTCAGACGATGAACTTAGACAGAAATTTTTGGCTCAAAACGACCTCACTTTAGAACAAGCGGTACGACAAGCCCAGGCAAAAGAAGCGTCCCGTACCCATGCTGCTATTCTTACACGAGATCGCTCAGAGGCTGTTTCCTCCCGTTCCGTTGATTTTGTATCCAGACAAAGGGGAAATCGTAGAGGTAGAATGCATTTTAGACCTTATAATCAGAGAATTAATAAAAGATCAGGGCTATCACGAAACCAACATCCACGATCAGCTGTACGATCTCGCTCATTGCAGCAACCCTACTCTCACTCTCCTCAAACACAGCAGAATGAGCAACGGAGGCCTCAGTATTCAATGCAAAACTTAGGATCAGCTGGATCCGTTGACAATTTATACGGGAACTGTGGAGGACCACAACATCCACGACAAAACTGCCCAGCCCGCAATGAACAATGTTTTAACTGCTCGAGAGTGGGTCACTTTGCTGCCCTTTGCCGTTCAACCGCACGATCTCAACCAGTTCACCTTCTTGATGTTGCGGATCATTCTCACGCACAACAATATTTCATGCCTCAAATGACTGATTCCTTAACCACCTCAACACACCTGGCTCAACAAATGCAGCAGGATGAGCAACCTGATTGGACCTTATTTGAACTTACCCTTTTTTGCAATGCTACCAGTCAACCAGTGGAGGATGACCAAGACCAATGGTTCGATACAATATATTTTTTCAATTTTCCGATACGAATGAAAATCGATACGGGTTCACAAGTTAACATAATTAACCTCGGCATATATGACAAACTAACGGTGCAACCACCCTTTCGTAAAGCTCCATATTTGGTACGGGCATACTCAGGTCATGGTATTGATATTGTTGGAGTGGTGGATTTATCGTGCGCTTCGGTAGCAGCAAAGTCAAGACAGTTATTTTATATTACGCCTGGTAAGACCGTCCCCATATTGAGCGCTAAAGCGTCCGTGGATTTAAAGTTGATTACTCGGCATAAGTGGCCACAAAAACAGATTGACATAATAGTACCAGACCCACCGACATCTATGGTGAGATCAAGCCGAGCGGAAGCAAACTATGAGGACATGTCGTTCCAAGAAATCATTGCGCAATTCCAAGACCAATTTGATAGGATTGGGAAATTACCAGGGAAACATACTATCAAGCTGAAGCCGAACGCAACTCCATCTATCAGCTCTGCACGTACTGTTCCAAAATCTCTTCAAAGTAAAGTCTTGCAAGAATTAACTCGCCTACAACAACAAGGCATCATCGTGCCAGTTACAGAGCCCACAGATTGGGTACATCCAATGTTACTTGTGACAAAACCCGACGGTTCCCTACGAGTGGTATTGGACCCTCGGAAGCTAAATAAAGTTATTCGAATGGATCCACACCCGTCTCCCACAGCCCAAGATATTTTTGCAAGTCTGGGTGACCTTGATGTATTCACCGTCCTAGACGCCCAAAGTGCCTTTTGGCAAGTAGAATTGGATGATAACAGCTCCCGACTTTGCACATTTGCCACCCCATGGGGACAATTTCGATTTTTACGATTAGCATTAGGAGTCTGCGTTTCTTCTTCAATATTCCAGCGCATTATGCACTCAATATTTCCTCCGACTCAATTTCCGACCACATTCATCTCAACAGACGATTTTTTAATTGGGAGTAAAGGCATGAGTGAGCACAAGCGCCTTTTGGTAACGATTCTGCAAAAAGCTGAACGACATGGTTTGACTTTCAGTACGAAGAAAATGCAATTAGCTCAACCAAAGATTAAATACTTGGGACACATTATTAGCTCACAAGCACTAGAGATAGATCCCGATAAGGTGAAATCTATTACAGAAATGCCTTCACCTACAGACAAGGCAACGTTGCAACGGTTTTTGGGCATGACGAATTTTGTAGCCAAGTTTTTACCACAATTTTCGACCTTATCTGTCCCATTGCGAGCTCTGCTGAAGAAAGAGAATGTGTTCCTGTGGGATTCCAACCATGAGCACATTTTTCTGAGATTAAAGGACCTCATAACGCATTCTCCAGTACTGGCGCTATACAGCCCACAACTACCTTGCACAATTTCGGTGGATAGTAGCCAGTTGGGAGTGGGGGCTGTGCTTTTACAAGAACAGCGCCCTGTGGAATATGCATCAACCTCTTTTACAGAGACTCAACAGAAGTATGCCCCTATCGAAAGGGAACTACTTGGAATAGTCTATGCGTGCGAGCGTTTCCATTACTACGTCACCGGCACGATATTCACCGTAGAGACAGACCATCGTCCATTAGTCTCAATTGTGCAGAAACCAATGCACCTTTTGTCACCTCGTCTTCAAAGATTGCTATTACGATTGTTACGATACCGAATGTACGTGGTATACGTCCCAGGGTCCAAGATGTACGTGGCTGATACACTATCAAGAGCACCATGTAAAAGCAGGGATATTCAAACACCTGAATTAGAAGGCCCTCATGTGGTTATACATTCGCTGTCCGTGTTACCGGAGCACAAAATCAAAGAAATGGAAAATGCTTTGGCTAAAGACCACCCAAGTCAAGTTTTGATACAATACATTCAAAAAGGCTGGCCCAAATCTAGTGAGAAATGTCACTCAGAGGTCAAAGTTTTATGGCCAATTCAAGAAGAATTCTATATGGAGGATGGGCAGATTTATAGAGGCGAACGTTTATTCGTCCCCTCTAATTTGCGACACCAGGCACTTAATCAAATTTATGCAGCACACCAAGGGATAGTTGCGTGTATTACTAAAGCAAAACAGCAAGTTTATTGGCCTGGAATGGCTCAAGAAATTACAAATTTCATACGACAGTGTACAACGTGTAGAGCAAGGGATAGAGCCAACAATGAGCCACCCATCATTCCATTTCCAGTTCCATCACGCCCATGGGAAACAGTCGGTTCTGATCTTTTTCATCTCGAAAATATGAATGTAGTAATATTGGTGGACTATTTCTCCAAATTTGTGGAGGCAATGGAACTTTCATCAACAAACGCAGCAGCAATGACAAAGTTTTTAAATCCACATTTTGCGCGCTACGGTGCCCCGCAAACCTTAATATCAGATAATGGCCCACCCTACAATTCATACGTTTTTAAGCAATTTCTGCGTCAATGGGGTGTCAACCATGTGACAGCAAGTGCTTATCATCCTAAAACAAATGGATTTACTGAGCGAACAATTCAGACCATAAAGAATCTGGCAAAGAAATCTAAACAAGATGGAAAAGATTTGCAATATGTACTTATGAAGTACAGGGCGACACCGATAGGGGAGTTACCATCACCCGCAGAAATGCTGATGGGACGACCTATTCGTACACCCTTAACAACAACGACAACAGCTTTGAAACCAAGATATCCAACGACAGCAATAATTAATTCTTTAAAAAGACGCCAGCAAGCAATGATGGAGCAACAAAAAGGGCGACGACCACTAAAACCTCTGCTATTAGAAGTTAATATGCCAGTATGGTATATTACAGGGCCCAGAATATGAAAAAAGGCATTTATAGTTGCACGGGCTCGCGAACCACATTCATATATGATTAGGGCAGAAAATGGTAAAGTGTTTCGCAGAACACGTGAGCAGTTAAGAGTGGACTATTCGGTTAAAAAACCCAGGGTGGAACATCAATATATCAATCAAGATATCTATCCAAATCAAGATTATCGAAAAGGACAGGAGTGAAACGCTACGGCACCACTAGGTACTAACGCAGATTCCTCAATGTCTGTCATTTACACATACCCTATACAAGCTACACGTTCAAACACCGTACACTCGAAGAATCAAGAAAAATATGCTACACCACCTTCATCTCCACAGAGTGACCAATCGGGTCCAGTTGACATAGAAGATGGCGCTGAAAATGAGGATCACTCACTACTAGCGATTCCACATCTCTTGGGTGAAATGGATCTTTTAACACATCCGAAGGATGTGTCAGTAGCAAGGGGAGAAAGATCGGTAATAGAGGAACAAGGAAGTGGAAATTCGATTTCAAGTCAAGGAAGACTACATGAACGGGTTCAACCAGGAAAAGATACCAAGGATTACATGGCAGCACGCTTATCCGTTCCAGATAGAGTGTTGCAGGGAAATTCCCCAGCGCCTTTCTACAGTTTAGCACAGTTGCAAGGGCCAATTCCGTTCCCAAGTTCACCAGTAGTCCAGAATTATGAACAAGATTCACAGGAACCGAGTCAAAGTGTAGTTCTTAATAGGAAAACAACCCGAACCAGACATAATATTAAACTTCCTAGTCGGTACAGAGATACTTAAAAAAAAAAAGAGCATGTTGTATATATTGTATATTGGTATTGGTATTGTATGTTTAGATTAAAGGTTCCCTTTTTGTATCTCACGGTATCTTGGGCAGGTGGCGCCACAGAGCCTCCTTGATCCCCGACCTCACAGGTAGCTCAGCGGCTCACTCGCTCCCGGAGACCGCCATATTTTATTCTAGAGAGCTGCAGAGCAGCGAAAATACCATACCGTTTCCGCTCCGTTTTGTTTCCTGGTATGGTACATATATCCGTTTCTGGTCCGCTTTGTTACTCGTCTGTTGTTTCCATCCGTTTCCGGTCCGTTTAGTTTCTCGCCTATTATTTCCATCCGTTTCCGGTCCGTTTAGTTTCTCGCCTATTATTTCCATCCGTTTCTGGTCCGCTTTGTTTCTCGTCCGTTATTTCCGTCCGTTTCCGCTCCGGTTTATTTCTAGCCCAATATTTCCGTCCGTTTCCGCTCCGGTTTATTTCTAGCCCATTATTTCCGTCCGTTTCCGCTCCGGTTTATTTCTAGCCCATTATTTCCGTCCGTTTCCGCTCCGGTTTATTTCTAGCCCATTATTTCCGTCCGTTTCCGCTCCGGTTTATTTCTAGCCCATTATTTCCGCCCGTTTCCGCTCCGGTTTATTTCTAGCCCAATATTTCCGTCCGTTTCCGCTCCGGTTTATTTCTAGCCCATTATTTCCGTCCGTTTCCGCTCCGGTTTATTTCTAGCCCATTATTTCCGTCCGTTTCTGCTCCGTTTTGTTTGTCGCCTATCATTTCGGTCTGTTTCCGCTCCGCTTCATTTATCGTCAATATTTTCCGTCCGTTTCCGCTCCGTTTGTTTATCCGATATTATTTCCGTTCGTGATCCGCTCAGTTTCATTAATCGTCTATATTACTTAATATTCATGCTCAGTTTCCGTTCCCGTTTAATATTTTGCGTTCCTTCAGTATACACTCTTTTTAGAAACGTTTACTGGGCGTCGCCATTATCGTACAGACAACCAACGAGCCAGCCCTCTACCGCAGTTATTTCATCCCCGCAAAACCGGTTTTCTCATCACCCTCCCCGTAGACTGTAAGGTAATGGCGGTCGATTGGGAAGGCGCGTTTAAGAGTCTATAGTCTTGAAAAATGAGAAAAAATTATTTTATTTTCCTGAATACAGAAATTTACAGAAACAATTATTATTTCTATTGAATTGAATGTAAAACTAAAACTTTACCGCAAGCCGGGTCACCCCGCCAATTTATTCCCCCTTTTCGCTAAACGGCCTTTGTACCTTTTGCGATTCTTCGCATTGATGTACGCAACGTAGTCGTAGAGAAAAATGCTTCAGTTGCAGTTATGTTTCCCACGAGCCAGTGAAGAAGGGGGATTATGATCTCACTGTCTGGAAAAGTGAGAGACCCAATCAGCAGGCTCAGCAGCCAAGAAAGAAATGAAAACAGTGTCCATGCTTCAATATACGACGTTATTTTCGGAAGTTTGCTCCGATCCCGTTCCATTACAAAGATTTTTCGGAAATTTGCTCCGATCCCGTTCCGTTACAACGATTTTTCGAAATTTTCCTCCGATCCCGTTCCGTTACAACGATTTTTCGGAAATTTGCTCCGATCCCGTTCCGTTACAACGATTTTTCGGAAATTTGCTCCGATCCCGTTCCGTTACAACAAATTTTCGGAAATTCGCTCTGATTCCGTTCCAATAATTTCCGCTCCGTTGCAGCTCTCTATTTTATTCATTAAAGTTGAAAAATATGGAATCTTGAAATAACCCATTTATTTTATGGGTCTATAAATTCTCTAAAGACAGACAACTCTAAAATAAATATAAGGCATTTTTCTCGCCCGTCTGCTCGAGTTACTGGAACCCAATGACGTCACTGGCGCGGGAGAAAAGCTTTAAGCGAATTTTCCCCAGCGTTAGTTCTGAATGGGCCCCCGTTGGGTGGTACTATGGAAAAATGTAAGAATTATCTGCCTGAAAGGCATTTTTGCCAAATTTCTGCTGGTTTTCTATCATTAAAAAGTTTTCATTGATATCATTTTTTATTTTAAAATATAGACAATATAGACACTTGACAAAGGATTTTGTAAAATCCGAAACGTTGTGTCCCAACGTTGATGCTGTACCCATCACGTTGTAATTGTATATATTTTAAAGTTTTTAAGATTTATTAAAAAAATTTGTAAAATAGTACAACAGTCTCATGAGTTTTCCGTAACAAATAGATATTATTACTTATAGACATGCTACTTCATATCAATAATGATGAATTGTTTCTGGCTTTGGTCCTTAATTTGTTCAAATTAACTAATTATTAGTTGTGAAGGAGAATGTCTTTATTTTATATGCCAATATTTAAAAACAAACCTATCAGGTAAATAAAACTAAGATTTTATTATTCTTTACTTATAACTAAAAATTAAATTAGGTATGCATATTTGATCAAAGAAAAATAATTAATTTGAAAATCTATGCCTAACTATTTGATTTCTGACATTATGACCTGGCAAATTCCACATTCTGTTGTTGTCTGTACCTACAGGCCTTTCAGCTGGTCCCCAGATATTATCATCAATGAGGAAACGGTCTAGTGGCTCAAGTATATTAAATCTTCTGGTACATTTCGCAACCTACAAATGTTGTGCAGCACAATACAAGAGTATATAATCTTTGTTGCTTTCAGGGGCTTATAGTGCAAAACTCTATCCTTTAACAAACAACGAAAGCGTTGTTTTAAGACACCATTGTATCTTTCAATAACACTTCGGGCTGAACACTGATAATGTGTATAGCGACCTTCTGGTGAAATTGCAGGAGCACCTTCGATGGGAGTCAAAAGCCAAGGGAGTTGAGGGTATCCTCCATCACCTAAATATATTTTTTTGGCAAATGTGGTATTCTAACCCCAAACCAACCAATTAGTCCGAATAACAAAAATTAAGCCAATTAAATAAATTTGCAAACAATGTAAAAATTTAAAACAATACCAAACTGATCAAGATAAAGTTTCTCATTTTAATATAGTTGTAGGTGACTTCTCCAGAATTATATAATATATCTCTTATAAGCAAAGTATGATATACTATATTCTTCTGGTTTAACTTATCTTACTGACTAAAATATCAAAACAAAAGATATATTACCAAAAAAGACCTATGATATTACCAATAAGCCATGAACCTTTTAGTGAACCATCCCTGTAAGCTTGTTCTAAATATTCCGATACGTAGGATGATTTAAAAATAAAAGAATCGTGGGTCGATCCTGGAAACTGAGCATTAGCCTGAAGAATTACTGAATCGTTATCACAAAACTAGTAGATAATTTATTTTTAAATTAATCACCTAAAAGATTTATGAGATTAGAGAGATTAAGCCTGTACATTGAAAATGTGTCATGAAAATAGACGGGTGGTATTAAATTTCTTGACATTTTCTTTTTAAGATGACGTTAATTTCAAAGAAATTAAATTAGGTTTATGGTGGTTCAACGCATTCCACATTTCTGCCACCAGGTATTACAAACGCTAAGAGTGTTTGGCGCTAGTTACCTTAAGAACAAGTAGTAGCGCATGTTAGATTAATATAATCTAGTAAAATTAGCCTGCTCTAATTTTTTCCTATGTGTTTAAATAAACTGGCTTAATCTCTCTAACCAAAATCAAACATTAAAATTAGTATGAACATAATGCAATAACAGTTGAACATACAATGAGTGGTAACCCTTCCTATTAACATAGAGATGTTCATTTTCATTAGAAGATAGTGGGACAATTGCTACATGGGTACAGTTAATTGCCCCTATTACACCAGGGAATTTTGTTTTTTGAACAAATCTATATAATTATGAGTGCATTGTATCAAAATTATTCACTTGCCCCTTTAACAGTGCTTAAAATTTTTTATAAAATGAAAGTTAGCCTACCCTTCTCAATGTTTTGTTTGAGTAATGAGCACTATCAGAGGCATGTTAGATGTTTGTGTAAAATACACTTTTATGTTACTCAGTATGGCATACCTGATTTTAACAGCATTTTGGGCTGCTTCTGTCATTGGAAATTGAATCCAATGAGGAGCCAAGTACGTAACTATAGCATTTGATACTTCATAAACAGCGGCTAACGGTAGGTTGACTCACAGCCATATGTAGATTGATAGGGGCCACAGGCAAAAAATCGCAATGATATCAGCACCTATTTTTTGTATAACCGTAAAAATCATATTAATGATGAGTATGCACACTGCTTAAGGCTCTTCTTCCCTTAAAACGACGTTTTTATGCTTCGGCTTTATCAATGTACTATATTACTTATTAGAGTTAGAAATGTCGGCCTTACATAAATTATAAACAAATGTTCACTCTGTCGATTGGTTATATATACGCTCTTTTCTGACATCGGAATAATTAATTATGATTATCCAAAGTTGATTAAGTTTTTCCCTCACATGACAACCTTTCTTCCAGCAAATTTGTAAAAACATCAAACCGATCGGGTTGTGCAATATGTCATTCTACTTGAAACAATTGGATGTATGATTTGAGTACTTTTTTATTCGGATATCTTTATTACTTTTAAAGATAATTGGGTTTAAAGTTAAAAAAAAATTATTTTCGGAAAAATTGAAGGGCAGTTAATTGTCCCGTAATTTTATTTCTAAATATTGTGTCACCATAAAAACTATCTCAAATTATATTATTATATAATTAAATTATTATATCTTTTTTTAAGGTATTACTCGAAAAATTTACTTGTTTATCTTTAAAGATTTGCTGGATGAAAGCCACTCATCTATTTTGCCCATTGACTTAACACAGAGGCCTATTTCGAAGGGAATCCGCCAGGGGTAGACGGTGATTCCGAAACGGGAAAAATACCTCTTTCCCGCTTAGAAGGGAGATATCGCTACAATGGGGGCTAGTTGCACGGGTCTAGTTGGGGTCTTTTGAAAATGGGCGTTCCCAAACAGATTGTCTTGTCAATTTCGGCAAATACCCCCGCCAGGAATTTTTAACACACAGGCCCGGTCTGATTTAAAGACCCCCCCCCCTATCTTTATGTTTTAATTTTGAAATGTCAGATTTTAAAGAATTTTCTTGACTATGGTTAAAATTATAAAATTATGACACTAATAAGTTAATTTAAAAGTTTTCTTAGGAAAGGTAAAATCTTCTGCCCTCGCAATTTAATCAAAGAATGATACTCTTCGATTAGAGCTTTTACCAAATTCGTCAACCACTAACTTAGGGTTTTCTTTTAAACAATTCGACAAATCCCGATTAACGGACAACGTTGCCAGATTTGAAAGTCTAAATTCTCCCATGTTTCTATTCTTTTCAGGGAACTGAAACTTCTTTCTGAGATGTTGTTTGCGACAGGAATGCATTGAACAACCTTGTAGTACTTAACAAGGTCAGGGAAGCCATCTTCCAATGGCATTAAATAGTGGAAGCAGTCGCTTACGCTGTTAAATTTTTTGGGGATAATTAGATTTCTCGCAATTTTAATTTGACTTTTTAAAGAATCAAGGTCGAAATGAAACCTATCGTATGTGTTACAATGTGTTAGGATATCGATTTCGTTTAGGAAGTTCTCAGAGTTAGGGTCAGACGCCATGATACCATTATATAGACCACAGTCTATTTCTAAAATAGTGAATCCCTTTTTTATTGCTCCACCATCGAGTGTCGCAGCTTTGTGGCATTTTCAGTATGTCATACCCTAGATCTTTTTGAGAGTTTTCAAAATATTCACTTCTAATAACCGAATTGCTTTGAAAGTTGTAAATGGCTTGAACCAAACCAAGTAATTCCCTAACTGTCGATATTTTGGAGCAACAGTCAACTAAAACTAAATTTAAGCGGTGGGCGTAGCAATGAACGTACGGACAATGGCCACCTACTGCTTCTTCTACTTTAACCCTTACTCAGGCCCGTAGCCAGCGAGGGGGCCTGAGGGGACCTGGCCCCCTCAAAAATAATTTGTGCCCCCTCAAAAAAATTTGAGAGTGCCCCGTGGTGCCCCCTTAAAAATATGATTGTGCCCCTAGAAAAATTTCAAAGTAAGTAAACAAAATCAATAAAATGTCCTATTTATATATTATATTTAGTTCAGTCCTACTGTACAAAATATATTATTAGCTTTCGTGTACCTCGCTTTACTATATTAGTTCCCTTCCACGTGCGCCAAGTCGAAAGTTTAAGCTGTAACTGCTAATGGTCGTCGTCGTCGTGTATTCAGTTGTATCCTAGTTATTAATGGCGGCGTATTTAACTTTATTCCCTCCGCGTAGTTCTCAGTTTACAACGGCTATTACCCCTTCGCTCCCGTGCCTATATCGATTATTATTTACGATACGTTGCAGTGCGTCGATGGCAATTAGTAAAAGAAAGATGATGATAACGGACAGTAATTAGGATACTCAATGAAATTCTCGATTGAAATGATTTTATTTATAGATATAAAATAACACAAAAATGTACAATAAATGATAAATTAAAAAGGGGATTTCTTACATAAATCTGGCGTATCCTCGGGATACCTGGCAGCCATGATAATGGTAATAACACTTAAAAATGGGGCGGTAAATAAAATATAGAGAGAAAGAAAAACTTGCGTTAAGCGCTTAAATTTACTTAAGAGATTTAATAAAATTATTGGGGAGAGTAGCTCTTGACTTATGACTGGCGTGGCAAGGTAAAAATCTGTTAAGATACTTTTTAGGGTTGGGGGCTTGGTTTTTATACGGGTTGGAATAAAGGGGTATTGTTCGGGGCTCTCGACACGGGGCTTTTCTCGTTCTCGAGACAGGATATTGACAAAACACTCTAACTTGGTATTAAAGGAATTATTGGGGAGCATCGGTTTAACATGGTTTTAGGGGTTCTAGACTCAATCTTTTAACCTTTCTGGGATTAGCGTATATTCTTAAACGTAGTTTTTTCGTCTTAGGGAATAGTAAGGGGGGGTTTTCATGGAAATTTTCAACGTTACGGTTTCGCTGTCATGGGATTTTGTCTTCTTTACGCTGGCTCTGTTTCTTGGTGTCTCGAATATCTGATTACTGCATAAGCGACTTGGACGACTTATTTCTCGATAAGAAGGGGACGGAACCCAGGAATGTCCTTTGCCAATGGGATGATACTTCGACGACAATTGGATTTGGAGGGGTGCCTTTAGTTGACTCGATCTGCTGATAGTTTTTCCATCACGGGAAAAAACGTTCTTGGATTTTGGGATTCATTTGAAATTAAACGCGATGGGCATTTCGCCTCTTTTGGGTTGTGCATTATGCATCTTTTATTGGGACATTGGGGACTACGTTCTTGGGATATCGCGGCCTAAGCCCGGACTGGATTTGGGATCTCTTCTAGTTCCGATTCTGTTCGAACTCTTCCTGTCAGAAAGTCTTGCTGCTTCCTTTGCGTTCTCTGGTTTTGTTGTTCTTCCGTCTAGGGGGGGGGGGGGTGGAAAAGTCGGGTGTCGGAAGTGTAGGCTTGGTAGTGGTATTTACTTGCGGTTATACTTTCTCGGGGTTTGGAAGGCGTGGTTATTATATCGGAGGGGTCCCTTCTTCGAAGCGCCTACGATCTAGACACAATAATGAGGCGTCTTACAATCTCAAAACCATGTATAAACTATGTCTGCCATTTTAAAAACTTCAATCGTTTTTATAAGAATTTAGGACTATAAGGGAACTTATGGCACACCGTTCAGGACTAAATTCAACCAAAAATATTTATATATTTTTTGTAAATATAAAGGTGTTTTTAAAATATAAAGGCGTTTTTGAAATATAAATTACTTTTCAAAATATAAGGCGAATTCGTCTAAGACATTCGAGGCCAGTTTGGAAGGTACAAACGCACTATAGTAATACTGGAATGTACAAACGCACTATAGTAACACATACCTCACAGGCAGTGGCGTAGACAAGGGGGATTTCCGTGTCACCGCCACCATTAGGCCTACGTTTGACTGTACTAAATTGTCACCCCTCCTCGACCCCCTTTGACGAATTTCTGACTACGCCACTGCTTACAGCCTACAAGGATAGTTTTTATGTTTATTTCCTGCAACTATGTATTAGGAGACAGCAAATAAACCAAAACTTTCTCCTACAATGCAGGAAAAATGGAGTACACCCTAAATCATTTCTCCTAAGCATACCAATGGAAAAAGGACAAAACCAGAGACCCTATATTTTAAAAACACCTTTATATTTTAAAAGTGCTTTATATTTTAAAAACGACTTTATATTTTAAAAATGACTTTATATTTTAAAAGCAGCTTTATATTTAAAAAAAATACCCCCATATTTACAAAAAAATCACTATTTTTTATTGAGTTTTGTCCTGAACAGCGTGCCATCTAAATAATCCAAAGCTTATATTTTCATAAAAACACTTTAATATAGACTAAATCCAAAAATAGTTCTCAAGTACAGAAATATTTATCACACAGGCATGTAAAATTATAAAACACCTTTCAATTAAATTATTAATACTAGTTAAGTGACACCTTTCAATATATTAACGCTTTTAATATTTTATACATTCAGTAACTATATAACGTAATGTGATACCTTTATTATATAAAATCATAGATTTTTACTTTTAAGTATTTTAAAGTATATTAATTATACATATTCAAAATTTACATTAACAATCAACTAGAACTTTATATACCAATTTTATAATATAACACCTTAAATTTAAAATTTTAACATTAACAGAAATCTATACATTCCTGTTACTTAGTCAATTTTAAATTTGTACATATTTAAACTTTAAATAACACGCTACTAATACTTTATCACTTTCTTTATACTATATTTCATTTCTTGTTCTTTTTTGAAGGAATGGCAGTGGGTATTCAGAGCCTCTTTGTATTGGGTTCATCAATTCTACTCTCAGATCTCTTGGATAATCTTCTTCATAGAAATGTTCTGAGCAAATCCTTGCATATTTCACATTTATTTTGTCTTGGGAACGTCCGCAAGCGGTTATCCATTTTTGCCTTATAGTTATTTGAGATGGGAATAGATGGTATGACAAATTCTTCTTTCGGGTGACAATTAAGGAATTATTGCACCCGAGAACCGAGCATTTTAATCCGTGCATTACATATTATGTTGAGTTCATGACAACTTGACAAGCCTTTATTAACAAAATTCAAAATAACCGCCTTTAAAATATTAAAAGTTAAGCCTCGGCTATAAAATTCATGGTTTAAAATAGTCAAAAATACTATTATTATATAACTATTCCATTTAGCAATAGTAAAAATGTAATACTATAATGGATCTAATTTATGGGTAAACGATTAATGCTTACCTGAATTTTAATCCACAAAGGAATTTTATAAAAAGGCGGACGCGGGCTGCCGGCCGAAGAGGAATGTTTACAGTCAGCTCTCCCGCTCGGCTGTCTTCCCACCGCGGAGATTCTAAGTTACGCGACGCCTGTTTATTTTCGTTGTAGATCGTTCGCTGGGATCCAGCTACGTCACACACCGGGAAAAAACCGTGTTTTTCCCCCGTTTTTTTCTCAGCAGATATCTCTATTCCCGACCCCGCGTTATACGCTAACCTTACAATACACAGTATTTTTACCAACCTTGGGTTAGGTCGGCCGCTACATAGTTTGCACGGAAAAGGGGGGGGGGAATTCGGACGTTCTTTCCTGTTCGAACTGTCGACTCATGGTGCAATCGGACCTTCTGGGTGGATTTTCTATTTTTCTGGGCGCCGGATTGTCTATCTTGGGGAAAGTAACACTGAGGTGGGACAATGAATAGAATAGATTCGCTAAATTACGGGTTTAAAATAAACTTCCGTTTTATGGGGTTTTTAATTTAATTTTAATATTTAGAAGTTTAAAATTATATCTATTTTCTTGGATTTTTCTGGGGCTTTCTAACCATACCACGCATGACATATCAAGTATAGTAGGGGCTAATTAAGTGTTTTAAAGTATTTTTAATCAATTGGGGATTTTTGATTAAACTTGATATATACTATGGGAAATTATTAAATGTAGGATTACGGGGTACACAAATGAAAAACAATCTTTTTTTTTCTATTAACATTCACAAATGGGATACGCCAAACGAAAAAATTTAAAAAATAAACAAATATATAAACCAAAAATTTTTTTTTCTCTCGCCATATGGCTCCACAGGGGTAACACGGCTTTAAAAAAACACTGTCGAAGAACGGACATATCTTTATTCGATCTCGTTGGCAATTTAATCAGTATATAATATTAAATTATCGGTAGAACAGAACCAATGACGTAAGAAGTAATCAAGTAAGGAAGAAAAGCAACTTGTTTGATGTGAAATTAGTCCAAATCGTCAATTTAGAATGAAGTCTATATCGAAAGGCCATTATGGAGATATCTAGTCAGGGGCGTAGGAACGTTCTAGAAGTTGGAGGGGGCAAAGATAAACGAAAAGGGGTCTGGATAATGGTTTTTAATTTTTAATGGAGTGTAGCTTCTCCGAATGCATGTGTACTTGTTACTACTATGTAAATTGGCGGGAAAAGACTGAAATTTAAACACTGTTGAGGTTCTATAAACTGTATATGCTTTTAAAATGATAATTTGAGCCTTTTGAAGATTTCAACTGACCAAAGGTTGGAGGGGGCAATAACATTAGTTGCCCCTCCCAGCAAAATTCTAGGGAGGGGCATTGCCCCCCTGCCCCCCCCCTGGTTCCTACGCCCCTGTATCTAGTTGTTTAACAGACTTTAACAGAAGGAGTCTCTTACTTTTATAAAGAATTTTATCAAGAATTCAGCAGATAATTATAGGTACTAATCTATTAGGTGTCAGTTTCTGTTACTAAATATTTTTAAAGTTCGTAACAAACAATCAAAACAAAACCCAAATTAATTGGGGCAATCGATTGAAAAGTAAGTTTATATTTGTGCTGTTGTTACATGATTATCGTTTATTATAAAAGTTATGATAGTAGAACTATTCAATGTGCCTAACATATTAGCATATGTAACATAATTACTCATAAGTATGCCTCTGTATAACATTTCCATTGAAATAAATTCAATGAGACCTTGTTTCACGCGGAACATACATTAAGCGGACCCAAAAATGTAAAATCGTTAACTTGGCAAACTATTGTTCCACGATATTTGGATTCCATGTAGTCTAAGTACATTTTGTAGGCTAGTTGGTGAGAAGATTTGTTGGAAGTGAAGTGTTCTTCGAATTGTCTCCCCATGTTTTTCCAATCCGAAAATCCCTTTAGAAATGCAATGTTTCTACTGCCTAAAAAATGACGGCAACAAAAACAATACACTGCGTCCTTTGCAACTGCATGGTTAGAGTTGGGGTTTGCAATTACTTCTGCAATTTCTCCTTCATGAGTTAGTTCCATTTCCATATCAGTACTGACGTTTGGGAGTATTACTAAAACAGTGACTGTTATCAGTCCCCAAGGATTCTAAACCCTTTCCCAATTCTTTGACTAGGTTTTTCTCAGAACTATAGTTATGGCTTTGCGCAGACGATTTCAAAAAACGTGCCATTCCACCTTTCTGACTACTAACGAAACTATCTTCCTTTTTCCGTTTTTCTCGTTTTTGGGACCTAGATAAAAATTTTCTGGTACTCATATTTCAAAATGCTACTATTATATACTAATAGCGAAATAATCTTAAAAAGGTTTAAGAAAATAAAGCTTAGTTAAAGCTATGTAGTCTTCAAACAGACTTTTTAATAATACCAGCTATATCAAAGCCCTGAAAAAAGCGGGTTGAATATTTTTTCTAGAATAGCTAATTAGCCTTGAAAAAGGCTTTTTGAATAATTTAGCTAGACTAGCTAATTAGCCTTGAAAAATGCTTTTTGAATAATTTAGCTAGAATAGCTAATTAGCCTTGAAAAAGGCTTTTTGAATAATTTAGCTAGACTAGCTAATTAGCCTTGAAAAATGCTTTTTGAATAATTTAGCTAGAATAGCTAATTAGCCTTGAAAAAGGCTGTTAAAAAATTAGCTTAAAACAGCTAAATAGCCTTTAAAAAGGCTGTTTGGCAAAGTTAGTCTCGGAAGAGACTTTGAAAAAATTTGACTGGGAGAGAATCGAAATTGAGAACTACCTGTTTGTTCAGGAGCAGAAAACGAAATGAAGAAACGTGCGTTATCTGGGACAAGTCCGACCACCGAAGGTCTAGGTCCTTTCTCTACAATCAGTGGTCACTGATATCACGTGATTTCGCAAAAGGGACAAAGTGAAAAAAGAAAAAACCCTAATCCCCAGGACGCTCTCTATTCAAAGTAGTGACTGGTACGATGCTTTACTCTCCGACTTCAGCTCCGCGGGGATTTCCCTTCGTTTAAGCGTTGCAACCGAGGGGTCGGACATTTGTACAAAATCCCGTACACTTCTCAAGAAATCTCCGACAAAATAGCGAAATCCCTGACGAAATCGCAAAATCTCTGACCAAATTTCAAAATCTCTGACGAAATCGCAAAATCTTATGAAATCCCGAAATCTTTCACGAAATCGCGAAATCTTCGACGAAATCGCGAAATCTCTGACGAAGTCGTGAAATCTTATGAAATCGCGAAATCTTATGAAATCGCGAAATCTTATGAAATCGCGAAATCTTTGACGAAATCGCGAAATCTCTAATAAAATCGTGAAATCTTTGACGAAATCGCGAAATCTGACGAAATCGCGAAATCTCCGACGAAACCGCGAAATCTGATGAAATCGCAAAATCTCCCACGAAATCGCGAAATCTCCGATGAAACCGTGAAATCTCCGACGAAATCGCGAAATCTTGATGAAATCGCGAAATGTTTGACGAAATCGCGAAATCTTTGACGAAATCCCGTACGCTTTTTTTGGGAAATCCGACCCCTCGGTTGCAACGGTTTAAGTCGTATTAAAGAAATCCAGTTTCTCACTTTATGCCCCCTTTTGTAGAATTCCTAGAAACTAAGCTTATGTTTATTGTGTTGGTTGGAGCTAAGTTATCACTGAGGCGAACAGGTGGTTTTTTTTTGCTGCTTTCCTTGCACGACGGACTTCCCCATCCCGGTCCAGTCTTTTGTCATATACTCTATATCAATGTTAACAGAGTACACTACCAAAAGCAGAAACCACAGAGTTCGCTGCCTTTGTTTGTGTACTCAAGTAATATTGATTTCGAGTATAGGTGGTTCAAAAGGGAACGTTTTGTTAGGGCCATTTAGGACTCTTGGAAATTGGAATTGAATGGGAGTTCTTTTTTTAGGGGGCTAGATGACCAATTTTTAAAAATAAATAAAATTTAAAAATCACATTTGGAGGCCCCAGAGGCAATTTTTTTAAACTTTTAGAGGCCCCTAAAATAGGCCTAAAATTTTTGAACATAGGCACGTGCCTACTTGTGCCTACTGCTGGCGGGGGCACAACTTGTAACGCAAAAGGGGTGATCAATATCGATGAAACTTCTGAAAAGCAAATGAGCACTAGTCTCCCGAGTTCTGCACCCGCTAAAGATCTTGGACTGGCCTGGAATGAATACGAAGATGTAATGAGATTTGAACTAGGCACGCTATTTCAGTTTATAGCTATCCGAAGAAATACGAAAAGATGGGTATTGACATCAGTGGCGAGACTTTTCGATCCATTAGGAATATTGGCCCCATTTTCTATTCGAGCGAAGATATTGTTTCAAGAGATATGGAACCTTGGCTTAACATGGGACGATGAACTTCTACCAGAGTTGGCTACTCGATTTGATACATGGTGCTATGACTTAAGAGAATTACAAGAATTATCTTTCGCGAGATATTACTGGAAAGACGCTACTGAAGATTTAGAATCCGATCTGGAAATTCACTGTTTTGTCGACGCCAGTGAAAGAGCGTACGCGGCAGTGGTGTACTTACGATCAAAATATGTTACGGAAATATATTTAACGGCTCTAGTATGCTCGAAAACTCGAGTAGCACCCATCAAAAAACTAACTCTTCCGAGGTTAGAGTTAATGGGCGCGATACTCGGTGCAAGACTCGTGAAGCGAGTGGTCAATGCTATGTCGGTTGAAATACGTAAGGTTCGATTTTGGACGGATTCAACGGTGGCTCTACATTGGATAAGAGGCTAGGCAGACAAATGGAAACCGTTTATCGAAAATAGAGTGAGAGAAATTCAAGAACTTTCTGATCCGGTCTTGTGGGGACACTGCCCTGGTCATTTAAATCCCGCTGACTTACCTACACGGGGTAAGACTCTTTCTGAGTTATCAACTTGCGATCTTTGGTGGAAAGGACCAGAATTTTTGATGTCAGAAGTAACAACCGAATCCTATATCGATAAAGTTAAGAAAGATAACCTAGAAAACGAGCTTAGACAATCTTATAGAGCCAATCAAGTTGCAGTTTTGACAGTGAAAGGAGCGACGGAGCCAATACTGAAATTGAACAATTACAGCTCTTTGAGTAAAGTTTATCGAATTACCGCGTTGGTTATGAGATTTATTAAGATACTGCGAAGAAATAGCACAGGCTGAGTTATATTGGATTTTAAATGCGCAAAGAGAATCATATGGAAAAGAAATCGATCATTTCAAATCCGGAAAACCGATACCTCGCGTCTCGAAAATCCTCGCATTACACCCCGTGTTTGATCAGAATGGTGTTCTTTGCGTAGGTAGTCGCTTATTTCGACAACATTTCACAGACCATGAGAAGAATCAATGGATTTTAGATCGAAAACATTATTTAACGTCACTCCTAGCTGCTTATCACCATAAACGTTTGATGCATGCCGGAGTTAATGAAACGATGACCGAACTAAGGGAAAGCTTCTGGGTACCAAGAGCTCGTCAACTATAGTGAAATCGGTTATTCATTGATGTACAAGGTGCAAAAGATTCAACGCGAAACCAGCCACGGCTATAAGCGCACCGTTACCAGCAGCGAGAACTAAACCGGCGCCGCCGTTTGACGTCACCGGTGTGGATTTTTGTGGAATTTTATACGTAAAATCTGGAAGCAAGTGCTACATCGCACTTTTTACTCGCGCAGTGACTCGTGCAGTTCATTTGGAGTTGGTATCGGACCTGACAACCGAAACGTTTTTACTAGCGTTCAGAAGATTTATATCGAGACGTGGAATACCAAGTTTGATCTATAGTGACAACGCTAAGACATTTAAAAGGGCCGAAGAAGAGTTAAAACAGTTGTGGAATAATGTGACGAGCCTCGAAGTTGCGGAATTCATCGCTACAAATAAGATCAAATGGCAATACATAGCCGACAGAGCGCCATGGTGGGGTGGTTTTTACGAGAGAATGGTGCGAAGTGTCAAAGTATCACTACGGAAAGTGCTCAAACTTTCGAGATTAAGCTACGAAGAATTAAAGACGATCTTGACGGAGATAAATAAATAAATTCACGTCCTTTAACCTATTTATCCGAAGAAGCTACGGAGCTGGCACCTTTGACGCCCACCCATTTTTTAATAGGACAAAAGCTAACCGTGTTACCATGTGGACCGCTACCAACTACCAAAGCTCAAACATCTTCGAAGGATCAATTAACTCGTCGCCTAAGATATCGTGAAACATTAATTGACCATCTATGGAAACGTTGGCGTAAGAACTATTTATTAGAGCTGAAATCCGTCCATCATCGCGATAAAACAAAAACGTCGGAAACGCTAAAAGTAAGAGACGTGGTTTTGGTCGAAGAAGCGAAACTTCCCCGTTTAATGTGGAAGATGGCCGTAGTTGATGAAGTAAAGCCAGGACGAGATGATATCGTAAGATTTATTGTGTTGCGACTTCCGAGTGGAACGATGATAACGAGGCCCATTCAACGTTTGTATAAACTTGAATGTTAAAATTTGCTTGAACTATATTCAAGGGTGGGGTGAAGTGTTAAATATTTAACAAGTATTTCAAAGAAAAGAATAATATATTAATCTACTAAATTTGAAGGCATTGTATAAGCCGTGTAAAAAGAAAATAAAACTCCTCTCTTTGTAAAATTTAAAAAGTTGTCGCGAGCTAATTTTTGTTTTTAAAAAAAGAGGATCGTTAGGCTTGAGTTTTTTTTAATATAAATTCGAATAAAAGGAGTTGACAAAGGAAAGTTGTATATTTTTTTAGTCTATATTTTAGCTCTCCCAATTAATTTAAAGTTAATTTTCCTCAGAGCCTAAACCCGGTTTTATGTCTGTGCCTTAAGCATTAAACCGAAACTGACCCGGTTAAAGTAATATCAATCACAATCATTAAACAACAAATATAATAAGTATTTATTAGCAATAAAAGTTGGTTTGCCCTCCAGTGAGCGATTTGGGGGTAACAGACTATCCCGTCGCTCACCGTGATCAAGAACCGCACCCCGACGGTTCTCAAAAATTTTCGTTTCGAGCGGACTTAATGTTAAATATGGACACTCGAACAAAATACTCATTTCGTAATATTACATTTTTTCTTTTTTTATAAGTTAGTAGACAAAACAAATTCATCATTCATGATTGTTGAAAACTACATTTGTTTGTTAAGAGTACGGGTTATTGTAGCACGGACACATTGTAGAATGAGGAAATCAAGGAGATGTTTCATTGATTTTACGTCGTGTTTGCTCCTTCCTTACCCGGGGAGTGTGCATAAAGGTGTTTTTCATGGATTGTTTAAGAAAATCAATGACATGCCGTACCGCATAGCTAGTTCGCCGGTCGCGCTTTTTCCTCATTACAATTTGTAGACTGCTGTGGCGGCTGCACTAAAGAATGCTCTTGTGGCTTTACTGGCTATTGCTTCCACGTTTTGGATTAGGGTATGTATGGAGACATGTATATTCTTACCACTGCACCCCGCACGGCATGTAGAATCGAAGTACCGTTTCGATTTATATTGTTTTTGATTGACTTTGTCATAGTCGGAACATAGGTGACACTTTTGATCTCTTTAAATCACGCATTCACGGAATGGCGTTGCATTTGTTCGTTAGGTTTTTATAAGATAGCAAGAACCTTTTTCAAGTAATAGGTGAGCATTACTCGAATTTCGTCACGACTACAAGATAATTTAAACCAATAAACTAGGTGTCTAGGTTGTTTCTAGGTGAAACGACGCTAGCTAAGCAATATCAGTCGCATCATTTATTTTTCACGTGTTGCGAATAATATTAAAAAGTATGTACGTCAAAGCGCATAAGTCTAACCAGGGGCAACTAAACTGTTTTAAAGTGCGTATTAACACCATTAAAAGTGTGATTTTACTCTTTAAAAGGGCATATTTACACCTCTGTAGTTGTTATTTATCTCTTACCAAGTGCAATTTCACTGTTTTAAAGTGCGCATTTACACCTTTAAAAGTGTGATTTTACTCTTTAAAAGAACGTCTAGAGGTGTGATTCAACTCTTATCAGGTGCAATTTTTATCTTTTAAAGTGTGGTTTTACTCTTTAAAATGGCGTATTTACACTTTTAAATGTGTGATTTAACTCTTACCGGGTGCAATTTCACTTTTTAAAGTGCGCATTTACACCTTTGAAAGTGTAATTTTATTATTTAAAGGTGTTATATCTCTTTAAAAGGACTTCACGGGTGTGGTTTTGCTCTTTAATGGGCGTATTAACAGCTTTAAAGGTGGTTATAAGTTCCAAAATGACTCTTTAAAGGTGTTATTTAACGCTTACAAGGTGCAAAATGACTCTTCAAAGGTGTGTTATTACACGGTTATTGGAAATATTTTGTGTCACAAACTGGGAAGAATGTTTAAGATGTGTTTAAATAGTGTGGAAAAGGAGTTTTAAATCTCATATTTCTTACACTGTTTTTTAAGAAATATATTGTCATGGAAGAATAAGTAAAGGAAGAGAATTCACGCGGCAAGCTAGAAACAAGTATCCAGGCCAACTCCCACAAACGGGGGAATGGGGTGGGTAGAAAACTATGGGGGCCGCATTGGGGTAAATAATATCACGTGACAAGCCTACTAGCAATCTAGACGTTTTAAAAATAAGTTTTCGAAAGCTTCTGGATTTTGAAAATCGAAACGGCAACGGTTCCTTAAGAATTAAGTATATAAAAATGTTATGTTTCTAATTTTGTGATAGTTATGATCATTATAATCCATAATAACGCACTCAAATATAAAAAGCTAAAACAGAAGTTAAACACAATGGTTATGATTTCCCGAACGGATTAATATTTCAATTCGAAATCCAGTAATAATTTTTCTCGCTATGTAAAGAGGGCGCCAAATGATGTAGCTCAAAGCAACGTCCCAAATATTTTACCCCGGGAACCCCATTTTCTTTCCTCCCTAACGCTCCCGTCTGTGGGTGTGAACCTTTAGGATGGGGTGAGTAGCGCGCTCCCATTTCTCTTCCTTTACTTATTCTTCCATGATATTGTAAAGGTGTTAATACGAAGTTTGATAGCACCGAAAAAGGTGGATAACTAGGGCGTCACAAAACCCCAACGGGTATTTTTGACAAAAACCTGAGCGGAACGAGCTAGCGACAATATAAATAATTCAAATATTGAACACACATTTAAAGAAATTAAGGTAATAACTTTTATTTTTATGACATACATATCACAGTAGTTTCAGCCTCTCCAGTTCTTTTTTTTTTAAAGCTAGCCCGGTCTTACTATTGACTTTCAAAAGTCGTTCAACGTTAAATCCGGGATCGAAAATTATGCCGTCCAATGTTTTTACGCGCGAAACGGCAACGTATGCCATGCCGAGAGCGAATTCGTTGGGTCCGAGATCAACAACTGTTTGCTCAAGTGTTAAGCCCTGGGAACGATTAATGCTGATTGCGTAAGCTAGTTGCAGTTGGAATTGCTTATGAGTACAAGTGGCCGCCCCCTTTTTAAACGAAACGGTGACTGGTGGGATCGGTATCAGATTGTTGTATAACGACGGACCTGAGTATATATGTTGGAAAATTAACAAGCGCACAAAGTGGCAACTCGTTTAAATACTCGCGAGTATCGGTGGAAATATAGATAATGTAAATGACTTTGCCTATAGTACCATTGCCAGTTTCCCTATCTCTCAATAAAAAAAGACCTCGAAGGGATTCCCCTCAGCAGGTACTGTTTTCGAGATATTGCGAAATTTCTGCGCCTCCATCCCCCTCCACTTCTCTACAAAACGTTCCCGTACAACTCGCTCCTATCCCCGCCGAGTGCCCCCCCCTACCCTCTCGCTCGCTCTCTCTCTCTCTCTCTCGCTTATTGTTCAAAGTGCCGTACAGGCTTTATTTTTGTATTTTTCCGGTTCGAGAACGTTCCTGCTTGCTTTTGGTGAAAAAAGTTTCCCAAAAGAACCGATATTTTCGGTTTTTCAACCGTTTTTCGGTTTTCGGTTTTTCCGCCAAAAAGTCGATTTTCGGCTTTTTAGGCTTCGTAGCTTTTGAAAGTTTTTAATTTCGCGCGCGCGCGAAATTAGACTTTCAATTCTCGCGCTATGCCTTCAAAAGGTCGCGCGCCATCCGATTCAATCGCGGCGAACGCCGCTAACCCTACTCCATCTACAAACAACCCGAATCCATCATATCCGAACCGACAATCTTTTGCCAATGTCACCGTTAAAAATACACGCCAAACCAACACGAACCGATCCAACCGCACCCAGCCAAAACGATACGTTTTTCGCTCCAGGACGAATAATACGAACACGACCAACAAGAAGATGACCGCCTCGAACGGTATTTTGATTGATTCCTCGGTTTATCCATATTCAAACAAAGAGCTGATTGACGCCGTCAAGGCGGCGACGAACCCAAACCAGATCTACGCTTTTGCTAGAATCCAAGGTACATTTCAAATATTTTTCAACAACTCGACGTGGGCTACGGATCTGAAGACCAACGGTCTGCCCATGCCTGATAACACAATCGTTCAATGCCACGCCTACGGAACCCCTCCAACGCGTGTGGTGGTTTCTGATGTTCCACCCCTCTTTGAAAACTCAGACTTGCGTGATATTATGTCGGACTTTGGCTCCGTTGTCGGCCCAATCAAGACACTCAGAGCTTCGTATGTAGATCCAGAGCTCCCTGCTTTGCAAAGCTTCCGTCGCCAAGTTATGATGAAGTTTCCGACCTCTAAGGCTCGTGAGATGCTCCCCGAGAGACTTTTCGTTGATCTTGATGACGTCCCGTATACTTTCTTTGTTTCCACTGACATCCGGTGTCACAATTGTCACGAGACTGGCCACACCCGTGATCATTGTCCAAAAACTCACGCTGAAAAAGATCTAGCCGGTGAAAACAGTTCTACCACACCGAAAGTGGTTGAAAACGCTGCCGAAATTGAAATGGATGTCACCATGGCATCTCAAAATGAAGATGTTCTTCCCGTCTTGGACATGACTCCAATTGTGCCTCGTGTAGATGATGAAGATTTGGACGTCTTCAAGACTCCAATTAATTCACCGACCCGTAAACATCCTCCGGGTTTCACCGTCCTCAATAAGAACAAGAGGCATTCGCCAGCAATAGAGGCTTCCTCTGGCCCGCCAATGAAATTTTCCATTATTGAACCTACTTCTCCTAAAGCGAGATCACAAAAATCTGCTTCTTCCTACTCCAGCGTCACTTCAGAGAGTGACCTGACAGACTTCCTTGATTCTGACTGTGACCCGAAATCTTCAACGTCCATTCCGCTCAGCGACTCGTCACTAGTCAGCCTTTTTGACTCGATGTATCGATCCAAGATCCCCATCCTTATCCATGTTCGTCAGTTCACAAACTCACCAGTTGCTCTTATCAAGCAGCTACAAAGCATTCGAAAGAACGAAGCCACGTACCGAAAGAGTCCACTTTCTAGATTGTCTAAACAGGCCATCTACCAGTGGGAGCGAAAAATCATGAAGGAAATTGTAGCGGAATCGTCTATTTAATTTTTATGGGTATTTTACATTTTTGTTTATTTTTCCTTCGTATTTTACGGAACTTTATTTATTTTTCTATGTACTGGTTAATTTTAATTTTAATTTTAATGCTTTCTATTTATTCTTTAAATGTCAGGGGCATTGGTACCCCCGAGACCAATACCCGCGCTCGTTTATTTATTCAAAATTCTAACCCTGATATTGTTTGTTTTCAAGAAACTAATGTTAAAACGGATTTTGGGGCGTCATACCTTTGGAAACACTGGTCGTATTCTTTCGAACACGCTTTTGCTTCTAAAATGGGTTCCGGTGTTTCCATCGGTATGAAGCCCCAATTCCTCCCTTTCGTTCGTGAAGTCAAAATTCATCTTAGTTATTTGGTTTATATTCGTTTCGAATTCACCCCTCAAAATTTCACTCACGTTTTCTCTGTTTATATTCCGTCTAATGACGATCAAGTTGCGTTAAACGTCCTTGATCATTTAAATTTGCTAATTGAAAATTTACCTGTTGGTGAATCAGTTATTTTAAATGGTGACTTTAATTGCACCCTCGATGAAGCTCTCGACCGCCGCGGCTGTATTGACCGTCGCGTAAACGTCTCGCAGACCCTCCGTTCCCTCGTAAACGGCCAGGATTTGCAAGATGCTTTTAGAATTTTCCAACCAAATACTCGTTCCTATACTTGGACTTCCGTCCCTCAGCGTGGTCGCGTCTTTCGGGCACGCTTGGACCGTTTTTACGTTGACAGTGCCACCCCTGTCAGAGCGTGTGTTCACGAAGTGTGTCCTTTTTCGGACCACTGCCCAGTTATCTTACGTATCGCCAATCCGCTTTCGAAAGTTCGGTCTAAACCGGCCTATTGGAAGTTGGATGTTAAAGCCCTTGAAGACCCTGATTTTGTCAAAGACGTTAAAACTTTTATCCGCGATTCAGTAAATGAACAGGCTTCAAACACCACTAATCGCTCTTGGTGCCAGTGGTGGTTTGACGATTTTAAACCGAACATCCGCGCGCTTTGCCGCGAATTCTGCAATTTTAAATCTAATTTAGAACGGTCTCGTTTACGGGACCTGCAACGAGAAGTTCACGCTTTTAACGACCCAGAAAGCCCCGATGCCAAAGCAATTCGTTCTCAATTGAACGACTGTCTGAATAATCATGCTAAGGAGGCGCTCTTATAGTGTCGAATGTCTCACGTTGCCAATGTTGACAAGCCCTCGGCAGAATTCTTCCGCTGGACTTCACGAGTGTCTTCCTCCGTGAAGCCTATGGATAGCGTTTACGACCCCAACGGTGATTTAGTCTCCGATCCTCCCCGTCTTCGCGAAACTGTCATTAACTTTTATTCCGAACTCTATTCTAATCCAAATTCTATTCCCGCTCCCTCTTCCGCGTTACCTCCTTTACTTCAAAATTTACCTAAACTTTCTCCGGATTCCGTTGAATCCCTCAAATATCCGTACTCGTTTGCTGAAATTTCTCAAGCCCTCAAATCTTTGTCCCGAGGTCGTTCCCCTGGTCTAGACGGCCTCCCTGCTGAATTTTATTTAACCTTTTGGGACGAAATAGGTCAAGCTTTATTCCAAGTTTACCGTGAACTCCTTCGTAATTTGAAAAATTCGCCGTACTCCAATGCTTTCTCGAAGTCTATGATGTGTCTTTTGCCAAAGAAAGGAGACCCTCGCGATATTCGTAATTGGCGTCCTCTTTCTTTGACAAACGTCGACTACAAAATTTTCGCTAAAATCCTTGCCCTTCGCCTTAATAAAGTTCTCACTGATATTATCTCCCCCTCTCAATCTTATTCGGTTCCTTCTCGCACCATTTTCGATAATTTAAACGTTATTCGAGATCTCATTGATCTCGCTGACGCTAAAGATGAACCCCTCGCTTTCGTGAATATAGACTTCGAGAAAGCATTCGACTCCATCCTCCATGATTATCTTTTCAAAACTCTTGTCGCTTTCGGTTTCCCTTCCGAATTTTCTGGCCCTCTTGCTATGCTTTACTGCAATTCGTCGTTTCACATCAAAATTAATAACTCGCTTACCCCATCTGTTAAATTTAACCGTGGCATCCGCCAAGGCTGCCCACTATCTGGCGCTCTTTTCTCGATCGCTTTTGAACCTCTCATTCGCTTTCTTGATCTTAAACTCGCTCGCCCTAACGAACTGGTTCCTCACAGGAGGCTAACTAACGTCACGTACGCCGATGATTTAACCGCTCTTCTCCGTGAGGATGCGGAATTTCCCATCCTAAGAACGTGTCTCGATACATTTTGCGCCTTTTCCGGAGCGCGCGTCAACAATTTAAAAACCGTTGGCCTTTGGTGTGGAACGTGGCGTGGCCGCGTTGACTGCCCACTAGGTTTTTGTTGGTCGTCTGACGGTCACAAGTTCCTGGGAATCCATCTCGGAAACAGTCAGAATGTAGTCTCTAAAAATTGGAGTGACCTTGAAGGGAGCTTCCTTCGCGTTCTCGCGCGTTGGCGTCCAATAAAACCCCATTGCTCGTTATATGGTCGTGTCAACATCGCCAATCAGTTGGCTGCCAGTGTATTATGGCATAAACTGAAAATTTTGAACCCTCCGACTGATTTTGTTGATAGGTGCCAAAAAGCCCTCGAAGCGTTCGTTTGGGACAAGGTTCATTGGGTGAAAAACGAATACTGTCTTCTCCCTAAGCAAGTTGGTGGCCTAGGACTGGTTTCAATTGCCGAAAAAATTCGTAGCTTTCGCCTGGCGAATGTTGCGAGCCTTCTAGAAACGGACCCCTCCCAACCTAATCATGTAACCGCTTCAGCTTTCATTCACGGATTATCTCATTCCCTTACTACTCATTTTCTCACTAATAAGCCTCACCTTACCAATTCGACTTTTTATAACTCTTTATCCGAAACTTTCTCCAATCTTGATTTTAAACTTTCTCTTGAAAATTCGAGCGTGGATGTTTTGTCAAACATCCCTCTCTTTGATAACCCCGCCATCACTGACTCTGATAAGAACCCCTTTTTAGGTTTATCCGTGATGGAGTTTCCTCTGTCATGGATCTTCTTGACTCTGACTCTCTATGGTGGCGTCGGATCCCAAATTTAGTTTCATCACCCGAATCCGTCTCCCGCTTAACTGTTAAATCTTTTAAGGCTCTACAAAAAGGCGTACTCGACGCTTTCCCCGACATTTTTGATAATTTCGGAGTTCGAGATAACTTCATTTTTGGGGAATCTCTTTCTCCCACTATCGTTCTAAATTTACCTGGTTCTTGCCGCACGTCCCTCTTTCTTTCTGGTATTGGTATCTCTCGACTCGCATACTCCCACCTCATTCGTACAACCAGTGCCGTCTTTCCCATTGGGCAAATAGGGCACTGCCCTAGGGCCCCAAGATTCTGGAGGGCCCCATTTTCAACTTTTGTAAGGTGAAAAAGATGAATCTTACAAATATTGTTTTTCACATTTTTTAAATTGTAGTATTGTTTATTTACATTTTACAAATTTTTAAACTATCTAAAACATGTCTTTTCGTGATATAGACGGTGTAGACCGTCGCATTTTTTTTATTTGAACCAATATTTGAAGATTAGGGCGACGATGGACTTTGCATTGGAGGTTAAAAGCCTAGTTTTTCTTCGGCTTGCCTCCCTTTAAATTAGGCCAACATGTTCAGCGGTTGGCCTACCACCGGGGTATTTGTGCTCCAATAAGTTAATTTAAAGGGGGACAAGCAGAAAAAAACCTAGGCCTTTAAGAAATTGTCTGGAATTATTAGGGGCCCCGCGTATCGCTTTGCCCAGGGGCCCCCAATCACGTAAAGACGGCCCTGCGTACAACTAATTTTCCAAATCCAATTTTCCCTTCAGACCTGTCCATTCCAATCCCACCAAAATTCTGGAGAATAAACACTATCAGTCCTCTTTCGGCTCGTCATGAAAACGCAACCCAGTGGCGTTTACTTCATGATGCCCTTCCCGTTCCAACACGACTGCACCATTACGACCCAGACACTTATCCAACGCGCGACTGTCCCTTCTGCCCATCTGTAGGGAACGTCGTGCATATGTACTACTCTTGCCCGATTGTCACGACCATCCTGATCGACGTTCAAATACTTCTCTCAAAATTGTTAGGCCATACCCACAGTTCCCACCATTATTGGTTTTTAGTTCCTAATTTTCACTCCCATCGCGCTTGCAACCTGGCCTACGTTCTACTTAAAGATACGCTGTATCGTAACGGTCTGCGAGACGGGTACGCCAACAACTTTTCCCGTCCTCTGCCTGAGTTTATAAAGTTTATATTTAATCGTTTTCGTGGTAGATTCATCTCCCGAATTAAATTAGCCTACTCTTTTGCCCAGAAAAATGATAAAATGAAAGAATTTAATTCTACTTGGCGTGTCAATTTGAATGAACTTAAAAAATTTATGTAATTCGGTTGTTATTCGGAAAAAAAAATGTTACTCTTGCATATATTTATTCGTTTACTTTTAATTTGTTATTGTAACCTAAAATTTCAAATATCTGTCTTATCATAGATTAATTTCACATGAAAATGTTGTAACTCCTAAGCTTTTAACCTAAGAAATGATTTGATGTTTACATTTTGAAGAATTTGTAAAAGTTATCACTCATGTAAGGACATAGTTGTATTTATTCATCACTATTTTGTAAAACTAACTATGTTTTGGCTATAATAAAGCCTTTTTATACTCTCTCTCTCTCTCTCTCTCTCTCTCTCTCTCTCTCTCTCTCTCTCGCCACCCGTGGCTCATACCATTCCTCTTTCTCTTCCGCCCCCCCCTCCTTTGAAACTTACTAACGGACGACCGTTCCTATCCCCGTCTAGCACCCCCTACCCTCTCCCCCCTCCTTTAAAAACTAACGGACGACCGTTCTTATCCCCGTCTAGCACCCCCCTACCCTCTCGCTTTCGGACGGACAAAACTTTCCCATAGAACTCGCTGCTAAGAGAGCTACGCTCGCTTCGCTCAATAAAACACCCCTAACAGTGTCAAATTTCAACTCATTAAAAAGTAAAAAAATTGTGTTAAAACGCTTTGAAACAACACCACAATTTCTTAGAGTGTAGTGCTTAAATAGTTTTGAAAATAGTAGTTAATTAGATCTAAGTTTTTAAAAACAAGGCCCAAAGCAAAATTTTTGATATCTCAAAACTAACATTGAGTTCTTGAGTCTTTTTATCTTCTTAACAAATCAAGAGAAGATTCGTGTGTAAATATCAAATCAATTTATATTGTATTTATCACCTAAAAGAGTCAAATTAAAGATCCAAGATTTATTTGTGGATATGTAGTAGTACAAGCTTTTCTAGTATTGCAGCTCAACGTTTATTCGGGGATCTCAAAATATAGAACAAAAAGGAAAACTAAATAGAGTGAAAACAAAACATGGGCGTGCCCAGCAAAATTCGTCACAAAAGATTTATACAACCCTGGAAAGAGTGTCACAGGTCTGTATAGCTGAGCTGAACAATTAGCTCGAAATTTAAAACGGCATATCAAAACTAAATTAATATTGAAATCTGTTTCAAATTAAAAATAACAGTTGCTTCGTAACGCCTGGTTTCCAAATGTAAATTACTGAAAATTTTAAACCATTTTTGGATCTTATTTGCCCAAAACAGCTTTTTTTCAGGTGGAAATACGGGTACAATTTTAAATAAAAACCCTTCGTGTATAAATAGAGAATTTAAACTCGCCAATTAGTTATGAATAGAAACTAGACTGTTTTGCCAACCATTAGTCATCTAGCTTAGTACGGTTGTCAATTCCTTCTCGTTCCGTTTAAACCTTCTACAGAACATTGCTTGACCTCTTTATTGGCAGTATTCAATGAAACTAGGTGATATCCCAAAAGAAAAAATCCTAAATTCGAAAACATAAAACAAATTAAGGGTAGAAAATCTATCATCCGTTATGGTAAATTAGTAGGGGTCACCAAGTTTGCGATCCTAATGATTAAATGAAACATTTATTAGTGTCGAATATTTATTTTGGACCTTGAATTTTAAATATTCCCGGCTGTTTATGATTGGGTAATAGCTGAAATTCAACGGTACTGCGCGTAGTGATGCGCTGTAAAGTGTAGCGAAAATGAACTATACAAACCGAAATTGCTCCTCCTGTATTTGTATTCTCATTTCTCTACCTATACATCAAAGCTTCCTCTTTCGTTTCGGTAATATCAGTAAGTGACGTAGCTAGGTTATTTTTGGTGGTGGAGCTATAGCCCTCTTACATTCAAAATAACCCCCCCCCCCTCAAATTTTCCGACAGCCCACTCAACAAATAGATCGTAATACCCTCAAAAATTAAGATTAACTTGCTTACTCATCTCCCCTCCTCCAACCCAAATAAAAATCCGACGACTCTACTGCTATAAGTATTTTAGGTATCATATGAGTAAAGTATCCCTCAAATCTATTACGATGAAACATCTATCTTCGTAGACTGTACGCAGATTTTATTGGGCGCGAATTTCCCGCGGTTGTGCACACCTTAGTGTTTTACCTGGCTAAAAACGAGATTATTCACTACCAT
The DNA here is from genome assembly GCF_980474605.1 of Leiobunum rupestre. Lineage (NCBI taxonomy): Eukaryota > Metazoa > Arthropoda > Arachnida > Opiliones > Sclerosomatidae > Leiobunum > Leiobunum rupestre. The sequence continues at coordinate 23,545,947 of NC_143387.1, forward strand.
GTTTTTGCGATTTTGGGAAAATCAACCATTTTGAACCACTCTACTTCCGCGAATAATTATCTAGCTTTTTAGGTTCCCCGGGTTCATTTTATCCTATATAGGTCGTTTATCTAATTTAAAAAATTTATAAAATAAACGGCAATGTTTTCGAACCCCGTGATAATTACTTAGTTATCTTTATCACCAGTATAATCGTGATATTTCCAAAAATTGAATCTCCCAAAATACTTTTTTCTGAGTGAAAATTTGGCTTTCCCACTCAAAAGGTCGATATTATATGTGGTTAAATTTTGAACGAAATTGGGTGATTTGACATGGATTTACATTGATGACAAATATCTTGCCGAAGTACTGCGATTATAGTTATATCATAAGTAACTTAGCTTTTACGTTACTTATGGTTATATTAAAAGAACGGTCTTATATTCCAAACACGCGATACTACCGTTATTTCTAAAAATTCGCTGATTGCTTGAAGAGGTGTTTCCCCGAGCGGCACGAGACAGCTACAGCGTTATTACAAAATTCCTTGCACGCCGTGAAATTTGTCGCTGTCGTAGTATCTCGTAAAAGTAGGGAGTTTCGAAAGAGCTATGGTTAAACAAGAAGGCTGCCTTACTTTCTAGAAAGGTCTACTGTATATTTTACGGATATATTAGGCGCGTTGCCACAGCAACAGAAATAAATCTTTTACTAGACCAAAAAAATATCAATCCAATGGCACTGTTGTTGCAACGTTCGTATAATGATACTATTATTCACGCTCTACTGCAACAAGTAGTCAGGCCGTGTAAACCGAAAACAGGGGAGTGGAAGAAAGCGGTGAAATGAAGTGGGTCACGGAGTTTGAGGCACTCCTCGGTTTGTAAGCTCATTATTCTATAATGAGCTTGATACGAAAGGGTAAACTCTGTTTACTTTTAATGAACTATATACCAGCGTCTCTTGACGGTAATGGCTCTTTACTGCTGAAATAAATACAGAGTTCAGCGTCACCCCTTCGATCAGCCCATTGAATTGTACGTTTCAAAGAATACAGTTAGAAATTAGACTTTTTTCCAAGCTAAAACGTGGACGTCCCTTTTTTTAACATACCCCGACGGTCAGTGGCGTAGCCTGGGGCACCTATCGCACATTCCCTTCCCCGAAACATATGGTTGTATGTACAATTGTGTGCCGTACCCCCCGAATCATAATCCAGCCTACGCTACTGACAATGGTCAACACTGTATCATGGTAATTTGTTAGTAGTTTGTTTAATTTGCACATAGTTACGGCAAAAATATTAACTTGCACTATCTTTAGGCATAATAAAATGATATTTTTAATTTTGCACTTATTTCTTCATTTTTTTCCAAAAAAATTTCCAATAAAGCAAAGAATAACAAAATAAATATCGAAATCTGTGGCACTTAGTAAATATTCCACTTCAAATATCGATGGATTTTGGAATAAACTTCCATTCTGTGGTTTATCTTAGATATATATTAGAAGTCAACCTAATCATATTACACAAACCCGTAGCTTTAACTCTACTAAAGTTATTACGTAATCGATTACAGATTTAGCACTACCAAAGGCTGTACTCACTGTAATCGGTATACAGAATTTAAGGAAGTCGTTAGCTCCTCGGAAATACCAAACAAATGTAGGATTAAGTAAAATTGAGGCATAATGTTTCCAAAATAACAATCTTCAATCACAGCTACAGTCATCTACTTTCCCCTTCTTTTCAATTGGGCAATGAAAAACGTGACTTTTCACCTGCTTTACCATTGGTGGAAATAGCTTAAACATCAAAGATTAGTGGCGCCATCTAATCGGTGGCTGCTCTTAAATATTTTCCTAAATCTACGAAAATTGAAAACCGATATAGTTATTTTTTCAAAGTTTTTATGACAGTCGAAACAAAGGCATTCTCGGATATCGTTTTCACTCTTCTAATTATCGCTGACAAAGAGCACGTGTTCGCCGATTTTCATAAAATATCGGTACGCTAAGGTGGTTAAGTTGCATATCACGCATAGGAATGTTACAGTTGATCAACGCTATCTAACGGACTGTTTTCCGAAAAAAATGTCTGACATACAAAAAAAAATGTTAGTCCTGAAATAAAGTGTTTCTGATTTTGATGAGCTGGTTAGTAAGCATTTGCCAACGGTGACGCTCCATCATTTAGAAATATGTTTTGAAACGTCACTTTTTGAGCTCTATTTCTTAAAAGGATTAGAAATAAATAATCCCCATCTAAGCTCCACAGATACATGTAATTAAGTTGAGACAAATTTAGATTCCTATCAGAAACCATTTCTTTATAGAAGTATTGTTGCATATGTTCCCTTTAAATACGCTCTAGGAATTAAATTGAACCCACGAAACGAAACCTTTTGGATGCATTTTTCTTGTTTATATATAACTAGTACATTATATATTTCTAACGAGAGAGGCAACCATTTAATGTATTAAAATGAAATCATTATCTTCGAACGATCGAGGCAGCTAACAATGAGCCTGAATTTCGAGTCATATTACGGAGGTATACACCGCATCACGGCCTGAAATATCGGCTGTTTTAGTCTGCCTAAGGATGTAAAACGTCAAAATTAAACCTTGAAATGAATTTAATTATTCATAAACCATGTTGACAAGATTTAATTGCTTTAGAAAATTACAATATGACATATTTCGCTCGGAACTTTTAGAACGAGAACAAATATATTTCAGTTTTTCTGAAATATCAATTACGGAAAGTTAAAAACATCGTTCAACTTGTAACCTTTACAGTTTATTTACCACGTTTTATCAAAATAATGGTGATGGATTGATTACTTTCGTTATTTCTTAAGAGACAAGTGAAATCGTGTGAGAGCCAAGCACCTGTAGGCTGTGAGGAATGTCATGTTTACAGATTCCCCAGTTTTCACGGCGATGAAAATAACCGAATTAAAATTTAAGTAGCTCCTAACACTTCTCTTTCACACGTACGTCGGGTATACTATTCATTTCTTTAGAATGGTTTGCAGTAAACATCTCTTTTTTCCCCCAGAATTGAGTCATTTTTCACAGCAATGGTTTTCCTTTGAAAGGTATAGAATCATATGTAACATAATAATAATAACTTATAATAATGCAATAATTGGTGAAGAATTTCACTATAAGTTGCAATGGGCTGCTCACATATAGGGCACTCTGAATGTTTATTAAAGTTTTACTGATATCGGCAGATCTCCGAGGATAGCCAGAGTTCCTACACAGTACTGATGAGCCCCAAAAGGGCGAAACCGGTCTACTGTTGGAATCTCTGGCCTAAATTTTGACTTTTAATTTAAATACATATGTTAGTAGCCAATAGCAGAAAAAACTCAATGGGGAGGGGGGCACTAAAAGACATCTTGAACTATGGGTGTAATAACAAATCATCAAGTCACATTCAAAGCCCCCGCGCCCCCCATATGTATCCGCCACTGGCCAATAACTCTCATAACTACTAGGATTAGTAAAAAAGGTTAAAATCTAACGTAGTCCACCTTTTTTTTGGTTCGTGGTGAAACAAACCGTTAGTGAAGATTTTTAAATGGAATAAAGGTGCAGTGTCATAGAAGTTATAATAAACTCTCTCTGCGTGAAATAATCCAATTTTACATTCTAACTATGTTAGAAACGTTAAACATTAATGATAGGAAAAATAATACAAAAGTGTATTTATTTAAAAACTAGATTTTGCTATGACTAATGAAATCAGTGCACGATAACGGAGATACAATACCTTTGTTGAGCCTGAAAATCCATTTTCTTCTGTTCTTTTTTTTTCTCACAGATCTTCGGAGAGCCCCGCACTTCCAAATTGGGCTTCTATCAAACCGGAAGTATGTTTTGGAGATGACACTTATATTCGACCAAACCGAAGTAAATAAATATTAAGTTCCTTTTTACATGAAAATTCTTACTAATGGGTTCGTGTTACCACTGAATTTCTTACTGACCAAAAAGTTAAACAATAACAATTTTTAGACGCTTTCAATCGAGAGGTCCGCCATTTAAGAAAAAAGCGTACAAGATTCGGAATCAAGGAATCTTAGAGATGATTCTCGTTGATCGCAACTTTGATGCGGAATCTTTTACTACAATCCTGGCGGAGGCATTAACAGCGTTACCTGATGGTTCGGTAGATGAGTTGTGGCTCTTCATTCGGCGCTGCTTGACTTCCACCCTTGATCAATACGCCCCAACTATATCGCGACGTTGTTCTCTGAATAATCCACCATGGTTCACTTCAACATTCCGCAGACTGTCGTACCATCATGATCACCATAGATCGCGTCGTACTGGAATGAATTCGGAATTCCACAACGAACGATATCGAATGTATAGAAATATGGTTCATAACCAACTCAAATCCTCTAAAAAATCCTATATTAGATGCGAAGTAGAACGCTGCAAAGGAAACTCCCGTCTCTTAAGGAAGACGTTCAAGAAACATCTTACAACTCCCCGATTGCCAATATCACGGTTATTTATAATGATAACTTGTATCTTTAACCTCGTTGAAGATATTTTATATGCTCTTTCAAATGGATTATACGTTGGTGTTGTCTTCCTCGATGTCGCCAAGGCTTTTGATTCTGTAGATCACCAAATTCTTCTACATACTTTGCAACGTCTAGGCTTTTCTTCATCGACGTTATTATGGTTCGAATCCTATTTAACTGGGCGAAAACAATTTGTAACCGTTGATGTGCATTCGTCTGGCCACATGGACTCGATGGTTGGGGTCCCCCAGGGAAGCGTTCTTGGTCCATTATTGTTTTCATTGCACATTAACAACATTTGTCGGCAGTTGGAAAATAGCGTCACCCATCTCTTCGCTGACGACTATGCCACTTTAACCATATCCAATTCGCCAACTGAGCTCCTAAGGAAGATGGATTGCGATGTTCTAAATATGGACGGCGCCTATGAGAACTTGCACTTATCGCTCCAAAAGAATAAATCAGTGTTTATGTTGTTCCCCCATTTCAAAACATACAAGAGTTACCTGAAAGTGGAGTTTCTCGAGTTACTTCCGTCAAATATTTGGGAGTTTATCTTGACGAAGGGCTCAACTTTTGCACCCACGCTGATTATGTATCGAAAAAGGTAAATCAGCGCCTATGGTGTATTCGAACTTTGAAACCATCCTTGGATGTGTCATTGCTTAACATTCTGTACAAGTCTTTGGTACGACCGCTATTCGACTATGGAGACATATTTTATCACGCTGCCTCGGAACACCGCCTCGGATCTCTTTAAATTATTCAAAACAGAGCCGCCAAAACTGTCCTTGGTGCTAGCCGGCGGTCTTCCGCTACGCAAGCTCGTACTACCGTAAAGTGGTTAACACTTAAGCAACGCTATGTTTTTCACCTCTTAATGTTCATGTTCAAGGTTTATATTAACCAAGTACCGCAATACGTCATTAACCATTTTAAATCAGTCTCCACCGTTCATAATTATTCTACTCGCACAATTGCAATTTTGTTTTACCTGGAAAATCTGCCATCCACAATCGATCCAGGGGTATTTATTTGTGGAATTCCCTTCCTTCGCGCTTGTTTCCAGAAAACTTAACATTATCTCAGTTTAAACGTGAAATTTTTAATTTTGTAATTACCTTAAAACTGTAACTTATTTTTGTTTGTATTTTTATCCACGGACCCAGTTGGAAATCAGTCCTTTGACTGAATTGGATATCCGAATAAAGCCTTATTAATATTATTATTATTCCAAAAATTATTTTTTCCTTTTGATTCCGTGATTTCGCCTTGATTCCATGACTCCATTTTGATTCTTTCATAATCCAAATTGTTTTTTTCTGATTTCACTTTCAATTCCGTGGATTTCTTCAAAAAACCGTTGATTCTGCTTGATTTCGAGATTCTGCTAAGATTCCCAATAATCACAATTTTACTTAAATTCCGTATTTCCTAATTGATTCCTCATACTCTTAGTTGATTCTGATTAAGGTTATTTCTTGGTTTATATTTAAAGGGAACAGGAAATGCAATATTTTTCATTTCAAGGGGTCCGCAACCTACGTTGCAGCATTTGAAATTATCAGTTTGAAAATGATGTTTTGTATCCCTCCACCGGCATCAGCGTTCACTACGTATTCTAACTACACCCAATTTTTACCATTTTTCTGCAAATTATTCTACACATCCCTTTAAAATGATACTACATAAAATAAAACGTGGGTTCAAACTTCACCTCTCTCGGAAGACATACAATCCCCCCACCATCCCCACCGGCCTTGGAAGGCTAACGCCCCATCCCCACACCGACCTCGTTATGGATTTGTAAACTAGGTTGCAAACAAAAGAAAAAAAGACGAAGAAGCAAATCTCAGTGGCGCGATCGAGCGGGCGCGATTCTGATTAATATCCTCCCAGATTAACCGAAAAAGAATTCATCACTAGAGTTTGATTCCCAAGGTGACTCCACGATTCTGGTATGATTCCTCAGATGATTCAATGATTCGAATTTGATACCCTGTAAGATTTCATGATTCTGTTATGATTCTAGATCCAAAGATGATTCTTTGATTCCTGAAAAATTTAAGATTCCCGCCCAGATTCCTGTAATTCGGAATAGGGGAATCAGGTCCTGTACATGATTTCTTGAAGTGGCGGACCCCTCGCTTTCAATACACCTCTATGTCAGCTTCCTCTGAGCCACTTTAAATTTTGTACGCATACATTTTTCTGTAAACGGAAAACGAGTATTTGTATTATTTCAGATAACCCTATAAAAGTATTTGTGGCAATCAACATCATCGATTTATTTGATGTCAGTGAAGAGAAAATGGTAAAATGCATATTTTCCCTATCAGCACATGTTATGTAAACATACCATAACCACTCATAAGTGTTCCTCTGTATAGCATATCTTTAAAAAAATTCAACGAGAACGGGTTTCAAACGGAGAGACGTAACATATCATAAGTGTAAAAAATAACCTTTAACACTTGTGCACGATAAAATTTCGTTGTATCTCTTTTATTATTTTTTTATATTTTTGCACAAGAAAAATAACTATTTTCAAATAATAATATTATAAGTAAACTGTATATCTTAAAAGATTTATATATTATTTGTACTTTTGAAAAAGTATACGGAATTTCTCCAGTCACCGGTACATGAATTCCGAGTCCTTTCAGTCGCCGTTACAATGTTTCACTTTCCCAACACCCATTTCCTAATCAAAAATATTGATGACACGTTCAAAAAGGTTTAATTACGAAAAATACATGAAAATTAGTTTACATATCATAGATGTGTTATTCTAATTATAACTTGTGTCACAGTTCCAAAAAGGTGATTTTTGTAATAGTGACTAAATACGACTAAATAGGAATAATAATAAGTGAATTGATTGTTTCACCTTAAAAATTTCAGGAATTTGGATTACAGACGTCTATTTATGAGATTTGGAAAGATCCGATTTTGAAATTAAACAATCTAAATTTGAGTAATCCAATCAATGTGCCGACCTCTTTCTCAAAATGCATTTGGAAACCGGATATGATATTTTCCAACAGTAAAGACTCCCATCTCTTCGACGTTACCATCCCGAATTCCAACCTCAAAATACTCCCAGACGGCTTCATCCTTCGCTATAGCAGGTATGTTATCTTCGATGGCTGTGAAACAACAGTAAGACGGTTCCCAGGCCCGTAGCCAGGATTTTTCAGTTGAGGGGGCCTGAAAAATTCCTCAGGGGGCACGCTCAGTGGCGTACCGAGGGTTTGTGGCGCCCGGTTCAAAATGTGTATATGGCGCCCGCAATTAAAGTAAATTAGGAACAAGTGTTCTTTACACACTACTTTAATTATATTGAAATATAAATGATTTAATTATATTCAAATATAAATGATTTAAACACGATGAATTTACTGGATTTAGAAGCCTCTACATCGGCATCTCTTTTCCTTTTTCCGATAATAATCGCCATTCGCTTTACGTTACACTACTAAAACACTTTTATTTAAAGTTAGGAACTGTGTCAATAATAGTCCTGTTTTTAAAAATTGTAACTTTTTTTATAAATAGGACTATTACTGACACTGTTCCTAACTTTTACCGTTTGTTGTATTTTACCAAAACTAACGTGAAAGGCCTAGTTTTTTTTTAATTACTAATATGTTAGGCACATTCATAGAGATAGAAAAGAAATAGGCACTATTGTATCTGGCGAAGTTGACTGCGAGTGCCGACCCCCTTTTCGCCATGTAGGATGCCATGAGATGGGCAGATTACGTGGCGCCATCGACGCGCGGTGAAATGAAATACATTATGCCTTTTGGAAAATCAACTGTCATTTGATGTAAATAAAGGAAGGCGTTGCAAATTCTGCCCATCTCCGCTTTCATACATGTGTGGGGGGGGATGAATTTTCCCGGTCAAAAACAGGGGTGTCTTAACGCGAAAATATTCCCTCTATTTCTTTTCAGTTTTCTATCTCTATGGGCACATAGAATAGTTCTGCTATAATAACTTTTATAATAAACGATAATCATGTAACAATAGCACAAATATAAACTTAAGCCCAGTTCACACTATACAATTAAATATGACACTTAATTGTAAGCAAGAAAATTGTATAGTGTGAACAGAAAAATTGTAACAATAACTCCCACTTTTTCTGTTAACACTATACAATTTTCTTGCTTACAATAAGTTGGATACCATTAAGTGGTCCAATTAAATATATAGTGTGAACTGGGCTTTACTTTCAATCGATTGCCCCAATTTGGGTTTTGTTTTGATTGTTTGTTACGAACTTTAAAAATATTAAGTAACAGAAACTGACACCTAATAGATTAGTACCTATAATTATCTGCTGAATTCTTGATAAAATTCTTTATAAAAGTAAGAGAAATCTACATAATGGTCTTTCGATATAGACTACATTCTAAATTGACGGTTTGGACTAATTTCACAACAAACAAGTTGCTTTTCTTCCTTACTTCTTACGTCGTTGGTTCTGTTCTACCGATAATTTAATATTATATACTGATTAAATTGCCAACGAGATCGAATAAAGATAAGTCCATAGACATAATAAATAAATAGACACCTTACGCGGAGTTTGATTTGCCAAAAATATACGGGAGCGATAACTAGCAGACAACCGGTATTTGTTCCGTATTCCTGTGGTACCACGTTTAAGCGACGCCTGTCGATTAGGCGAGAAAATACAAAATCATCACGTGACACATGTTCGTGTTTGTAATCTTTTAGGTACTCTGACGTGATTCGCGAATTTTTTGGCTGTGAGAATTTAAAATAAGGTAAATTTTTATTATAATTTTTAAATAAGTCAATTAATTCTTTAAAAACCCAAATAAAAAGCAGCAGATGATCTTATAATTAAAAACAAAATATTCTAATTGCGAAATGATATTTTGTCAAAGGCTTAAGTAACTATTCGGTTTGTTGTGGTTATGGCTTGTTATGGGAATATTCTGAGATTCTAAATTGTAAACAAAAGTAAATGGAATTTTGATGAAAAGGATGATTCTACCTTGGATTAATAATGATTCTACTAAAGGTATGTAGCTATTGTCCTTGAAATAAAATTAGCTTTGACAATTTAAGTCTGATGGCTTGACCCTTCATTTCTAGATTTTTGTCCTTCGCTAATTTGTGGAGTCTGAGCTTGCAATATAAATTAATAACTTTCTTAATGATGATGTTCGATTCCAACTTCAGGATCAAACATGTTCGTGGTGATCTGGTAGGTTTCCCTTATCTAAACCTACAATACTTTCTCAATGGACAATTGCTGTAAATCGCGACACATTCAAATCATGATTTAATTTGTAATGATCACTTTTTAGAACGGGATATACAAATTGTAAATGGCAAAAGGTGGGTCACACCAAAAGCCATTCCAACTCTGGTTTGGTTTCCATAGAATTAAAACAAGTAACAAAAGTCTAAATAATTTTTTTATTTAATTTAAAGAAATTACATCCAGTTGAAAGTGAAATAGAAAAAACCGGTGATGCTAACTTCTCACCTTTAAATTTTGACCAAGGATCATTTCGTGTAGGTTTAATTATGTTATTATAATTTGAGTAAGATCTCCTTGGTTTTTAGCCAATTTTGTTTAGTTGTTATGAAGAGATATTCCTCTCTCTATAAAAGAAATGTAGTCTTGCTAGAACTTGCTGTATTACGAAATATTGTTGGCATGGACATCTTACCAGATCACCACGAACATGTTTGATCCTGAAGTTGGAATCGAACATCATCATTAAGAAAGTTATTAATTTATATTGCAAGCTCAGACTCCACAAATTAGCGAAGGACAAAAATCTAGAAATGAAGGGTCAAGCCATCAGACTTAAATTGTCAAAGCTAATTTTTTTTCAAGGACAATAGCTACATACTTTTAGTAGAATCATTATTAATCCAAGGTAGAATCATCCTTTTCATCAAAATTCCATTTACTTTTGTTTACAATTTAGAATCTCAGAATATTCCCATAACAAGCCCTAACCACAACAAACCGGATAGTTACTTAAGCCTTTGACAAAATATCATTTCGCAATTAGAATTTTTTGTTTTTAATTATAAGATCATCTGCTGCTTTTTATTTGGGTTTTGAAAGAATTAATTGACTTATTTAAAAATTATAATAAAAATTTACCTTATTTTAAATTCTCACAGCCAAAATATTCGCGAATCACGTCAGAGTACCTAAAAGATTACAAACACGAAGATGTGTGACGTGTCACGTGATGATTTTGTATTTTCTCGCCTAATCGACAGGCGTCGCTTAAACGTGGTACCACAGGAATACGGAACAAACACCGGTTGTCTGCTAGTTATCGCTCCCGTATTTACCCCCCGTAGAATCTTGGGTCTATTTCTTTATTATGTCTATGGATAAGTCTGTTCTTCGACAGTGTTTTTTTAAAGCCGTTGTAAACTTGAGAACTACGCGGAGGGAATAAAGTGAAATACGCCGCCATTAATAGTTGGATAACTTGGATACAACTGAATACACGATGACGACGAAAATTAGCAGTTAGACTACAGTGCTACGGGAAATTAACCTTAGTTAGTATAGTCAAACAATATTTGTACCAGATTACGTCCCATATTATTGTTTCTGCTACAGCTTAAACTTTCAACTTGGCGCACGGTGAAGGAAACTAATATAGTAAAGCGAGGTACACGAAAAGTAATAATATATTTTGTACAGTTGGACTGAACTAAATATAATATGTAAATAGGACATATTTTATTGATTTTGTTTACTTACTTTGAAATTTTTCTAGGGGCACAATTATATTTTAAGGGGGCACCGAGACTTTTTGAGGGGGCACCACGGGGCACTCTCAGATTTTGTTGAGGGGGAACAAATTATTTTTGAGGGGGCCAGGCCCCCTCAGGCCCCCTCGCTGGCTACGGGCCTGACGGTTCCTATTGTACATAAGTCATTTTTAGGAACATGTCCTAACAGGAGAACAGGCAAATCAATCCTAGCGTAGATAAGGGGTTTAAAACCTTTTCCCTATGACCAATTGATTAAATAACTAAGACTGGGCTTTCTTTTTAAGGTACCGGTTGAAAATCAGTTGCCAAATGCATTTTCAAAATTATCCAATGGATAGTCAGAATTGCCGGCTAGTTATATCTTTATGTGAGTAAGTGAACCTTGGGAGTTCATTCTCATAGTCTAATCCAGGCGCGGCTTCAGATAAACATTTGGGGTAACGTCACATTGATATTGTCCGAGCCAGGGCCGCCGGAAGGTGTGGGTATAGTGGGTAACACTACCCACACGGTAAATTCCAAGTGGGTATTTTACCCACTTGGAATTCGGGGATGGCGGAGCTTCCTCCATCTAAAATTCGAAGAGATTGGCAAAGCAATGCCCACTTGGCGAAATGAAAATTTTTATATTCTATTCCAGCATTTGGAAAAATAATGCTCAAATTGAAAATGGTTTCATATTTTTCTACACTTGATGTCTTGAACAATTCGTCTAGTACTCTAGATGTCAAATTTTGTTTAGAAACCGACTTCTCGAGTATCGCACTACGCATATCTTCATAGTTTCTAAGGAACTGTTTCGTCAACCTCCTAGATTTATTGTATTATTTTTACGAGGAATGTTTGTTTAAAAACATAGCTACGTCTCGCGTCGTGCTATCGTTTGTATCTCAAATTCTATTAACTGAGGGAATAACTGAGGACCGTGTTTTACAATTTAACGGTTAGTTTGTTTAACAAATTTTAAAACTTCAGAGATTCAGGTAATGATTTGTGGTATAATTTTCATACTATTATATTTTTAATGTGTTTAAGAACGGTGAACGATTTCGGAACTTTCGATTAAAAGCTATTATATTTTCTGGAGAGGCTCTCCCCCCTACCGGCCGAACACCACCTGCCGGCCCTGGTCCGAGCGATTGAAGCGACCGGAGCTTTCTTCTCATACAGCTTCATATATATCTTCAGCGGTTTGAGGGAGGCATGCCCCCATGGCGCCCCTCTGGATCCGCGCCTGGTCTGATACTTCCCTGGGGGTATACCACTCCTTAGGGTTCCATTTGGCCCACTCGGATGAGGGTGGGTGAAAAACGTGCGCTAAGGGGGCTCAAGTGATGTAAAAGAGCGCATGCTATGTAAGCGATAGTTTCACATAATCTTTGACTACAATATATCCCTATATATTTAAGTGTATAGCAACCTAGATGAGGTTACTTTGCACTGGTTTGGAGAAAGTGGTACGCCAAAATACGCCGAAGCATTTCATAATGTGACAGTCTACAAAGGAGCTCAACCTTTGCAGTTTTCCATGGGACCTCCGAAACTACGCCACACAGAAAAACCGCGATTAACTGGTAATTCACAATGATTCTTGACGAGCTCTATAAATAATTCCACATTTTTTTTAATTTAAAGGTAACAGCAGTAGCCTCCTTTGCAAATTCAATTTCGCTCGCCATATCACAGCCAGTGTAATTAACACGTACATCCCAAGTTCGTTGGTCGTAAGTCTATCGTGGGTGTCCTTTTGGATTGAACCAGACGCGGTCCCTGGAAGGGTGACACTCGGCGTTACTGCTCTTTTAACCTTGGCCACGGAAATCGTGCACGCACGAAGCCTGCTTCCTCCCGTGGACTATATGACGGCCATGGATGTGTGGCTATTCGGTTGCCTTCTGATGGTCTTCTCTTCTTTGATAGAGTTCACCCTTGCCTACTCGCTCACTAGAAAACTAGATGCAATTCACACAAAGGTAGGATTTTTCTAAAACAATTCTTGAAGAACTTTTTTATTTAAAGTTGCGTTATTTCTTAAAGGCGCAGTCAGCAACTATTGTACCTGGAGCTTGGACCACCGAAGGTGAAGTGAAGACGGAATCCAGTCGCCCTCCTACATCACATGGAACTAACTTAGAGCCAACATTATGCAAAGACTGTACCTTGAAGTCGCAAAAACTAGGTTGGACTTTACTGGTGGTAGTGAATGTGGGCAATCAGTTGGTGGAGATTCCAAGTGGATGGAAGCTTCAAACCGCTAAGGACACGAAGACTACGCGTAGAACGAATATATTTGATATAATGTCACGTTTCTTGTTCCCAATAACGTTGTTGTTATTTGGCATTGTGTATTGGTCTTACTATGGCTCCCAAATAGTAGCGCTGGACGATGTTGATTTTGTTTGATAGAAATATGAAAAACAAATTCTTATAAAAACTAAACGTTTTTGGGAATGATTGATAGCGAAAAGTACCCATGTTACTTAAAGATTTTCAAGGAGTATGTCAGGGATGATCTACAACTTTCTCAATCACACTTTTTATCTACTAGGCACCAATCTATGACAAACATTTTTGAAAGAACATTCGTATCATTAAAAAAGTTTTTAAAAATATCAATATTTTCTTGTGTTGGCTCCAGAGCAATGGCTCTATTAACCAAATTCTGATTGAATTTCCATGTTAAATTATTTTAAACGAGGCGAGCATCCGACCACAAAACATTTGTGAACCAGATTTTCCTACAAATTCATTGAAGAATTAACTTAAATTATTCTTAAATATGCCAATATTTTTATGAAATAAATTTCCTATTTAAAGAAGGGTGTCCAAAAAGCTTATAATTTTAAAATAAAAGTTGACTTCTCCAAATACGAACGTGTAAAACCAGACTAGGACACGTAGATAAGAAGTCTTGCAAGAATACGGTATTTTTCTCTTTATGAGTTTATGAACCAGGAATAAAAACTAGGGCAAGATTTGAACGAATGCTTTAGTGGTAGTTTAGAACAAACATTTAAAAGACCTTGGCTTCTTTTCACCTTTTCTTGGACTCTAAAACGTTTTATTCGCCTATTCCAGGGATCAGATTGACTTTGCCCCATCAACTATTCACTTGTTCTGGACGAGGGGTAAGACACTCAAGAACTCAGGTGTACATTTGCTATTGGAACTCTTATGAACTCCCGCGAACTCCCGATAACTCTAAAGAACTCTCCTCGAACTCCCGCGAATTCTCAAGACCTCCCACGAACTCTCCTCAAACTCCCTCGAACTCCCCTCGAACTCTCGCGAACTCTCCTCGATCTCTTTTCGAACTCCCAAGAGTTCTTTCCTTTTCTGGCGAACTCTCCTCGAAATCTTCATGAATTCTTACGGGTAGTATTACTGCTTGTCTAACTTAAAACCAGGTTACGCAGGTCGAGCAGCGGGTCGAGCTTCCGCACTCTCTCCGATTTTTAAATGAAGAAATTATTTAATTATCTACATGCCATAATTAAAAAAGCATTTCGATTATATTTTAAAGTTCCCAGATTACATTTCATATGCTTCAGGTTAAATTTTAGAGGCCTTAGATTTAAATTTTAGAGGCCACTAATTTAAAACTTTTGGAGGCCCATAATTTTAAAATGTAGAGCCCCTTTGAAACTTTCAGGTAGGCCTATTACTGGCGCCGCTCCTGAGTCTCACTCTCCTTGTCTACTCCTTTTAAGCATTGCTTTCCATTTTTTAACTCTTCACACTCTAATAAAGTCGACGTCATGTGCTTTCCCCCTTATGAGTTCGGAGGAGGCGCGGGAGGAGGTGAAGGTTTGACCAGTTTTTCGAGAGAGAGTGAAAAATGTTTATCTGGCAAACACGTAAGAATTTGGGAGCAGACGAATTTTGGGAGAGGAGCTCGCTGCTCGAGTTACCGTCTCACCGAGCGTAGTTGCTAGCATGGGCTCAACTATTTTTCGGCTATCTACGCCGTATTTCTTGTTTTAAAAGATATTCGTAATAAATTTATGATGGTAGATAAGAAAAATACTAGTAAAAAAATACACGTTTAAAAAAAACTTATCTCAAGAAAATATTCTTACTTTTACAAATAGAGACACAGCAGATATTCCCCCCTTTTCCCATGTTTTTATTTTTTTAGTTATAGTAATAGTACGATTTTCTGGCTAAAGCCTAAAATAATTGGTACAAAAATTGTCTTAT
The DNA here is from genome assembly GCF_980474605.1 of Leiobunum rupestre. NCBI lineage: Eukaryota > Metazoa > Arthropoda > Arachnida > Opiliones > Sclerosomatidae > Leiobunum > Leiobunum rupestre. The sequence continues at coordinate 23,561,471 of NC_143387.1, forward strand.
TTCCAGCTCATATAAAGACTGGACATAAGCCAAGTTCTCTTTAACCAAAGAATAACAGATGTTTTTAGTCCTGCTGAACTAGCTCTAAAGTCTGTTCGAATGTTTGGCCGGTGTTGGCGACTTGGGCCGATTTCATAGAACGCTCAATTAATTAGAAAAATTTAGCAGACGATTTATACACGTTTTTTTTAATCAGCGCCATTGCGCCACCTAGGCTAGTTTCGAAAACCCTCTGGAACTCTCGAGAACTCTCTGGATCTCTCAAGGACTCTCGAGAACTCTCACGAACTCGCGTGAACTTTCACGAACTCTCGCCAACTCTCGTGAACTCCCGTGAACTCCCATGAGCTCCCGTGAATTCTAGAGAACTCTGCAGAGTTCGAACTCCCGGTGTACACAAAAATCGTAAGTGTCTTACCCCTCGGTTCTGGATTGTTATAGGGCTACGCTGTCTGCTCGTCCTCAAAAGCGGTAGTAAAGAGTGTAAACTGATAAAATCATCGGGTCGATTAAGTTGGGCCCCACTTTTTTTATTCCCGGAAAAATTCTCGATCAATTTTCTAAAACACAATTTTTTCGCATTCAAAATTAAATGTGTCGAATTTCTTCGCATTAACATGTTGTTGCTAGGGTAATATACCCAGGTTGATTAATGAAATTAAGGGGGCTGTCGTTAACTAAGCCCGCCTTTTAATTTTAAAAATATCTCGTTAATGGTTAAGTCGCATCTCTTTTTCTTGTTGTCGCATTTTTTCGCATTGTGGGTGCATAAAATTGATCGAGAATTTTTCCGGAAATAAAAAAAGTGGGGACTAGCTTAATCGACAAAACATCATCTGCTTATCCAGAATTTATCCACTAAAATGGCCACAGGTAGCCATTTTGAGAAAACCTTGTTACCCCGACTCAAACTATTCGCCACCACAGAATCGGAGTATAATTACGTCAGAGGGTTACTCAAATCTTCTTACTCTACTCCAAAATCCCAGCACGGGGATAAAAAAACCACTTAATATCGTCATTGAAGTTTGAAAACGCTCAGAACTCCTCGCGCGTTTCTAGATTTGGCAACTTATAACTTAGCTCATGAATCATGCCTCTCGATCACGAAATTTAATTAATGTCAATAGGTCTTTATATGAAACTAGCCGAGAAGCCCACCCTACGGGCGGGCCCTCAGCTAGTTGGGTGTTTCGAGGCACTCCACCCCAGTAAGGCCCCCCTGCCCCTTTTTACCTATGCCAGAATTACCGGGGTACCCTTTGCCCCCCCCCCGCAAAAATTTCATAAAAACTCGCCTTTCTCTCTCTTCCAAACCCCCCAGTAAGGCACCCCTCTCCCTTTCCCCATGCCATAATTACCGGGGTACCCTTTTTCCCCGCAAAAATAAAGAAAAACTCTGTACTCCTGTAAACCCCCTATACCCAATGGCAGATTTGCTCCCCCCTCATGACGAACAGAAACAAATACGCTCGTCCCTTAAAATTTGAAGAGACCGAGAGACCGCTTCGCCTCGCAAAACGACGGAAAGGCCGTGTGTGTCGAAAAGGTTGCCGTATTCATCCTCCCAGCTTTGACAATGTTACCTACTGCTGCCCCGACAGAGTATAAAGACTCCGCGCCTCGCCTCGCAAAACGGCGGAAAGGCCGGGATTGTCGAAAAGCTTGCCGCATTCCCCCTCCCCGGTTTTACAATGTTACCTACTGCTGCCCCGACTGAGTATCAAGACTCTGAGAGACCGAGCTAATAGGTATTCTCGACCACAGAATAGCGTGGAAAAAGAGGGGCCAGTACCCATACGCGCAGACTTTACTACTCAGCCGGCTTAACATGGTTTTCGATTACAGAGGCCAGAAAGACGAAGCTCGGACGAAGTAGCGGCGCTAGAGGGTGGGCAGAGGTGGGCTGTAACCCCCTGCATTTCTGAGAGGGGCCACATTTTTATTAAAAGGGCCATATATTTATAATTAAGAGGCCACATATTTGAATTTATGAATCTTTTTAATCTCCAGAAATTTGTTTTATTGCTAAGAAACGTTTTACTCGAAAAAAAATCTTTCAAAATAATTCGTTTACTCAAGAAGAGAGTAGACCATAAACAGATATAGAGGAAGGGGGCAGAAATTGAGAGAAAGTTGAATGGACGATAGAAACAAAAAAAGGGCTTAAGGGAATTTAGAGAAATACCCCGGGCATGCACGTGTCCCCTCCAGGTCGGATACAAGGTCAGTAGGGGGTCCTGTGAAAGGGACGAGAGCCGCAACAATAAAACGAACTTGCTCTTCTCGCTTCCTGAAAAATTTATAAGGGGTCACTAAAGTTGTAAGGGTCACCAAATTCTTAGGGGCAACAAAATAATTAGCCCACTTGTGAAAAAAAATTAGCGCCGCTACTGCTCGGATGACGACGACGACGAAGTGGTCATAACCGACTGTATTGCCCCCTTGCCGAACAATGCTGCCAGAACTTTAATGACAGCTTTGGCAGTATAATGAAAATATTGGACTTTGATTGGAATATTATGATAACATTTTCAATAGGACAAGGAATATTAAGAATTTTCCATTTAGAGTCCACTATTTGCGTGTTCCGTTTAATTTTTTCTATGGAAATATTCTCTAGAGGTCTATTCTTCAAGCGTAGTTTACATTTTGGTCATAAGTATCGCCGCCTACCAACCGAGTTTTAAAATGAATATATGAAAGCTTACTGCTCGTTCAAAATAATCTCTGCACAACCGCCGAAAGTTCAACCGAAAAACATTCCCAAGTAGTCTGCTATTTATTCACATATTTATTGGACGGATATTAATTAATTTCAGAGGTACATTTATACCACTTGAAGTGTATTGGGGAATCCAAATGCAATAGTGGCACTCCAAGGTAAAATTGTTGCGGCCGAGATGGTTGAGACTACATTTAGAGACAATGAGGCCATGCCGGGGTCTACTGCCCAACGGGCCAATGCGTCCAGATTAGTTTGGAGGCAATTGTGATCATCGGGGGATGCAACGGGGAAGGCCAATTTATAGTCATCCACAAAGAGGTAAATACGTGTATGTTGCACAACGCTAGGCATGGAGTTTATGAAGACAGAGAACCCGGAGAGCCAGAGAAGGGCTGAGTTCTCTTGCAAAGCTTCGATGAGCTTCTGGTGGGGAATGGTGTCGAACGTTTTTCGAAAGTCTAAATAGATGACATCTACGGGTTTTCCGTCATCTAACCAGGTGGTCCAATTGTTGGTCGCTGATAGCAGGCTGAAAGTGCACGAGTCTTTGGAGCGAAAGCCATGTTGAGAAGGAAAGTACGAAATTGTTCGTCCACTAGGCGCTCACCGATACAGGCAACGTGGCACGTAACTGCAATCAGCCGATACTTCGTTGAATCGATTCTCAAGCCAGCCTTAAATTTTATCACATTTCTAGACGTGTGAAACTTTAACGATCACGAAGATTCTGTTGATGATTAATTTAACCCGGCCAACTGAATTAAAGGCAATAAAAGTCGCTTGATGATTCGGGCTTAGGGTTGTGCCTTGGGTATTAGCCAAGCTGATTATTATTATTATTATTATTATTATTATTATTATTATTATTATTATTATTATAATTATTATTAAAGTGAGGACGGCAGCGAGTTGTTTCAAAAAATATGGGTGGAGGCCATCAGGCCAGCAGCTTGGTGAACATTGAGTGCAATCAGTTGTTTATAAACTGAGTCCGGGGTGCAAGTAAATGTAGAGAAAGTGTGAGTTGTTGTCGGGGAGGGGTCCATCTCTCGAGGCTGGTGGGTAGTAGTGGGAGGTACGGGCGGTGTTGGAAATTACCTCCAGAAATGGTAATTTAAGACTGTAGCCATAAACTTAGGGTCAGAGTGTGAGATGCCATCCGTACCTTTCATTTCTGTTATGGTTAATTTGGTTTTTCAGAGTCTGTTTACCTAATAAAGATTTCAACGGGACACCTGAAAACAAGAACGGTGTTAACGTGCCTCCGGTGCAGTTGAAGAAGGGAATTCGAATTTGTGTCGATTTGACATACCTTAATCAATTCATCAAAAGGGAACGCTTTCAGGCTCCATCCGTAGACCATACCTTAGGCCAACTGGCCGGAGCAAAGTATTTCCCGAAACTCGATGCCAACAGCGGATACTGGCAAGTACAATTGGACTCTAAATCGGCTAAACTAACAATATTCATCACGCCATTTGGACGATATTATTTTAACGGTACGCCATTTTGGTCTCAATTCAGCGTTCGAGCATTTTCAAAGTAAAATTAGCACTTGCATCGAAGGCATCGATGGAAGGGTAAACTTACAGGATGATATATTGGTGTGGGGTCAAACCAAAGCAGAACACGACGAGAGATTGAGAAAGGTATTACAACGCGTATCAGATGCTGGAATCACGCTTAATAGAGCAAAATGTCAATTCTCCGTCGAACGAGTAAAGTTTTTGGGCCACATAATTGACGAAAAAGGGATATATCCTGATGAAGCTAAAATTGAAGCCATCACCAAGCTACCTCAACCTACGAATTTCACTCAATTAAAACGTTTCTTGGGAATGGTAAACTTGTTAGCAAAGTTTGTACCAAACATGTCCGACGTACTCAAGCCGTTAAATGAGCTACTAAGTACAAAGAATGAATGGACGTTCGAGCGACCACAGATAGACGCGTTTCTCAAAATAAAGTCTATTTTAACAAGTCACCCAGTCTTAGCAGTATATGATCCCAAGTTGCGCAGTTTTAAGTCAAGTCCATGAAGATGATCAACGAAGACTCGTAGCCTACGCGTCTAAAACATTATCGGAAGCCGAAAAAGGCTATGTGCAAATCGATAAAGAAGCCACAGCTTTGGCATGGGCTTGTAACCGATTTAAAGACTATATCATTGGAATCAACGTAGAGCTAGAAACAGACCATAAACCCCTAGTGGCTGTGTTGCAAACAAAGCAATTGGACGACTTATCCCCGCGCCTGCAACGAATAAGATTACGGATGATGAGATACGACTATTTTATCTCGTATGTTCCTGGACGAGATCTTTACGCGGTTGATGCCTTATCACGCAGTCCGTTACTTGACGGAGAGGACGATCACGAGCTAGAAGATGAAATTTCAGCTCATGTTCAGCTAATCGTGACGTCTTTACCAGTTACGGATACTCGTTTGGCGGACATTTGGGAGACACAAAAGCAAGACTCAGTTTGTTATATTCGTGATGGATAGCCGTCTAAAAACCAGGTTGCTTTGGAATGCCAAGACTACTTTCCTTACAGAAATGAACTGACGATACTGAACGGTCTAATTATGAAAGGTCCTCGACTTATAATCCCTGTGAAAGTTCGTGATGCAGTGCTAGAACAAATACATCAGAGACATCAAGGAATCGTCAAATTTAGAGCCAGAGCGAAATCCACAGTTTGGTGGACTGGTTTGTCGCGGGCTATCGAAGAAAAAGTAAAGCGATGCTTAGCTTGCATTAAAGAATCGAACAACAGAAATGAGCCATTGATTACTACAGAATTTCCTGAGCGTCCTTGGCAGATCGTCGCCATGGACAAACTGTGGTATATCGTAGTCACAGACTACTACTCTCGATATTTTGAAATCCGTCCCTTAAATGATCTAAAAACTGATGCAGTAATCACTCGAATAAAATCGATATTTGCGACACACGGTATTCCAGTAACAGTCAAATCAGACAACGGACCTCAGTTCGATCCAACCCAAACTTCTGAATTAAGAAGATTTGCGAGGGAATATGGTTTTCAACACAAAACGTCTAGCCACATATTTCCCCAAAGTAACGGTTTCGTAGAAGCCACGGTGAAAGTTGTTAAGAAGCAACTAAAGAAATCTGAAGACGCATACCAAGCTTTATTAGCCTACCAAACAACACCTCTGGCTAATGGATACAGTTCGGCAGAACTCTTAATGGGTCGAAAGTTGCGTACCACATTGCCAACCGCCAATGAACAACTCAATCCATCAATTCCTCCACGCACCGAAGTTGTCAAGATTGAAAACGACTCAAGAATTCCCAGAAAACGAACTATGATCATCGTCACAATGTTCGAGAACTGCGACCTCTAGAGGAAGGAGAAGATGTCTGGGTCACTGATATGAGGGTAGAAGGCAAGGTAACTTCAAAAACACCCGAACCAAGGTTGGATATGCTCGTGACCCCAAAAGGAATTATACCGAGAAATCGACTGCACTTAATTCCCATTCCCCAAGTTAATAAAGAGCCAAAAGAAATAAGCCGTCCATATAACAAGGCAGTTCAAGGTCCAAACCAAGAAATGGATAAACCAACTGAGCACACTCCTACGAACAGCTCTAATCTAGAGAATATGTCACCAGTTCATCGCTGTGCGGGATTTAAAGGTCAACATCCACCAACGAGAACCAGATCTGGACGAGAGATCAGAAAACCACAAAGACTGAATCTTTAAAAAAAATGTTCTGTATCTGTAATAGTTTTATATCTTAAGGGGAAGATGTTGAATAGTTCAAAAATGATTTAGTTTCTTGCTCATAGGTGGCGCCTATAGAGTAATTAAAATAGGTACAACGGCGGGGCAGGTAGCGGTACCAAGGTCTGTTTTTTTAGTCTGGACATCGTGCGAGTTGCACTATGTAAATGTAACTTCTATGTTCTATTAAACTATATAACTATTTGTTAATTATGAGTTTTACTCTTAGTAATTAAGATAACATAACAAAAGGTACAGTTCTAATCGGTCAGCACCGAAATATTATAAAAGTCCATGGAATTTCCATCTAAAGAGGAGCTGAAAGTGCCTCCCCCTCTTAGCTTTTACTCTGCTCCTAGAGAGTACAGTCTATTTTGTCCGTTTTAGCCCCTCGGGAAAACGGGGAGCCCATATAAACAACGAAGATGGTCGCGAATCACCAATAGCAATTCGGTACTAAGCCTTATAATTTAGTATTTTGATTTATAGTTTCATTATTAATATTTGTTTAATAATATTTGTTTAAACGTTACATTGAGAAAAAGGGAAGAGAAAAATGTGTTTATGGTAGCTGTAGGAGAGATTCGCGATATCCTGTTACATTTAATTTCAAGGATTTTAGATTCATACCTTTCCCTAAGCCAAGTAAGAAATTAGAAAGAATGAACAAATGTCTAATGTGGGTAAAGCGATGTGGAAGGTTGGATAATTTTAATGTTGAAAGCATAAGGCCTGATTCCTACGCTAACCGTCTCGCCACGTTTTCTACGATCTTGCTAATGATATTTCGAGAGAAATGACGTCAGGTTTGTTTACATGAGGATCGAGTTGCGCGGGAAACCCCAAAACGATGCGCAGAACCGAGTAGGCTTTAAGAACTTGGAGGGGGGAGGCACTTTCAAATCCTCTTTAGATAGAAACTCCATGAAAAATCGTTCTCCAATTTTTATGATTGTGCCTGATAGCTTGGTGCAGCCTGAATCAAGGTCAGCCATGGCTGGTCTGCATATATTTTTTCAGGCCGATAATTTCCTGACCCTGACTATCAATTAATAGTTGGATTTGATCAACCGGTTCACCCATAATAACCTTTTGCTCTTCTAAATCATTTTGGTAGCGACAGACATCCGCTTTGTGGGCTTCGAGAGTGGAGGAGAGGACCCGATCAGTTTGGTCTAACGATTTGATTGTTAAAATTTTGTCCGTTAGTTCAGATTCTATCCATTTTACATGTTAGCCTTAGGTCTAGTGCTGGTTTGTGAGAGCGACTAGTTGAGATTTTAGGGTGTTGAGCGCCCGTTACGAATTGGTCTAAGCATCTCAAGAGGAACCTGAGATCCAATGTACAGACTTTCCTCTACCTTTAGAGGGTCTCTCAATTTGTACTGGTAGCAGATTGTACTTTAACGAGTAGGTGGCTTACTATTGCAAGAGGTCAAACTAGCCTCGCGATGCAGCAATCGCCTCTATGCCTTGGCCGATATACCAAAGCGTAATACGGCGTGACCGTAATTTCTGCTCACACACGCCACTAACTAGGGCCTTGGTTGAGGTCCAATTGTCGGCGATTAAGTTGGCAACAGTGAAAAACTGAAATACTAATAAAATAAAATAAAACTATAGAATAACTCAATATTAACAAAAAAAACGCTCCCACATTTTTCAATGGCCTTAACCTAGTACCGCTAGAATTTCAATTTCAATCTGCCTTCCGCGAAACAATTTTTGCAAAATTGAGAACCCTATCATTTGTTGGTGGCGCCATCCGCTGTTAGCGGCGGGAATTATATCCCATACAATTGAATTAATAGTACTAGTGTACTTTGAAAGTGATAGATGTCGTCACCCGTATAATGATTGACGTCTGAATGCGCTGACTGCAAAACCACGGCTCCCGAACGCGCTTTTGTAATTCTAGCGGTACTATTCCCAATTCAATGGTTTTACCCTAGTGACCATTTTTCAAAATTCAAGAAAATGCGAACGCGATTACCCCATAGAGATAGAAAATAAAAGGGCGTTTTCGGCGAAAACTGTCTCGGTGGGTACCATAAATTTTAAAAGCGGCGAAAACCATTGAAAACGGCGCAAATTGCGGCGAAAATATTTTTCGATATTTTCAGTCACAAAAACTAAAAAATCGTCGTCTCTGACAGTAGTCCCTCTACTCTGCCCCCTATGTTCGCCCATTCAATTTTTATATATACCAATAAAAAATGTATAACATTTGAAGAAATAAATTTTTTTTTAATAAAAAAACTATTGCCCAAATCTAAGATTGGAAATAAAGAGAAGTAAAATATGCAGTGACACTCACTAAAAATATTAAGGTAAATCTACTGGGGGGAAATTGCGGTGAAAACGGCGGCGAAAATCGACTATAGAACCGGCGAAAACTAGTAAAATTGCCCCTAAAATAGGCGAAAATCTCTACCGCAGAGTGGAAACACTGTATTCTGCTACATGAGTCGCATATTTTGAGCCTTGGCATTGTCAAAAACAGCGCTGTACAAGTTTTTCCCACTTTTAAACTTACTCAGTTTTATTTTTTATTGTCATGGATAAGAAAAGAAAGCGACGATCAAGTGTAAAATATCAGAACACTAAACAAAATCGTCAAAAAGTAAGCCGAGATGATTCCTCTGAAAATCAAATTAATGAAGATTTGATTGTCACCCTTCTCACACGAACCCCTACGATACTGGAAAAGATTTTTAAGCTTTTAAACTTACGAGAACTTCAGAAATGTTCTCTTGTTTGTAAAATGTGGAATCAACTTGCTGAAATTGTGAAAAATCAGAGACGAAACCCTCTTGTCATTTATGAAGTTGCGGTGGATGAAGAAGGTCAGCCAATAAATGTCATGCATGAATACAATGTAAGAAGACTTGGTGACATAGAGCGAATTCAATACCGTTATCAACTGAAATGGGGCTCAAAAAGACTACTTGCAAAGTTTGAAGAGAGGCTGAAGAACACTTATGTTGATCCTAGTTTTGGTTTTGTGTTTTGTTGTAATCTTCGATATGAGCTTAGATACAGAAATTTAAATGCAATTCTTCCACATGGTTTGCCTCCTGGTGTTTCTCTTTTAAGGTAAGGCCTTTTAGCACACTGTAAATAAGTTCATTTTCAATGTTGACTTTTTGCATTGGCTTTGGTCAAGAATGTATTTATTTATACTTCCGGAGATTTACTATATTGAGATGACTCCCCCTCATGCTCTAACAGTAAGCCCCTTCACCCTAACAAAAATCAAATCAGTCCAGTATCTAATTGGTTCACTACTCTCGTGCAAGGGAAATTAAAAGCATGATTTCCAAGGATCACCTTAATGTTGTCATTCTACCGAAGTATAAATAAATACATTCTTGGCTTGGCGTAATTCAAATTCGCACCCAAATATCAGTTATTAACTCTTTGACCTTTAACCTAAGATTTCTGATCATTTTCTTTGAATTACTTAAAGGTCTTATGGAAAGGTGTCTATAGGATTGCCCGACTCTACAAGGTTAAATTGGCCACTTGAAGCAGAGCGCGTTCCTGCGATTTCAGCAATATTTTTTCCTAAAAATATGTCAGGGGTTGAATTTTACCCTTTTGTAATCCCCAAGTCTTTCAACACAATTAGTTCATTACCAACAAAAAGACGAAAACAGTCCAAAGAATATGATAATGCTACACGTATACCAAGGGGAAAGAAAATCAAATGCCTCATGATATTTAAACGAAACCCATATATATATGGAAAGGAAGAAGAAACAATTCCCATTACTCAGTATTTGATGAGCAAAGAAAATTATAAACTAGCTTTGGGAGGACTAGAAGCAGATAATATTCAAATGCAAAACACACCTTCTAGACCAGGTGGGTTTAAGTATACATATATATGTATTTCCTATTTTAACAAATTAAAATTCATATAGTGGGTCTCAATGATGATGAAACTGGAGTTGGTCTGGCTATAACTGGGGAGAACGTTGAAGCTGCAAGCATTTTAATCCAGCCTTCCATGCGTACCAGAGAAGCTGTTATAGTTAAATTAAAAGAACTTAGAGATGGTATCAATCTGAAATCCAAGACTGTTGGTTTTTTGTTCTCATCAAGGCATAAAGGAATTGAACATTATCAAATTCCAGATGTCGAATCATCTGCTTTTCAAAGCATTTTCCCCAGGATACCATTGGTTGGAATGACGGGTAATGCTATAGATCGTCCTGGGTTAGTCATTGGGACTGATTATTTTCCAAATACGTGTAACACTGACAAAGAGAGTAGTAATTCAGAAATAGTGAAAACATTTGAACATGTGCGAAGTTCAGTGTTTGTTTTATTAACTTGGGGATGAGTTATTGAGTTCTTTTTTACTTTCTCATTTAAAGCTGGTGTGTATCCTAATGTTAAGTACTTTAAATATTCGATTCATAATAATTGATTTTTTCATAGATATTTATTTTAACCTAAAGTATCAGCCAGAATTATTTATTAGGGAGAATTACTATGTTTAAACAACTTTGCTTAAAATAACCTCATGCTTGAAGAGTAAGCCCCTCCCCCCAATAGTCACCTGATGCCATTGAAGCACATGTGTTCCTTTTATGATGGGGAAAACTAGACAATGTTTCCTGTTTATGGTCTCAACATAGTCATTCTCCTAAGTATAATTAAAATAAGTAAAATTTTGGTATCATGAAAATTCAGATAAAACACATTCAAATATTATATATACCATGTATTTAACAGGGTGGCCACAACTCCTATATTTTATAATGCTACCTATTTTTAATGTCTTCCTAACTGTTCTCTTAATCTGAATTTTTTTAACCTATCATTTTCTCATTTTAAGTGCTTTTTTTATGTAATCAGAAATTTAAAATTTTAGTTTTCGCAACATGCATGTTCAAGCTAAAGTAGTGTAACTCTAGTCAATCATTTTGCTCGATCAGATTATAATTAAACCAAAGTTCTTTTAAATTTTTTCCAAATAAATATTAATTTTTTTTTATAATTGCAACCGAAATTGTACTATATTTTGCAAAGCTTTACTCATATAAATTGACTGCAAAACTTATTGGTATTTTTTTCTTATGAAATATTTGGGGTTTCTCTGTGGCTAGCCTGATTTAATTATATCAAAAAAAGAAATGTGTGCCCAATTTTAATTAAATCTTACTTTATGAACTAGTCTTGGAAGGGTGTCTAATCTAGTGCAGTGCAAATATATTAATACATATTTCTAATACTCGGTGGAAATTTCAAATTTGGCCAGAGGTAAAACTGCAAATTTTAAATTTTTGAACTAAATATGAATAAATAAAATCATTAGTTTCAGTATGTGCAAGATATAAATATCGAAATAAACTTTTATTTATTGGAAAAGTAAATTAACTGTGCAACAAAAAATAACTTGCAAAATGTTGATATTCAATAATTGATTGTTTTAATTTCTACTTCATTATTTGGCAGTTGATTTTGAAGCTCTTTGAGCAGTTACACTTATAAATCCATTTGTAAACTGGACAAATTCTAAATTCCTGCTGATGATATACCAGAAATACCAATTAATACACAAATTTTAACCCTTTCCATGGCGTATGTCTCCGAGTATTATGCTTACATAAACTGGAAACTTAATGTTGAGCCCCTAGCAATCAAGACTCTAATCTTGGATTATATGGCAACCAGATATTTAAAAAAAAATGTTCTTACTTCATTTCTCCTATGCCTCCACTGGTTTTTATGTTGGAAAACTACATTATCGATGGAAGCTTTCCAGTTCATATAAGCATTAGTTTTATATAGCCTTTGCTTTATTATATAAAAAGACTTTGTTTATATTGTAATATAGAAACCGGTGAATTTGAATAAAATGAAAAGGTGAAATATTATTAATGGTATGTCTATTTTGTTTAAACTTTTAAGATAATATAACCTCCAACGCTTTGGTTACAGAAGACTCCCAACGATTTTAACTTCAAACCATCATATTAAAAGATTATATTCATTTTAACACTAATTAATTCCTTTACACCTAAGGAGCCATAAACTACTGTAGCGGCTGTTCACATATTACATAATGAAAAAAATCTTCTTTTTTAATACCCCCTCCCTCGTAACGAAGAGTAGCAATACAAGGTTTCAAGGTGGATTTCGGAAAGATTGGAGAATAGCTGATAACCTATTCGTACTCAATTGTTAGAGTAGCATTTTGAGGAACCTTATTTCATACTCACCCACCTAATAGAAATCGCGTGACAACGAAAAATGGACCTTTAACTGCGGTTTATCTATATTGCTAAAGCCTTTGATAGTATCGACTATCGACAGAAATCGGTTATGGAATAACTTCGAAGTGAAGAGTGTTACTTTGCGTAATATTGAGTTGCTTAAAAGTCTATTATTATTATTATTAGTAGTAATTATTAGTAAGAGTTGGGGTGGTTGGGTTAGACCCAACCTAGCACTTCGACCAGAGGTCCATTGTGCAGCCCCAGCCTTTTAAAAATGGAAAAGCCCAGTCTCTGAAACGAAGCGCAAGATTTGCTTCGCCTGAATGTTGGAAAGATCGCTCGTTTCCAGCCTATGCATACCAAGATGCTCAAACCTTTGAGCCGCATAAGAATCACAGACACAAAGGATATGAGAGGAAGTTTCCTACTCTGCAAGGCATGCCCTGCACATAGGAGTCTCACTGATACCAATCAGATGCAGATGTCTATTAAGCTGACAGTGACCTAAAAGTAGGCCCGTAACCACCCTTATACTACTCTTAGAGAGCGAGAGCAACTCAGTTGCTCTTTTCTTAGAAGACCCAGGAATAAACTCCTTGGCCTGCCTCTGACCTTCCGTCTCAAGCCAAAGCCTGACCTGCCTCTCAGCCATAGCGCCATGCACATGACTGCGAACCAGGCCATTGGGTATTGGAATAGCAGGTTCAACACCTAAGAACCTAGCCAGCTCATTGCCATGATGCCCCTTATGACCAGGCACCCAATATAGTTGAACCCTATTATGGGTGCCCAGTTCCGAAAGGAGATCCAGACAGCTAAGAACGAGCTTAGAAGTAATACTAAACTGATTAAGAGACTTAAGGGCAGCCTGACTGTCCGAGAAAATCTGAACAGTCTTGCCCCCATACTTCTTCTTAAGACAGAAGTCTACTACACAGAAGCAGACGGCCGAAATCTCAGCCTGAAAAACCGTAGCCAAAACGCCAAGGCTCTCAGAGAATCCAAACTTCTTAGTCTGACCATAAACTCCAGCACCCACCCCTGAGTGAGTCTTGGAGCCATCCGTGAACCAAACAATTTCACCCTTGGTTCCAAAAACTGTGTCGCCAGACCAGTCTAGACGACTTGGAAAGTAAACACTAAACTGCTTTTCAAAGCCATGTTGTCAGAACCCATCAATAAGATCGGTAAATGACCAAAATTTTGCCGAAATAATTTGGTGTGGCTGCACTCCCAATTAGCAGACCTCCACCAACCATTATGTAGTAACCGATAGGCACTCATAATTGAAACCTCCTCTATATAAAGATGAAGCGGTAGAATATTCAGGAGCACCTCTAGAGAAACGCTTGGGGCTGTTCTCATAGCTCCTGTAATGCTAACACAGGCCAGCCTTTGTACAGTGCGTACTTCAGCCTGAACTGACTTAAGCACTACCCTCGGCCACCAAACCACTGCTGCATACGTCAGTATAGGCCTGATTATCGTGGTATAGATCCAATACGCAACCTTTGGGCTAAGACCCCAAGACTTGCTTATGGTACCCCTTACTCTCCAGAATAACATTTTTGCCTTCCTGATACTGAGATCAAGATGTGGCTTCCATGTTAGTTTACTGTCGAGAATAACACCGAGGTATTTTACCTCAGTTGATTTGACCAAGATGGTCCCAAAGTAAGAAATATCATTAAACAAGTCCTGTACCTTCCTCCGAATGAAAGGAATCAGGCTCGTCTTGTCAGGATTGAAAGTGAGGCCAACATCACTACACCAGCATTCCACAGAGATGAGAGCTTTTCTCATCATAGCCGAAATGGTTCCTGGGAACTTCCCAGTAATGATAATTGCGACATCGTCAGCGTAACCAAAGCCGCGACAGCCATCCCTGTTTAGTCTCACCCAGAGTTCGTCCACAACCAGGCACCACAGCAGGGGTGAAAGAACACCCCCCCCCTGAGGGCAGCCCCGGCTAGTGGTGACCCTCAGTGATTCGCCAAGCAGGGAAGCCGTCGCGACCCGATCAGTCAACATAGAGTCGATCCAAAGACACAACGTGTCATTGATACCAAAACGTTTAGCAGCCTTAAGAATGACAGCCTTAGAGACTTTATCAAAGGCCCCCTCGATGTCCAGAAAAACAGCTAACGCTATTTCTTTGAACTCAATTGCACGTTCGAGGCCGTTAATTATGCCATGTAGGGTAGTCTCAGTAGATTTGCCCTTTTGATAGGCATACTGAGCATCAGAGAGGGGTGTAACACTAAGAACCTCCGCTCTAATAAATCTATCAACTAATTTTCCAAGACTTTTAGGAGAAATGAAGTTAGACTGATTGGTCTAAATGCCTTAGCCTCGAGATAACTAGTTTTCCCGGGTTTAGGAATAAAGATAACCTTTGAATGCTTCCAGGAGCTCGGTATATGCCCAAGAGCAATACATGAGCTGTAGATTCTGCACAACACAGGACAGATAATATCTATTCCCTCCTGCAACAAGATGGGTGAGATCCCATCCGGACCAGAAGACTTTATAGCCCACATAAGCTTGGAGTGAGTGACAACTTGTTTTGCCACATCCCAATCTACCTTTTTAGTTCTTTTGAACCGTGATGTCGGAAATGTCCGACATGGAGCCCCGGTTGATATCACCCAGTTCTCCTGCCAGATCAAAGTCCGACATCTCAGTATCAGAGTCCTCTGCCACCGCTTCAGGCTGCGCTGGGGTGTTAGGATTTTTGAGGACTTTATCCACCCCTGTTTAGGCAGAAAATCCTGCCTCCTTTAAAACTGCGACAGAATCTTCATCCATCTGGAAAATCCATCTAATGAAGTTCTTGCCTTCCTTAAGCACTCCCCGGTTGAGGCATCCCCACAAAGATATGTGATGGCACCTCCGACCAGGTGGAAATTCGTGATGAGAGGAAGATGTTCACCCGAAGGTGTCCCATCAACTTTCTCCAGAATCCCAAGCTGGACGGCGCCCATCTCCTCCTCTGTGATAAGGTTGTTCGGAAAGCCATCTTTTACAATGGCCATCTTAAGCAACCCTACTGCGTTACAATAGGACATAGGAGTTCGACGCTCCTTAGCCCCTTTTGGCCGCAGATTGAGAAGACCCAGGCGAGTGATTGGAATCCTCCGACCTGAGCTTCTTAAGTGAAAGGGTTTCTTTGTCACCCGAGGATGACTGAACCTCCTTCTTAGCGATCCTTGCAGCTTTGCGGCGTGCATTGCGTATCGACGTTTTTGAGGGTTGGGTAACATCCGAAGATAACCTAGACTCTCCATCAAGCCGGGACTGGAAGTAGACCCTTGCTCATTTTTTTGGTTTGTTTTTTGTTTTTTAGAGTTCATAAATTATCCCACGAGTATGGAGGAAAGTAAAAGGTCACCACCCGGTTCAAAGTTATTTGAACTAATAACATGGCGAGCAACAACTTTTTAATTGGAACCAAATCCTTAAACCCAACGGTTCTCGAGATAGTTTTTGAATGACTTTGAAGACATGGTTCAAGGTCATTCAATTTTACACTAGTAAATGTTAACCTGCACGAGGAATGTTCCATAGAAATTTTAAATTTATCAAAATAAACATTATTCAGTTATTTATCAGCTTTCATTTTTTAAGGGACACCCGGTATACTAGCAGCGCGTACACTCTCAACGATATCTCGACAGAAGGCGTGGACAGTAAAATCAGGAGGTCGATTATATCCGTTGTTTTTTTGTTTTTTTATGCACTAGTGGTCAAGTTAGAGTGTTCGCTTGAATTCCTAAGTTTGACGATATGAAAAAGCCAGTGAAGGGTCATTGGGTCAGAAATTTATATACCGGTGCTCCAAACGAATCAAAAAGCCTACTACACCGGTGGTCTCATCATAATGCCCTACGCCAGCGTCCACAAGCCCGGATGAAATGACAAATCCAGCATGGGTTGTAGTACCCTACTCACCCTCGACGCAAGCCACTCATCCCGACAAAAGGCGCAGCAATAATGGGGCGACCAATTCCCACTTCGCGCACAGCTGTGAAATAGAGAGTGGATGCTATAGCAACTCCAGCCGACACCCTACCTACGTAGTTAGAGAGCCACACCCTTCAGAAAGAGCTCCTAAAGGGGAATGACGGGCACACAGCGGTCCACGTAACCCGGCACAGCTGGAACCTGGCACACGGTGTTGCCCCAAAATGCCGGGAAACAGGACCACTGCGCCTTATACAGCCGGCTACCCAATCCTCCGAGGCGTCCAGCTTGCCTGGACCCTCTCCGTTAGCCTGAGCTGAAACCCAGTTTCCATCCCATGCCTGACCGAAGTCGGAGGTGGAGATAGGACCATTTGATCAGTGCTAACATCTCCCAGTACACCACCGCCCTTATGGGTTACAAGAGCCGGACCCCGACTCCTCGGTAAAGCCACCAGTTATTGCACACTCTGACCCATTAAGGGCCCCAAAAAAGGGTCAAGTCACCGGCATACGCTGATGACGAATGTTAAAATTTCACTAGGGTTGTTAATTTTCCTGGAAAATAAAATGCGGAAAATTTTCCGCCAGTTGAATAAATAAAAAATTGAAACATAAATTACTTTTTAAGGGTTTTATTTTGCAGTGTAAACATTCACTAATAATTTTTCCGAATTTTTTAGATTTCCTAAAATAACGCCAAATATCAGTAGTTTGGTTACCCATGGTTAGTGGGAAAAACGTTCAGAGTTCAGACAGTTATTATTGATAACTTGATACCTCGCTTGTTACAGAGGAACGTAGTTCTACACAACCGCACTCTCGGAAACCTCCGACGCTATTCTTGTGCTTTATTTACGTACCGAGAGAAAGACTCGACCTTGAAGACTTTAAAGTTTAAACTAGTCTACTTTTAGCTTCGAAAAAATGGGGCATGCCATTTTATTTAAATTTGCAAACCATATTAGATTAATCATGGAATGAAAACTTTTTTTATTTATTTCGGAAAAATTCGGAAAATTTTCCGACTTACAACATTAAATTTAACTGAGTGGAAAAGTCGAATATAATGTCTTTATTTTCGTCAGCATCTATTTCAAATTGGTAGTTCTTCCTTCAGCAGAGTAAAATTGAAATTGTCGACTCATTCGGAATTTAATTATTTTGCGGGAAGAATTAGAAACGTCACGTCGTCAATATAGCTTAAGCGAATTAACTCCATTGCAAGGTTTGGAACTTGGTAGACATATCGTATAATTTGTACTCATATTCAAAGAATTCTATTGATGACGGTTGCTGTACCAGTTTTGACTTCCACCTTTGATGTTTTAGATACCCCGAAAATAGTCGTGGATTTCAATGTGAAGTGGGTCGTTACGCTTGAGTATTAGATCGATGGCTGCGCATGTGATGGAGTATCATGGCTTAACCTGAATTACTTGGAACGTTTGAAAACAAATTTATGTCGTTATAATATCCGTTTTACAAGACTAGTGGCTGTTCTGGATTGATAAAATGGTATCGGTGCGCAAAGAGCTAAAGCGTAGTGGTATCGCATAGTTGTCCACGATGGCTAAAGACACGCGGAAACGAAGTGATTGCCCACAGTATGTCCTTTAATGTTAAGAAAAGTGGTGTGACCCACCTCGGCTCCAACAACCTTCGCGAGTGTTATCACATCGACGGTTCCCCTCTTCGAAAGCCTGATGCTCCCATTCGCGATTTGGGTATATCGATGGATCCTTCCCTAAATTTTAGTGATCATACAACACGAGTTGTTAAAAAGATCAATTCGATCACTGGCTTGACGGGGAGAACGTTTTTGAGAAAAATCCGCAGGTGTCCAGATGAGTGACAACCGGTTCACTCACTAGGGTTTCGAAGTTCTTGCAGGAGATACAGTGAGAGTAATGGGTCAAAATTCGTCCACACTACGACAATTCGGTTTCTTCTTAAGATTTATAACTTCGGCCTACAGACAGTGACTGTTCGCTTATGCTGAAAAGCATTAAGCACGCTAGCCAAAATGCAAGCACCTTCCTTAAGAAGACGGTGGTGAATACCATCAAGACCAGGTGATTTGACAATCTTTATACGAAATAGAGATCGTTTGACTTTTGGCTTTTATACTTTATTCACAAGATGCAACGAAGGCTTAGAAGTCACGAAGGTAGGCAGCTTCTTGATGGGGTTCCGGGCGGAAACCCGATCGGAAGAAGTCCCTCATTAGACTACTGATGAATTCTAGATTCTGAGTGACCTGTTCATCTGGGAATTCCACAGCTGCTGGAGGCGCCCGATGCTTGAAACTTCGTCGAATGTAGCTAAAAAGTGCTTTTAAATTGAAGTCCACTTGGTTAACTAAACAATATTCATATCGAATATGGGATACAAGAGCGTTACGATGTACCGAGTAGTGATGGCGGGGATAACTTCCTGCTATTCATGCAAGGAGTAGTTTAATTGAAATTAAAGTGCATGATCACTTTTATCTAACGGATGTTCAATATTAACGGTAGACACAAAGACCGAGTCGAAAGTGAGAATTAAGTCCCATATGTTTTAGTGAAGTCTCTCAGAGCTGATAGGGAAAGGTGCCACAAAACTACAGAAACTGACGGACCAAAATATTCCTTTAAAGACAAATGTTTATTGAAGCTACGAAGGTATACAAATAAATATAGTGAATTCGCGACCGAAAACTATTGCCACGCTCCCTTTGGTTCGCCATTGAAACCCAGATAGTTAGCAGCTGAAGCAGACGCTATTAGTTTTTCCTCATCGTTATTCGTAAATTTGACATTATAAATAATGATCTTTGCATTTTAATATAATTTTAGCATCGTTTCCTTATATTTTGTTAAGTTTATTTAATAATAAACTTTCTTATGCCTTTCTAATTGGTCTGTAGCTGACGCTAGAACATAGGCGCTACCACGGAGAAGCTAGCGCTGTTACGCCACCTAGACTCGGTTCTCAGTCACCGCCCAATGAGGCTTTCACGAACATAATATAACCTCCCTTACGAGTGCAGCCAAGACTCGGTGACAGCCACTATATCAGGATCCTTTCGGAACACAATAGGTTTCAGTTCGTTCAATTTATTTAATACTGACCCAGCGTTGGTATAGATAGATTTGAGGGTAGAACGTTTGTCCATGCAGAGAGGTAACACATAGAGTAGTTTCTGGATAGAACGTTGTTGCAATTGGCGATGAGTCAGAAATTGGAAAGTTGGGTATCGCAGCTATAGTCGTAGACAAAAGTCACTCTCATGCACCACTCTGACCACCACTTTAAAACAATTCGTTGACAGCTTTACGAGGCGAGGTTCGGCCACAGTTTTGTGCAAAGACGCCCTCCTTTATTTGTCTTCGTTTCATCTCCATTTAAAACACATGCCTCCATTTCTCAAGTATGTGTTAACTAACAGGCACTGGAAACTATGAGCGACATACACAGCACCGCACACAAAGAGAACGCAACCCGTCAAAAGTCATGCATTTTCTTGTGTACAATTTTTATTGGTTAGACGCTTTAGCGCCAACTTCCGTCGGAATGGAAAATTCCGAAATTCTCTTCCCCCTTTCCGTAAAACGCTCAGCGTTAAGGCTCGTCCAATGAAATTTGTACACAACACTGCGTTAGCGTGTTTAAAGGCTAGCTGCGTTCTAATTGTGTTTGTTGCTCCTAAGAAAGAAGCACCGGATTTTTCAAGATAAATTACGCGAGTTCGAATGAATGCATTTTTGTTAACAGGGTTGGCAAGTTTTAAACAAAAGGTTTAAAACAAGTGTTTAAAACACGTTTAAAACAATTATTTTAAACAAACACCAATTTGTTTTAAACGTTTTAAACTATCTGTTTTAAACATGTTTTTTATAAGGTAAATTTTCATTGTTTTTTGTAAGATTTTCGTTATTCAATATGAGGGAAAAGGTAGAAAAAACCATTCCAAGGCTCTAAGAAAGGTAAATTGTATTTATAACGGTAGTTTGATTTAAAGATTCTCTGAAAAGAGCGACTGAAAAGGCTCGATATGATTTCATAAATTTCATACCAGTGCAAAAATCCTACGAGCGCATTGAATTTTGTCTTTTTGTTTAAATAGAATTTATATAGCTGCCAATATACATCTATTTGGGACACTACCTATGCACGAGATAAAAGTAGGGTTGCTGTTTAGTCGGGTTGTGCCGGGTTTTAAGTAACAAGAAACACGGCCGGTCTGGACAGATCGGGCTAAAACCGACTAGGCGGCACTCCAAGATAAAAATCAAGGGATTTCGGTCCCCTTTCTCGATTTTTTAGAAATTTTATGACGTGATGGAAGTTTTAAGATTATAGAGGTACCTAAAATCTTATTTTATGTAACATTGTTTATTTGTGATGATTTATGACTGCAGACGTGCACATTTCAATAAACCAAAACTAAAAACAATATGTGGATATTTTCCCTTTTCTTAGTTCTATGCGACCAAAAATTTCAGGATGATAACTATATTAAAAACCCTACGCTTAGCGAAATTCTTGGCTCGTTTAAATAAGCGTGTACTCATTGGTTCTTCTCAATGTGAGTTTATTTATAATACCATAAGTGGCATAATTACCCTAAGTGTGCCAATAGGAGCCTTTCCCACAGAAAATCTTCAATTTGAGCTTGTTCTAAACAGACCAAAGAACCGTAGGACTCGCGAATTCCGTTCAAGTACTCTTTATGGTATATTTAATGCTCGCGCCGCAGACGCCGCTTCGCAAACACATTACGTAAATTTCGTCACTGGAAAAATGACGTCATTTACGTCAATTTCGTTAAACAAGGTATCATGGAAAAATTCATCTTATTGACACACTTAGGGTAATTATGCCACTTATGACAATACGTTTAATGATACGTAATATTTCTTTAAATGAGTTTACTCGTGATTCATAAGTATAATGATTAGTTTAAAACGTGTTTTAAACATAGTTTTTTATTGTTTATTATGTGTTTTTTATTGTTCGCTTTAAAAACAGTTTAAAACAATGAATCTTGTTTAAAACAATAAAAAACATTGTTTTTGTTCTTTTTAAAAAAAACAAGGATTTTGCCAACCCTGTTTGTTAAAGAGTTCTTACGCAAACCAAATAAAACCATTCAGGAATAGTTGATTTTATAAAATAAAAAGTGGTCTTGCTCAACTGGTTAAAATGTTGCTCTTACGTCACAAGAATTTTAATCGCACGGGCGATTTGTATGCGCGCTAGAAAAAGCTATATTCCTCGTGACTGCAATAGTCAATTATAATACATCTTAAATTTATTATATTTTTCAAATTAATTTTAGAAACGTATTTTTTAATGCCAACTTAACAGCATAGATGGCAACTGGGTTGAGTTAAGAGCGGCCAAATAAGTAAACTGCTAGAATGATGTTTCTAGATTTGATAAAACCTCCAGCGGTACTTTTTGCGTCAAGAAAAATGCATAGGAAATGTCTGCTACTGAAATTGAAGTTTATATCAACTAATTTTTTAAAATAATATTCAAATACTTTAAATAGTAAAAACATTGGTCACGTCTCATTTCATTTTTTCGAACTTATTTGAAACTATGGACCTCAAACCCATCTCTACCATTGGGCTAGGTAGGTTTAAACTAAAGGGCGCCGCACTTCGGAGGGGTGCTGTCTGGTCATTTATATTTTTTTGTAATTTAATTGTAAAGTATTCAAAGACCCGACCACATGAAAAAGGGCGCCTGATATTATTCGCCCAGACGGCCCTGCTCAGCTAGTGGAATTGATCGAATAATTGTTACAGTGTAACACACAATCCGAAAGTTTAATAAACTATCGAAACAATTTAAAAACTTAAGGCATTAAGAATGTAGGCAAGTGGAAAGAAAATAGTTAAATAATATTTACAAGTCTCTATGTCAAAATCTCAAAGCGTCTATCAACTTAATTTTTACCAATTTAACGGATGCAACTTTAAGAGGTCCGCGAAACAAAACCATAAGTATGACATTTCCAATTGTTTTAATGCTAAGTTTCTTACCTATCGTTCTAGGTAGTAGTATATTTATGCAGCCGATATTTCCTGCGCAATTCATGTTTGAGAGAAACTATCGCTGTAGGTCGTTATCGAGTTTAGAAACGTGAATTTCAAATCTAAAATATTCCGCGGCAGCTTTTCCCTAAAAGAAGGGCTCAACATTCAAAAGTGAATGATGCGAGGATATCAAGTAGATTAAAGCGTTCACCTGCTCTTCAGGCGGCTTGGAACTCAACCCAGAGGCAAAACGGAACCTCTCGAATCGACGCTTCCAGCGCGGCCAGTCGTTCGGGTTAAAGAAACTGAAAGGTTCTGGCGGTGATACTTGAAAAGAGGCGAACGTCTGCACCGCATCGGCCATCTTGACGGGATCCCAACTGCTACGACGGAAACAGGAGCACGTAATGAGTACGGACGCAAGATCAATTCGTTAACCGTGTGGTCGGAAAGCAGGATTCGTACACTTCAGACACCATGTTTTTTAAGAATGATACAAAGTAGATTACAATAAAACGAAATTTATTCAGAAGAGTTTACACACGGCTATACATGATAAGACTGGTCTTACGAGACTAGTTCTCCGGCCTTTTATACAAAGAGTGTGACGTCATATAGCTTAAAAATCAGCACAGTAAAAAATATACATTTGTTTACTGATAACATATTAGCCTATGATATACAGGATGTTTTTTTTTCTCGAAAAAGTGATTTTTTTCAAAAACTATGTTTTCTAGGAAGTTGAAATTTGTACTGTACATTATACGTGCCGGGGGACACTTTCTATCAAAATTGCATCTAAATCGAAAAATATTTTCACGTTTTTTGAAAATTTAAATTTTAACCGCTAGGTGCTATAAGCAAATTGCCAATGAGAAAATTGTAGAGCGTCACCGAAAACGTACAAATAGCGTTAGCGCGAAAAAATACGACTTGAAAAAGTGACAAGTTGGGCAAGCTAAAATAACATTTTTTGAATTCCATTTTGAGAGTAGTGTAACTTTGTCAAAAATTTGTTAATCTGGTGTTTAATGCAATAAACACCGCTGAAAAATCGAGAAATGAGCTAGAACAACAACTTGACGAACTGCCGTTGGCGCAACGAGCAAGACTGTGGTTTCAGCAAGACGGTGCCCCGCCTCATTACCACAGAGCCGTGAGAGATTACTTAAACAACGAATTTGCACAACGATGGATAGGGAGAAACGGTCCCGTACACTAGCCAGCAAGGTCGCCCGATCTGACTCCGTTGGATTTCTTTCTTTGGGGCTTCGTCAAGGACAAGGTGTATGCCACTCCGGTTGAGACCCTTGAAGAGCTGCGTCAACGAATTGTAAGCGCTTGCCGGGAAGTAACCCCGGAAATGATTCAAGCCACCTTCGACAATATGATTGTTCGCGCCCAAGCCTGCATCGCAGCCGAAGGTGGTATTTTCGAAACGTACTTATAAATTTTGTTTTTTTTTAAAAATTCGCATTTTTCATCCTACGAAATTAAATGTGTTATACCTTCTTCGCCATTGTCTCCTCGATTTTTCAGCGGTGTTTATTGCATTGAACACCAGATTAACAAATTTCTGACTTTCATAAAGTTACACTACTCTCCCAATGGAATTCAAAAAAAGTTATTTTAGCTTGCCCACCTTGTCACTTTTTCAAGTGACGCTCTACAATTTTCTCATTGACAATTTTCTTATAGCACCTAGCGGTTAAAATTGAAATTTTCAAAAAACGTGAAAATATTTTCAATTTAGATGCAATTTTGGTAGAAAGTGTCCCCCGGCACGTAAAATGTACAGTACAAATTTCAACTTTCTAGAAAACATAGTTTTTGAAAACAATACTTTTCGAGCAAAAAAAAACACCCTGTATAATTATGGCCTTAATATTACATTATGTCCCAACTACGGTAACTACCACTGATTATGTAAGGGTGGATATACTCTTCGTTTTGATGTCAACATTGGTAGATTTGTTAGCTTTTAAATCGTGTTTCTCTTTAATTTCCGGCTAATTTTTTGGTGGCATGGTATTGTTACAACCGGAATTGTACAGCACTGGGTGGAAACCGATTCAAAACATGTCGAATGCTTAGTATTCTTTGCCATTTTTTGGTTATTAGTTGCCAATGTTTCATCGAAATTACATGCTAGAGACTTCCTTTTTGTTTTGATTTGCTAATTAAATAATAGTTATATTGAGTTGATGCATCTTTCTCACTTTCTAAGCTGTTAATATCCATAATTGATCGCCAAGACGTTTCAGCGGTTATTTCGGCTACCATTTTCCCGTGTTTCTATACATTTCCACCGAGGGGCTAACCACTCTTAGAAAGTCTGTACACCGGATTACGCTTAGATTAGCACTACCAAAGGCAGAGACTTCAAAGATTACGTGTAGCCCCATTAGTACAGTCAAAGGTACGGCTCTGTACACCGATTACGGGGAGTGATCAGCCCCTCGATTTCCACCAGGTACGGATCTCGGTCTTACTCCCGTGATGGGGGGCCAAAATTGTCATCCCGCCTAGTCTTCCCCCTCTCTCTGGTTAGTCATAAACCTAAGTTAAACTCAACATCTGATAAATATTAATTGAAATTGAAGATTCGCTAGGTGCAAATATAATCTCTTTTCTAATTTTTTTAATTTTCAGTTAGAAAAAAGCTAGAGTTATTTTGGGGTCTGCTTTGAAATTAATAAATCTTTTAAATTTGAAAGTAAAATCTTTGGCAAAGTAATTGTAAGTGATTTTTAAAAACGTTTACTGAGAAATTTCCTTTTATTTATAGTTTAAAAAAATCCTTTAATTTCTTTACGTTTTTGGATTTGTAAAAAGCATACTCTGGAAATTATGGATTTTTAGGATTATTCAAAATCTGTGTTAAAATGTGTCTTTCTGAATCCTTAACTCCTTGCATTCAACTAATTGCCTTGGTCTCATTAACTGTAATAAAATGCAGTATAGATGCAGTGGCGTAGCAGGGGCGGAGGGGGCGGGGCGCCTCAAGTGGCACTTTTTTGTGGGCGGAATTTTTCATATGAGCTACCCCTGGAAATAGGTAGAGCAGAGAGAGAGACTGATATCTGGTGTATATTGAGAAGGGTGGCCAACTCTTGGACCGCCCCGGGTGGAAAAAGGTCTAGCTACGCCACTGTATATATGCCTAAGTTTCGTAAAATTAAGAGTTAAATACAATGAATG
Organism: Leiobunum rupestre; assembly: GCF_980474605.1. Classification (NCBI taxonomy): domain Eukaryota; kingdom Metazoa; phylum Arthropoda; class Arachnida; order Opiliones; family Sclerosomatidae; genus Leiobunum; species Leiobunum rupestre. Next base: position 23,587,379 of record NC_143387.1, read on the forward strand.
AATCTTGTTGAAAATTGTAAAAATCGTTGATAAGTAGATATAATACCTCATCGTTCTTTGCAATTGATCATTGTGGGCAGCCTTTGGAGATGAATATTTGAAAATTCAAAAGGCTAAGTACACAAGTCCGCTAAGCGTGTTACTGTTGATTCAGTGTGTGAAAATGATTAAATGTTTCATCGAAATCTCATTTATTGGTATTTTAATATTACACTTATCCATTACACGTTTGAAGGTTCATCAGATGGAAATAAAATGGTTGCTGACTTTCTATGTAGCAATCAATTTAGTTTTTTTTAAAGAAAAATGGCGAGCTCGTGTCATGTAAATTGTATTGGCTCAATAAAAATTAACCAAAACGTAAAACAAATATATAATGTATATATGGCAGTCAAAATAAACCCAGTTTAATAATGGCCAATATAAATTATGTTCGTGATATTAATAATGACCAGTTAACATTTTTTTCTTTCCTACTTTTTAAGACCAATATGTTTTCAGATTATCACTTTGTTCTTCTGTTATTATACTGTATGTATGTATGTCCACGGCAGGCTAAGAGCAAGCTTGATTAAATGGCAATAGACGGAACAATCTCGGGCTATATTAAAAAAAAAATGTTTTCATTGGCACCAAAAGTTCACTGTAGGGAGTCTTAACAAATTACAATAACCATATTCGCAGGGAACGCGCTTGAAAAATTTGAGAAATGTAACTTTGACTCATTCCATATCATATCCATAAAACAATACATATTTTTCGTTTAAATATATAAACTCATTAATTATCAATTACCTTTTGACAAAACGTCATGACTTACGGTATGACTATACAAAAATGGCTTTAAACATAACGCATTAATGATTAAGACCGACAATAAAACGTGATAGGACGAGAATGCGCAGACAGTGAGCAATTGCCCAATAGTTTGTTTTTAATGTAGAATTTTCTTCAAATAATCTTAATTAGGTGCCGATGAGCGTTAAGCCAATGAAATAATACTACCGAAATTGCCCTCTCGCGCGTTCTCGCCAGACGTTTTAGTCTACGGTGCTTCAAAATTCAACATTTTATATTTTCTCGCAATCTTAGTGCATACAAACAATATCGTGGTTACATGTACTTCAGCTTAGTTCGTTTAGTTTAGCGTATAAAAATAACATTTTTTTTCGTCCGGGTTCCCGTCAAAGATTTAATCTTCACGCGTTCCGAGGTTAATAAATTGAGTAAGCTTAAATAAGTTTAAGAGTCACCTCTCCAATTTGGAGGTGTTAATCGCGCGTCAAAGATACAATGTTCCGATGGCTTTAGTTTGGCTAGGAGAGTGCTTGGCATCACCATTTACGGGTGGGAAGATCAACTTCCGGCTACCGGATTCAGTCCGCGTCAAATTGTATCTATTCCGACTATCGACTTGGCTAATGTCCCACAACAAGTTCGTCAGCGAACGAGGGCGAGGGAGGCGGCTGCGTTTTAGGATTTTTGGTTCCCGAGGTCGATGTTCCTTGGAGCCCGCGGAACCGGACGATGTCGTTTGGCCACCGGAATTACTCGAATCCAACGTGTTGAAATCAACCGCCAAGTTGGATAAGGATTTGTATCGAATGTTAAAAAGCGGGGACGCGCTTAAGCTCTTGCTCCCGTTAGACGAAGCGATATAGTTTTTAACGGGACTGACGTTACCATTTTGGTAATGGGGCGTATGGCTGTGATTTTGGCGCTGTTGGTGGACCATGGCCGGTTCTCGCGACCCTCCTTTAAAATGCTTGAAGAAGCGAGACTTGTGAGGCGGAGTTCTTTGTTGGGTCGGGCTCTTTACGAAGAGCTTTTTTCCGGCGGAATTGGACACCGTGATGGACGCCGGCTGCAAAGGAGGGCTCGTCTGAATGGCCAAATTGGGGGAAAGAGACGTATGGTAGGATAACTTGTTGTTGTCCGATCGGACTGGAACTTTACTCGGAGAGACGTTACCGTTGCTCGTAAGACTGACTGTAGTTGAATTCTTGGCGTCACCGCTTTTGACGTTGTTGTTACGAGCGTCTTCCTTACGTTTGGACAATTTTTCGTACAAATGTACTTCGCCATTTTTGTCCTTGTCTTCGACCGTTGACTTGTTACATTTACTTCGAGAAGTATGCTTACTGGAAAGACTGACGGAAACGGAAGCAGCTTTGTGTCCTAGGTTTCCCGCAACAGTAGGCATTTCCGTTGAGATCTTCCTGGCGGGAATAGTCTCTATCGGAGGTGGTTCTGGTTTGGAGATTTTCTCCGAATTCATTATCGAGGGCGGTTTAACGACGGGATTGTCCAACGTCGTTGAAGAAGGCGTATGTTCGACAAAGGCCGTGGAGCTCGTCAAGATCGACGCTGGGGTCATGATGGGCGTTGATTCCGACGACGATTGCCTCGAAACTGGACCCTCGACAGCGAAATCGCTGTTGATTTTGGACGGCAACGGAGCGAAACCACGCACGTAATCGTAAATTTGATCTATTTCGTCGTAGCGAGTGTCGTCTCGAAGGGTTTCCTTAACTTCCTTAACTACTTTGGTCGTGACCTCTTCAACCACAGTTTCGGCAGTAGCTATCACTTTGGTTGGATTAGCGGCGGTGCCTTGCGGATCCGAGAGGCTTCTCTGAATGAGTCGTATGTGAGGAAGCTTGCGAGTGCGTTGGGGTGCGTGACTGAACCGTCTTCCGCTCAACACGACTGGAGGGAAGTTGAAGTTTCCATTATTGATATGGCTGCTTCGCGAATCACGTCGCAATTCCTTGCTCATGGAGATATCGAAGGGTTGTATTTGATCGGATACGTCTGAGATCATGGACTGGCATTTATCGTTCAAACGTTCGTACTCCCGAAGCGTGACCAGTACGTCGGCATTCTTGGGCGCTAGTACTTTCAGAGGCGCGTTAGTCGGTACCGGAACCAGCCGAGAATCTTTGAGAAGTGGAAGGGCGACGATGCATTCCTCTTCGAACAAAGAGTAGAGACGCATTTCCGACAGGAACTGAGAGCCTGATTTATAGCCCGTTGGACCTTTACCGGCTACTAATCTCACCATTAACGGTAACCTTTTGCTCAGAAGGTTACGAATACTATGGACACCCGAAATATTTTCTTCGCCAGCGATTGGACTGAAACGACCCTTCTGATCTAGGCTCAAATACACCGTTTCGTTTTTGCTCGTCAAACACCTTAAATAGCGGGCGTTGGAATTCTTGCTGGCCTTCACTGACGAGGAGGGTGCTTCTCCCACCAAAATCAAGGTTTCGCCTGCCTGCAACGTCCGACTTTTCTCCGCCACGGCATCGGGATCCTCCGTTTTCGAGACTAGTACCTTGATCGGGTCTCTGACCACGCACATTTCGGGCTTCCTCCTAGACAGTTCAGCGACGCTTTCGATACTTCGAACGGCACGGCCATCCTCTGAAAGTATCTCGAACCATCCCTGCGCAAATACAATTCATACGGTATGAGAAAAATGTATTATATTTACGTAATAAGTGGTAAGTATGGTAAATAACCTGGTAATTATCAGGTATGGCTAGTTTGGGTCCAACTGGAACCACCTTTCTGCCCTCCTTGAATTTGACACACTGCGCGGCAACCTTAATTCGGGTCCCACCAGACGACAAGAAGACGATCTGGTTCAAGGAAGGCGAAGCCAGTGATGGCACCCCGAGGTGAGAATATTGGCCTTTGATGATTTTGGCTACTTGAGGCAGTTTCATCTTCTGCACAAATTCCCGCACTTGAAGCGCTTCGTCGCCCCATTTGACAGCCGATAGGTAGGCGCTGGCGTCGGCACCTGCCATGCTGCCTTTGCGTTTCGTCAGCACCTGCGGATATTACAAATATTTAGAAACGAACAGTCACGTCAAGAACGTGACCCGAAGTGGTTTGTTTAAATGCACCTTGAAATATATGTCTCCCAAAGTTTCTAAAGAAGATATTGCGCTCAGTTCCTTAGTACCTGAAATATTGGATTAAATTGTTAGTATAACGAATAACTATGTTCTCATAGATTAAACTTAGAATAATAACAACTCCAAATTGGGCTAGTTTGGCGTCTTCGCCATTTATATTAATTAAAGAGAAATAAACCTTAGTTGTTCTTAGTTCACTTTTTCACGTACATATAGTGCCAGACGCAAATAACCACGACTTCGAATGAGCCACTCGTAGCCGGCCCATAGCCAGCCGCCAAAACTCGGGGGAGCTCAAATTTTGGAGGGGGTGGGGGGGGGGGGGGGGCTCCAATGCCTTGATACTAAACAATTTTTAACTCCCACTCCTGAAATTAGTAAATATACCGAAATTGGTTTAATTTTGTTATTTTTCAAATTATGAATTAGCCCAAAAATACCAAGGCAATGTTATTGAAACACTTTTGATTGGCTAGTTCGGTATTTCTGCAATTGAAATATTTAAGCTTATGGTGCAGTGAAACGCGCGAAAACCATATTTTTGGAACCTATAGTAAAAACGTGTTAAATATTTACTGAAATTAAATTGTGATGTAGCTCTCCTATTTGATTTATATACAAATATTTTAGATCATATCTTTTGGTAGTTGAACATTCGATTTTTTTGGGTCGGTCGGGTTAGGGATGCTTAAGTATTCATTTGGGGGTGCTGAGCATCCCCTGGCACCCCTCCCCCCATATACGGACCTCACTCGTAGACCTAACTCCCTACTGGTCCGCTCCACTGTATGCCTGCAAGGTTTAAAACACTTACCTATAGGTCTTCATTTCACATTCTGAACGTTGCTTGAACCATACTCCTCTTGAGAAATATTCATCTAAACGAGACCAATAGTTTTAAATTAATAACTGAATTAAATAACTTATTCTGAATAACAGATTTATAATTTTAAAGCAAAAGTAACACAGAAGTGCTAATAAGTATCCAGGATCTCATTTCGGGTGGGGTTTAAATTGTACACCCCGTTTAGACCCAACCCCCCATTAAAATTTTAAATATGCACTCGATGAGTTATGATAGGTTTCTGACGTGGTATTCTCTTTTTCGAAAAGGTATATGTTAAACTGTGACTAAATTTGAAGGAGCTACAGCTTTGAAAATAATTATTATCGCGAAAACAATAAGATGCATCAAATATATTTTAAGCCGCAAACTCACGAACGTAATCTGCGTTTTGAAATCTGTGTCCTTTTAAATTTAACACTATTTTAGACCAACAATTGAAAGTAATTGCAGATTAAAATGTCTCCTTTTAAAATAAAGTCGAAAATTAAAAACAGTATTCAATATTATTGGCCGAGTGATCTAGCTGAATGAGGTTAGCAAAGGTGCAACCATTGGGGGGGGGGGGGGGGTTAGTGGTAGACCAAACCCGCCCATAAAAATGGTAATATTTGTAAAAACCACCCACTTTTCAAAACACAGGCAAAATCAAAAAATTTAAAAACCATGAAAAACGCCCAAAGTTCCAAAAAAGAAGACGAAAGAGCAATACGCTCAGTATTTATAAAAACCAAGTTGTCACAGATATTTCAGTACACACAATCCCACCGATGTATTAAATATATTATAAACATTTAATTTAATTTGAAAAATTTTCAATTATCTTGTACATTAACTTAATAAACCCAAGAGGAATTTGATCAAAAAAGATATTTCTCGATTTACCTGGTTTTGAACATAGGTTAGCGAAACGCGAACACCTTAATTGAAATTAATTTTTAGACAAACCGAATTGTTCGAGTTACCTTGTTTTGGAAATTAGGTAGTGAATAGCGAACAAACCGAATTTTTCGAGTTATCTTTTTTTTTGGAAATAAGGTAGTGAAACCCGAACACGTTAATTTAAATTAATTTTTGGACATACCGAATATTTCAAGTTATCTGGTTTCGGAAGTAAGGTAGCTAAACGCAAACACGTTAATTTCATTTCATTTTAAAAAAAAACTAATATTTCGAGTTACCTGGTTTTGGAACTAAGGTAGCGAAACGCGAACGAGTTAGATGGCGCCTGTATCAATTGGCACGAAATTCAAATATGACAATAGTGGGTACGCGGGTTGTGGGGTGACTGGGGTCCCGTGAATTGGCCAGATATCTCACTTAAAATTAAAATTTCTTAATGCGACCAAAAACGCAGCTCAGAAATGATCTGTACTAACAAAAATATTATTTTCAACCCAGTCAGTCTTAATTTAAACAAGTTGGCAAAATATACCTCTCCTCGTAAGAGTTTTCCTGTGACACTTTTTATGAAAGTCAATGGCTCAGCGGTAAACGACCATATTTTATATTAAATTAATTAATTTCATTTATAAATATTATAAAAGTATTATAGAGTAAATTGACGTTAATACATTTATAAAAGCGTAAAGGAAAACGGACTTTTGCCAAAGCTGTTTTTCTAAATATCGTTGTAACGTAATATGCGTCGGTGGTTCTGTGGTAGAACACTCACCTGCCAAACAGGAGGGCCAGGGTTGAAATCCCAATCGCCGGTTTTGTTTTTATTCAATAGACATGCATTTCAATTTCTTCTACGCAATAATTTAAATTGAGCATGAAATCTCGTTATATTTAAATGAGAACCAAAACATAAAACACTATTAATATACGCTTTTGCTTAAACTGAATTTCTAATTTTCAGTGAAGCCTAATAAGTGTCGGTGGTTTGATGATAGAACACTCGCCTGCCACGCCGGAGGACCCGACAAACGCTATCGCTAAGTGATAATAAGTCGTATACCGTGAACATTTGGTAGAAACCCTGCCATTTGCCCATTTGGATACTATAAGACGTTCAACGAAACCGTCGGTCCGTCCTAAAAGTAAATGATAAGTAGAAGACAACAGAGTTTACTCGGAGAGGTAAAAAGTATGTAGATTTAAAGTCGAATATCGCCAAAAAGCACTAAAATGGGCCAATGATCAACTTGTGGGCCCCTGATCTCCAAAATTCATAGCGGGCTACCGAGGGCATGGTATTTCCTTTCGATTAAGATACCCCAGGCCCTTTTAAACCTAATTCTTCGAGAAATATGTGGAATACGGTGGCATCGGTGTCATCGGATGTACGTGGGCAGAGTACACATAAATCCTTTGGGGATTGGGTGTAAAACCACAAAACTGAATTGGCAATGAAAAAATGCCGCTTAGTTCGCTAAACAAGATGCTCATTTAACGTTCACACCGGATATTTTCGATAGCGGTTCAAGATATTCTAATCAACGTTTTTATAAAATTTATTTATTGAATAAATTACTGAGCCTAATGGATGATAAGTGCGTATTTAAAATTGAAAGTAATGCGAGACAGCTAAAGTGCGTGACAACATTTGGCTAATAGCCGCGACATTAAACTTTCTATTTGGAATTTTTCTAATTATATTTGGCCAAGTTAACATTGTTTTCTGTACTTCAAAATTAATTCGAACTTTTTTTGGTACCTCTCTTTAAAATGGCATTTCCCCCCAGCATCGCGCTCAGTTGATACTCGTTCTCGCAATGCGCGATTCTCCTCTCCCTATAGGGTCTCCTTGTCTTTCTTTTTTCGCGAACATTTTTATGGGACTATATATTTTCTATCTTCCAGACACGAGAACCGGTTCAACTAGATATTAAAGTCAGGATACCTAATCTCGAGCGTCTAATCTAGCCAAAGATGAAACTAGTTGCAATGGCCAAAAAGCAGCCTTTTTTCGTAATAGTCATATCATTTTAGCGCCCATTTTAGTTCTTATTACGTTTACCATTTCCAGAGCATTTCGACAACGTTTAATACCCGCTACGCGAGTAGAACCTACAAATAACTAACTGACGAGTTCACTAAGCTTCGGTTATTAATATTGTAGCACCCCTTTGTGCGTTTTTAAATGTACGGCGTGTAACCAGGCGTTGTCCTTTTATATTTAGTTTTTTTAAAAAGTCAAAGACATGGAAAGGTAATAAATAAAAGCGTTCGAGCGATAAACTGTTGAACGAAATACAAATAGGTGCGGGAATAGGCTACAGGCTATGACATTTCCAGTTACAGCTCTAACGAAGTGTCGGTAGAGGTCGCTGACTTTCTCCCAAGCGCGAATGGTTGTACGCGATGACGGGCGATACGAAACAAAAACATGGCGTCACCTGGATGCGATATGACACACGAAGAATAACATTAGAAACTTGCACGGCATAAATGAATACTTAGATTAGATTATATTCCTCGTTATTGGCTTATTAGCAGTTTCCTTCAACAAATGTGAGGGCGGAAGAAATCATTACCGATCTAAACAAAATAAAAAATTGAGCACGGGCGAAAGTACGCAAATTCAAATTCAAATTATTTTTTTTTTTCAATTATTTTCATTGGTAAATTAACGACAGTTGCTCAAACAATAGTCGGGAAACCCAAATCAAAGCATCTTATTTATCGATTTTGCGTTTATTTTTCTTAAAAATGAACTAAAATCAACGGTAACTTTCACTGTTGTAAAACAAAGTAGCGAGTTGCTCCGCAAAATTTTAATCCATAACAATGTTAATGTAACACCACAGCATAACACCCCAATACTTGAAGCTTATGCTGTCGTATTCTTATAATTATACTCTTACCTGTTTTCCAATTTAGTCTCGGGGATACACTAAGCAGCTAAGGGCGCGAATGTTTCTTCAACTCAAAGCCATCTTCGTGAGCCTGTATTTTCCCGGGATCCTGATCCGCACCATTATAAAATCCACGTTACAGAAGAGGGCCCCGGGGGCATTAAACTACCCGATTCAATAGTGTGCCTTTTGACCAAAAATATCCATTCCAATAGACATAAAATTTCCTGTATATACTATTTTGTCGTATAGTTCGCGCATTTCGTAAAAATAGGTTAAGTTTAAATAATTTTTTTTTCCAGGAAACCGCCTTGTTTTGTTAGGGCTCCAACGTCCTAGTCAGCCATTAGTCTAGACAAAAAAGCCCTTACCCTTTGTTTACCCCGGGTTATCCGGTATTACCATAATCACAATGAAACCAAAAAAAAGATTGGCTTCGGCGATATTTACTTTAATATTTATAATATGATACAAGAATATATTATAAAATAAACTACAAAATATGACAATTCTTTTTAAAATTTCCCAAACAAGAACGAGAAATACGGTAACGATTTGGCGGAAAACCATAATAATAATACTCTAATTATCCGAAAAATCTCCGACAACAATTAAACAGACCGCTTTCAGTCATCATCCAAATATTTTCGATTTATTTTAATTTCTCAATTAAAGAGAAGTCAACAATTATAATTAGCGCGATTAAGCGCTTCTAAAAGGAAATCGATTTTTCTAATTACTTTCCCGCGTGGAACTCTAATTACATTTCCTGTCATGTTCACATTGGAGCCAATTATTTTTTAATCGTTATGCAAATTAAATGTCCGAAATTTTTGCCGCGCACCAGGAATTTACAGCATTTAATTTGGAGGTACGAATTTCTGCGAGCAATTCATTCGATAATGCCGAGTTTCCTCGTCCAAGAAAATTAACGGGAATTTCGATAAATATTCTCGTAATGTTTTAAATGTAATACTTTTACGTAACCGTTTTCCTTTAAAACAATATCAAGATATTTTTATGTATTTCTTACATTGTTTATATGGTTGTTGGTAATGCCTTATTTTTTGGTATACCTAAAATTAACTTTCTGATTTTTCTTGTACCGAATAGTTTATAACCTGGATAATGTAATTTAAAGTTATTCGAGGCAGATAAATACGTTAATTATTATTCTACTTATTTTTTTAAGTTCTGAGTTGTTCGTTTGCTTTTCGTATTTTAAACAATGCTTGCTTTAGGTGCTACAAGAATAATTTACTTCTGGTGATACTCAAAAAATGTTATTATGAAAAATGTGAACTATGGATATGAAAGTTTTCTGTTATTGAATTTTCGTATTTTGGTATTTTTGTAGCAAAGAAAAATAGTTTTGGTTCCTTGTTGGAAGACCTTGATTTCGGTGAAAAATCAAGAGTGACTTGAAAGTTGATTTTTTTCCCCAATACGCGAGGAAAATGTTTGAATACTTACATTTGTAGTTTATCAGAAAAATGCCGTGTTATGAGGAAATAAAATCAAATTACAATGACAATTTACTATATTAACTTTAATATAATTAAAGTATATCACTCGGACGAGCCAAAACATTTTAAAATTTATAAAATGTTAATAAGAAAGTCAATTTTGCCAGACTTTTAGTAACAATTACCTTTTTTAGGTTCTTAGTTTATAAGAGCACTTGCTTGGGGGGGGGGAAGGGGGAATAATTCATCTGGTAAAAAGAGGTTTTAAGGTCAGTCATCGATAGATGGAGCCACTGACCGATGGATCATGGGTGTAGCTTCGGAAATCGCTGCAAAGGCGCGTGGGAAGTAGCCAGACCTAAACTCTTTCTTTTATATTTCGCGGGGCCTTGAATTTAAAGCGGTTTAATTTAAACCTGGGCTGAGGGCTAACACCGAAAAAACCCACGCACGACTTTGTGAACTAGGTGTATCAATAACGGCGGAACGCTACAGAAACTCTCGATATAATAAAGAAACACACAAAATAATCCGATCATCAAGGTTGTCCGGATAATCGAACTAACACCGAAAATATATTTCGGGTAAACGGGTTTGCCTTGAATTCTGTTTCTCACAAACCATTTATTCCTTGGATATAATAGGCTTTTTTTAAGGAAAGTTTCAACCATTATTTAAAAATCAAAACTACCAGAAGTACATATCTTTTGTAGGTGATTTTGTATTAGAAGTGAAGAGAAGCACATTGTGAAAAACTAAATGAAAAGAGACTTAAAACGGTTTTAAAATTCACAATATATTTATTTAAAAATCCAACGTTTCGGAGGAACTGTTCCTCCTTCTTCAGCTGGATTTTTACAAGTCTGACAGTATAATGGTAAAACTTTGGGACGAAAAAACATTTATGCGCTTTATACATATAGTGGCTACTGTTCTTTAGCCGCGAGCGTTTTTTCCCGAAGGTGAGTCGACCGTCGAAGTGTTATAGGAGCAACGGGCTCGATATCTTCGTTCGCGCGCGAGGCTACTATTGTCGGAATGGGAGATTCTGCGAGAGGAGGAATTGGTTTGTTGTGTGGGAGAGGATGAGGACCATAAAAACATTTAAAAAGTGGAGAGAACGTGGATAAGTTAAAGGGACCATCGTCACGGTTTAAACATTGCGCAGATTTATTTTTTTAAATTTCGATAGATTCGCGTACATTAAAATGAGTTTTATTTAATTTTGGTTGAGCTAGTATGTCTATTGAGTCCCACCTAGCATTATGGCCAAAAACACGAAGGTGTTCGCTAAGGGGATAATTATTCTACGGGTTGTTTATATTTTTGTGTTCTTTAAGCCTTTGATGAAATGGGCGACGGCATTGCCCGATGTAATAATCACCACATTCACAGGAGATTTTACGTTTTTTCGTCCCAAAGTTTTACCATTATACTGTCTAGGAATATGAAAACTCGGTACCCTGGAATAGAAAAGTGTATTCCCCACTACGAGCTCCCCTCTCTCTCTACGGCAACGCAGAATTGCGGACATACGAGTTTAGCGCCACCTTTTCTACATCTTTTTAAAAAATTCGTCTGCTAGTTTTCGAATGTTAAAATTCATTGTCTATTCCTACTAAAAACACGGGACTAGAAATACGCGAATAGAAAAACTAGCAGACGAAAAGCCGATTAAAAGTGTAAAGGTTCTACGATAGATGGCGATACTTGTTATGTCTGTGAATTTTTTACTACCCCGCCTAAAACGGGAGACGACCACTCCAGGTTTACTTGAATCCTCCTAGATACTGTCAGACTTGTAAAAATCCCTGAAGAAGGAGGAACAGTTCCTCCGAAACGTTGGATTTTTTAAATAAATAAATTGTGAATTTTAAAACCGTTTTAAGTCTCTTTTCATTTGATTTTGTATGATCCAAAAATGATGTATAGTCCCCTTTTGCTTTAATTCACGTAATAGCACCTGGAAAATGTACACTTTTGGAGAAAGTGCCCATATTCTGGGCTTTGATTTGGGATAGTTTCCCATCCCTCGCCTTTGTTACAGAATTCTTTTTTTGGCTCGGGGGTGAGGGATATTGTTAATCCCTTGAGTACGAAAATGGTGGCGTAGAAGTTATTTGATCATATTGGTTATGGTAAATAGGAACAACGCCTTTCCTAATGCGAAAGCATTTCCTTTGGTTTTCAGTCAATCAATCAAAGATCGCAAAGAGCCACGGAACAATGAGGTTACGCAAAAAGAACGAGAGACCAGAATCAGCATGACTGGTCTAGATATACCTTGGAGAGAAGCTGTTTTTCTTCGTCTGACTCTGTACATTGTAAAGGCTGGCCCCCGCTTTTTGAGGGGGCCGGCTTTTAGGGTTTCGGGCGTATCGCGGTTTAGTGGGCTAATTCTAAAATGTTTCGGGAGTTAAATCTTTTGTTTCTCAACTATCATTGCTATTATTTAAGTCAGCGACTTCACGATTTCAGCTTCTTAACTCGATCCAAAGTAAGATCGTATAAGCTACCAATGCGTGTTAGGTCAAATCGCGTACTCAATAAAATTAGGGTGGAATATTACAATGTTGACGTACTTTGCTTTATTTGATAGCTATGAAATCTTGTTGTTTTGTTCCGTAACGGTAACTAACGCTAGATTTTTTCAAATAATAAAAATCAAATGCTATACATTTTTTTGTTGTATAGTTTTTGGTGTCATTTTGTAGCTTATGAAACATTTATTTGTAGAAAGGTGCCACTTAAATATTGAGTTTTGGTACAAAATAAATAACTTCGTATAAAACAAATTCTTGAAATTAAATACTAATAAGCTTTTTTCGTTTTTGGCTACGATCAAAGTGTAGTATTTTCGGGCATCAGTTGTTAAACGTATCTCGTCACGTACACCATTAAAAGTGGATTAATCTAAATATACTCATTCGGTTAAATAGTTGTATAGTAGATTCGAATACGAATTAATTTTTCGAAATATCGTATTCTTGTATAAAATTTTCCCTTTCAAAAATTTAATTAAATTAAAATAGCATTACCAATTAAATTATCAGTTAATTTGACAAGAATAATCAAATAATTTAAAAAATGATTTAAATATAGCGGAATCAATTGACTCCACTAGCACTACTCTTTCAGTTAATTTTGCACGAAAATATATCATTGGCGAAAAATATAGCGCAAAAATACCTATTCCGTAAACTCTCCTCATTGTATTTGCTAGTTTGATGTGCTTTTTGGTAGTCGCTCACGCTATTCAAAGAGAGGGAAGATTTTACCCTGACGCGTTACTTAAGAGCAAAGTGGCGGCTTTATAATTATAATCTCACCGCTTCAAAAAGTGTTTTAAAATTTTACCTTATTTCAACTATAAATCTTGGCAATTACGAACAGTTAAGGTTAATATGTAGTTAGCGTTCATTTATGACCTATTTTTCTACTTGCGGTATTTTTAACAGAATTTAGATTAAGTAAAAGACTGAACGAAACAAAAATTAAAATTTTCAGCTAGACACCAACATCGTCCAACGTCAGATACTGAATTTTAATGTATTTAATTCAGGTGGCAGAGTTACAATGCGTAGGAGGGTGGTGGCAAGCCCTTCGTGCCACGCGAGCCAAGTGACAGCTCCTTACACTCACAATTACCGTTAACCTCAACAAGTTTTTGTGTAAAAGGGCAAACGAAGAACACGAAGGAAAGCCCTTTAACGAGTGGGGAGATAACTTGCAAACTCAACGCGGAAATAGTTGTATAAATATTGCATAGTTGAGTTTTTTGTACATCAATGTACCAGCTCATGTTATTTCAATTGTGGTAAATAAAGTCAGTAGCTTTTTATTTAAATACGATTTCAATATTAGCATTTTTCAATTTCAAAGGTTTCGAATGAGTCTTATAGCATTATAAATTCGTTGTTTATTATTATTACTATTAATTAATATAGCCCAATATCGCGTAGAGCAAAGTTGATGAGAAGAAAATTGAAATGACCAGCGTGCAGCAGCGGTAATAAATTGGACATCAGAGTAAAAGGAAGCCTCATTGAACATCCGGTCGCCGCTGCTCGGAATATTCACCAAGGAGAGGGGATAACGCGCTGTTAACCAAATCATGAGAAAATATCGTGGCATTTTCAATGAGAAACGACTGGAAAATGCAAATAGTTTGGTGGCATTTTTTCCCTATCTTCTCTCGATATTGCGAGTAGGTTTTTCATGCTAGAATTTATTTCAGTAAGTGAACGTGGTAAGCCGGTATATTGGTCGTAATAACGAAATATATAGGGTAGGCGAGGGGGTTCGCGTATAGCCGCGGCGGCGCTTGAAAAGTTCCTCAGCGGGTGCCCCACTTTCACCCTCCGTTGAATCGCCGGCGCTCCTCCCCACCGCGTTTCAAAAGCCGTCGGCGGTTCTTGGAAATAATTTACGTCCTCCAAGATGCAAATGTCCTCGGTTCTCTCTCTCTCCATCGCCTTTATGCTAAACTGGCGGCAACACAACCTTCCGCGAGCCATGAATAACTAAATTCTCGGTGCTTCATCTACAAGAGAGGTCTATAACCGCAGTTACGTATCTACGAAAAGGAGGTTCATTATGAAACTATTCAAAGCGACGGATATTCGCGCTTGTCATCTTGTTTGTGATTCCACAAAGACTGGCTGCTATCCTTTAAAGGGCCTCATTGGCGTTTGAACATTGCGGTTTTACTCTTGTACTTTATCGGTATGCCTTCGTTCGGATCTGAGTTATTCGCGACCGAACGTTATCGCTACGCCCTCTTTTGGTTGCTGTCGAAAATTAGATAGGTATCGTATTAGCAGACGCTATTAGTTTTTGGCAACCAGTAGCGTAATATTTTATCATTATTTAGAATAACTGACAAGATTATGGTATATAGTTATAGACTTATGGTAATTAATCTATCCGCATTGTCAATCGACGAGAAGCGACTAAAATTCAATTAAAGTTGAGTATATTTAAGCTTGGAGCAACAAACACGCTTTTACCACGGTAACACTAGAGCTTAAAACCAAGTTTAGGTCGGTTTGAATGCCAGTTTTGACCACCGACTATAATTTTGGTTCACACGTGCGAAATCGCTTCACCCCGGTTCGCTTATAGCCAAGGCTTAACGCCATTTCAAATTATGAAAATACTAAAATATATCCCAAAACAATTATTTAATCACGTTTACTATACATACAGTAATATTATTTGACATTATTTATTATTTTATTCCCATTATTTTGGAAAATACGAGTTATTTTACTTCCCCGCCTTGTCGTTTTGAAAGCGATTTTAAGCGAACCGACTTGGCGAGTTGCTTCCCGAAACAACACAAAGCGATTTCTCACGTTGGTTTTAAAAACTAGTTATGTAATATCAAGCGATTTTAGGGGTAAGTGTGAACCTGGTTAGAACGCAGCTAGCCTTTAAACACGATAACGCAGTGTTGTGTACAAATTTCATTGGACGAGCCTTTACGCTGAACGTTTTACGGAAAGGGGGAAGACAATTTCCTAATTTTCCCCTTCCGACGGTAGAAGGCGCTAAAGAGTCTAACCAATGAAAACTGTACACAAGAAAAAGCACGACTTCGGACCGGCTGTGTTCTCCTTCGTCTTTGTCTATAAGTTTGACCAGAAGTACATTATATAGCTCATAGAGATAAGTATATAGTGATAATGCCTCTGATTTAGAAAGACAAAAGGAGCCAGGAAAACTCGTTATTATAATGATTTGGTTAAAATATTCATTAAAAAATGGTTTATAAGCACAAATTTTAGATATTTTATAATATATGCAGGGTATGCTTCCGCAATTTGACGTAAAAATTGTGCTCATTGGAAACTACCTCGAACCTGCGAAGGGATACTTGTTTCATTTAAATGACTTATTAAAGACATAATAACGATATGACCTAAAGTGCGCAATTTAGCGAAGTGTTAGACAACCGTCTAATTTATCTCTTTTAACCCTTCTAAACTGCACCGTTTGATGGCGTAATGACAGCCGTGGTTGCCCTTCAAGTCGGTGGCGTTTTCGGTGCGCTTATGACATTTTGGGCTCCATGCAGATGGGATTTAATTTAAAGGGAACTAGATGTCACGGTCATTTAAGTACACACAATCCCCCCGAATAATTAACTTTATTTTAAATATTCAATGTAAATTTGAACAAATTTCCAATCACCTTGTACGTTAACTTAATAAAACCAAGAGGGTTAGAGGAGTTATATCGAAAAATAATTTTTCGAGTTTCCTGGTTTTGGAAATAAGGTAGCGAATCGCTAACACGTTAGATGGCACGAAATTCAAATATAACAATAGGTTTGTGGGGTCCCGCGAATTGGCCAGATTGTAGTGTTAAATATACAAACAACTATGGTATGCCTATATTCGTAAAAAAGACTTCGGATAATGGGTTCCAGATGCTCGATCCGAAGGCGCTGGTCGTCAAGTGAAAGTTTATGGGCTTTGGTGCAGCGGCGAGTCTTTGGCCAAGATTTTCCCTGGACCACTGCGAGGAGATAGCGAAGCTTCTCTCCCTTCTTTTATTGAAATATGTGTTAAGTAATTGTAACCCCGTTTAGCCACCCCCGTTTTATGACCGTTACCAGTTTTATTTTATTTTAAGCGGTGTTTTACTGTTGAATCGTCTCTTCGGCGCGTGTTTATGTTCCCCATCTGTGATGTTTGTGTGTGGCGTTGGCCTTACATCTTTGGACGTCCAAGAGCGAACCATGGATCCAACAGAGACCAAATAGTACCACTATAAATATAGTTGCTATTAAGGACTCGTAAGCTGAGATGCGGACTCTGTCCGTTAAAATTTAAAAAGGATGCGTGGGCGAGTTGTGAGTGTCTAGTCTGGGAATGGTCACATGACTAGAAAGGAAAATAATGTGGTGGCGCAACGAGAGAGTTGAGACGATTGAGCTCTGCCTCTCTGAACGAGGACGAATGAGAGCGCTCTGAAAGAGAGACGCCGATTCTAAAAAGACGCTAGCAAGAGTCGTGCAAAAGTAACCACGAGTGCATAATGGAACTGGACAAAGCAGGGGCGTAGGAACCGGGAGGGGCAGGGGGGGCAATGCCCCTCCCTAGAATTTTGCTGGAGGGGGCAACTATAATGTTATTGCCCCCTCCAACCTTTGGTCAGTTGAAATCTTCAAAAGGCTCAAATTATCATTTTAAAAGCATATACAGTTTAAAGAACCTCAACTGTGTTTAAATTTCAGTCTTTTCCCGCCAATTTACATAGTAGTAACAAGTACACATGCATTCGGAGAAGCTACACTAAATTAAAAATTAAAAACCATTCTCCAGACCCCTTTTCGTGTATCTTTGCCCCCTCCAACTTCTAGAACGTTCCTACGCCCCTAGGACAAAGGACTAATATGTTGTAAATATAATGTTAATAATCCCTAATGTCCCATTCCCTGCATTTTATGTATATTGCATGATTAATAGTGTATTTAAGTTGCGAAGGGAAGTACTTCCAATTATGTTGGTTTCTTAACGTTCAATTTTAATTCTACTTTTTATTTATATTACAAAATATTTTGGTACTCTCAGAGTCTCGTTTTCAGTTATAAGTATAAGCCTAAAAATATGCATACGCCTAGACAACAACTGACGTATACTTCGCTAACTCCAATAGCAGTGGTGGTTACGTGAATCGAAACCCGGGATAAAGTCTTAACAGCGTGGAACCCTTTCTGTACGTGATATTAAAGCCAGGTTCACACTTACCCCTATAATCGTTTCGTTTTAGAAAACTAGTTTTCAAAACCATCGTGAGAAATCGCTTCGTGTTAGTTCGGGAAGCAACACGTCCAAGTCGGTTCGCTTAGAATCGCTTTCAAAACGAAAAGGCGGGGAAGAAAAATTGTTCATATTTTCCAAAATAATGGGAATATATTCTAAATAAGGTCGAATAATATTACTGCATGTATAGTAAACTAATTGTTTTGGGATACATTTGAGTATTTTCAAAATTATGGTCATAATTTGAAATGACGGTAAGCCTTGGCTATAAGCGAACCGGGGTGAAGCGATTTCGCGTGAGTGAACCAAGAATTATCGTCGGCGGTCAAAACTGGCATTCAAACTGACCTAAACTGGGTTTTAAGCTATAGTGTGACCGTGGCTTTCGTGTCGGCTTGAAAGATAATCCCCATGTGTTTGTTTGTTTAGGATACTCTCGCAGTCTGTAGGTTAGGAGTCGAGATTAAAATCGTCACAAGATAGCTCACTTAAAATAAAAATTTCTTAATTCAACTGAAAACGTAGTTCAAAAATGATTAGTACTAGCTAAAAATATAATATTCAACCAAGTCGCTCTTAGTTAAAAAAAAGTATGTAGATTTAAAGACGAAAATTGTCGAACACCACTAAAATGGAAAAATTATGAACTTCATGGGCTCCGATTTCAACAATTCATAACGGGCTACCGAGGGCATGATATATGCTTTAGATTGACATATAACTGACCCTTCTAGCCCTAATTGTTGAAGAGTTATATGGGATACGGCAGCATCGGCCTCGGCATCGGCTACACTGTGCGTGAGCGTAGTGCACGCACGATTAAATTGGGCAGAAACACGCCACGTTCGTCCGAAAATAAAGGCCATCTCGAGTCTGTTTTCTTCCGTTTCACCTTCTTCTCCAAAGACGTTCCCTTCCCCCGCTTGCTCCCCTTCTCTTTTGTTGTAATCGGAAGGACGAAAAAGGAGATCCTAGACCGGGGGGGGGGGGGGGGAGCGCTCCTTTGTTTTACAAAAGAAACCAAGAGATGATGATAATAACAGAATAATGACGACGACTCGGTGGTGCCGTTGCAGCCAGAGTTTGGAAATTCCCTATTTCTAGTTTCTTGAACTTGGGTTGGATGTACCCAAAAAATGATACAAGTTTTTCGTTCTAGTTTAGCTGGCTCTCCGCCAGAATGAACCAAACGAATAGTTTCTGCGATAAATAAGGAAATTCGGCCCATCCGGAAAATCTATACACGCGATTTACATAATGTCCCTATTTTGTAAAATAATAATAGCCAAATTCGAAGCAGCGTTGTCGGGGATTTAGAAGCGTTCACTTTTTATGTTTACGTTAATTTGAAAAATTTATGGGTTTTTTTGTGGCTATTCGCTTTATTTACTAAACTGGCTAAGCCTTATTTAATTAAAAATGGCATAGAAATTCAAGGTTAATTTCATTTTTCTTAAATGTAATTAAAAAGTTCAATCTTTTAAATTCACACAATTTGACAATTTCACTTTTTATCATGTAAATGAGGTTTCCGCGAATTTTTATGCTTTTTTGCAAGAATAGTGAGAATTTCTACCGTCTAGTTCTGCTTAAAAATAAAGCCGTTTAAAAAATTCCTAAGGACTGAAATAAAATAAAAATAACTCTTACCTCAAAAGTGAAGATGAAAAATTAATGAAGATGTATGCAAAATATTCCGTTTAGAAAATTTATGAAGAGTTAAAATATTCCGCGTGTAAATGGCGTTAAGCGCTCCGCTTAATGAACCGTACGTCGGAATTATTTCGGTTATACTATCCGAAGAAAATCTTTAATTAGCTCGGAGATATAGCTTCGGTTTTTTTTTATCGAAATGTGACACGAGTGCGGCGGTGGCGGCACCATACGTGTGTACTAACGAAAAGCAGAATCCCGAAAATTACTCCGAAAGGCCGGTTTTGTCGTTGTCCTAACGAGGAGACATTCTATCGACGGCGTGTAACTCGCCTAAGATCCGAAGCCGTGACTCACGCAGGCTGGGCCCCCGCGTATCCGCGCGCTGTGGTTTCATTTGAATTCGATTTTCCCCCTTAGCGCCCGGGAGAGGCCAATTTCTTTAAATTGACTTTTAACTGCGAAGAGAAAAAATATCTCGGAACTCGACGAACACTCCTTCTTAAGAAAAATTAACGGAGCCTATACGCGTCAAATATTAATATTTTGCTTCCACGAATGTAATTACAGTAACGAGCGGCTTCAGATTGTTCGAATTTTAAATGATTAACAAATCGTTGCTTTTTTTTCAAAATCCAACGTCTAAGAATATTCAAATGAAAGTTCAAATAAGTACTTGAAACGAGGGTTTGGCCAATTTTTCGGGAACCAGGGAGGCTCCGAAAAAGAGATAACAGTTATCTCACTTATCTGACGAACCTGCAAATCTAGTTGCATGGTTGAATTTATCTATTAAATTTTTAAACAAACCAGTGAAATAGCGATATTTCGTTGATAGTGTTAATATTCCATTTACCAGTCAATATTGCTATATTTTGAAATATACTGTCTTCACGTAGGCTACCGTAGCTACGCGCTTCCAACTGATAAAGACTGAACATAAACCATGGACTGTAAATTTTAGAGGACGAGTAAAGCGTAGCCTTCCCCTGTAGAATTTTATTTTCCCCGAGCATCAATCACTTCGAACTAGAGAGAGAGAGTCCGTCAAGGTCATTTGTACCAGGCATAGAGTTATATACCCCCCCCCCCCCCCGCATGTTATCTGGAAATCTGGCCGACCGAAAGACACGCTCTTTAGTTTTTTTTATGACCTTGAGCGACTCCCGTCAGCCTGATCGGTGAACGGGGCGCAAAATACCTCGGGAATACCGGTCCTCTAAAATTTACAGTCCGTGCATAAACCAAAGAAGAGTCACAATCGCCAATAGCGTTATGTAGTCTTTGTAGATGACTTAGCCAGTAATTTATAGAAGAGCCTGTTGACGAGTAGGAAACAATCAAATCCTGTATACAGTTAAAATGGCCGATAAGTTCTTTACGTGGTTAGAATGTTCATTGGAAAAATGGGTTGCCTTATTAACCGATTACTGTAACTCTAATGAATAAAGTGATTTGTGAAGAATCATCTTTTTTTTAATTAATATCCGCATCTTCAAACTGAATATTTAACGCAAAACGATAATATAGCGAAAACATTCCCCGCATTTGGACCGTATATTTATTTGTTAATTAAAGATACGCTCAATTCCCCAGGACGCTTAATTATCACTGAACCTGAGTAACGCGGCGCCGCGAGAACCGAACCGTCCAAGTACTGTCCCCCCCTCTCGCCCCTCCTAATTCCGACGACGGAAAATGAAACTTCAATTAACACCCTTCAATAAATGTGCCGATAACACGGCGCACACTCGGCTAATTATTGGAAGAAAGCGACTGTGGCGCGTAACGAGCGAAAGGAAACGAGAGACAATGACGAATTAGCCTTCACCTTGCCACAGTGAATGAGGTAAACAGGTCCAATGCTAGAGTGGTCATAGAGGCTACCCCGAGAGCGCTTGACTTTCCAATTGTTTCAGGACTAGCAGCGCCGGAGTTCGAACACCACGCCCGCCCTCTTCCACACCCTCACTTTAAAAGGAACGCGATCGCTGAGAAACTAATTCTTTTTCATTGATAATCTGAAAATTCGCCCTAATTAGAATTAAAAAGGGGTCGAGAAATTCTTCGCGAGCCCCGCGCCAAAAGTCAAGAGAGAACCGAACTGATGAAATATTCAGTCATCCGTAAAACTCGTAGAGATAAGTGACAATGGCAAATAATGATTCCTGTAGCCGCGGCTCCGGCTTAACGCTGAAGAAGGCTCTAGGCCAAAGCCATAAGTAACGGTTGGGGTACCCAAAGAATATCGAGCTTAGTTGTCTCGAACAACCGCGTTTTGGGATGTAAAATTCGTTCAAGTTTATTATCATAATTGAAATGTTTTTGCTTCGATTTCTTTTCATCCGTACGTAAACCAACTTCCGAGCCAAATAACGATTATTTTCGTCAAAATAAATTACGCTGATAAAGGTTTACATGAAATGCTTAGTCAATAATTCGGTTCCGTGTACACTACTTCAATTTACAGAATATAATTTGTTTTTCTAAACCGAATGCGTCCTGTTTGGCACACTAAGCGAGGGGCTATAGATATTTTCACGACCACTTTCGTTTGTTTTATTTCGCCTTTTAAAATGTTTGAGATTAGAGTGGAAACCGCAACTGAGAGGATAAAATAGTGTTGTTAATTTTCCGGAAAAATAAAATACGGAAAATTTTCCAGAAAAGTTTCCGGAAAATTTTCCGCAAATCGGAAAAATAAAAATTTGGAACATAAATTACCTTTTAAGGGTTTTTAATGTTTTTAACTTTTTATCGATATAAAATGTCTAATATCAGTAAAGATACTACAAAACATTAATAGCGTTACATTGTTAATCAGTTTAAACTAGTCTAGAGGTTTAGTTTTACTTTCAGATTCGAAAAAATGAGGCGAAAATACCGCTTTATTTCAATTTGCAAACAATATATTAGACTAATTATGGAATGAAAACTTTTTTTTATTTTTTTCGGAAAAATACGGAAAATTTTCCGACTTACAACATTAGGAAAAAACCAAACGAAACATTGGTCACTGACGCTTTTAAACATAATGTATTAAATTATACGTATTTTTATAATTATATTAACAGGACACGTCTAGATAAAACCGTATATATTGTTCTAACAAGATACGAATGTTTTGGGTAGTATCATATTTATTGGGATTATTTTTTATTACGGGGGAGCTAGCGCAGCTGCGGTACACGTGGGTTATATCATTAAGCCCGTACAATAAAACGCGTAGGGATAACTCGTGGAGCGGTATATATTTCATTTCAATAAACGAATTATTTTATTACGAATATTTCTATACATAATTTAAGTTATTTGAAACAAACTCCGCCTTACAAATCAAAAGTCTTAAGCACTGTCCGCGATTTCTTCCAGAACGTTTAATTATACGGGCTAAATATCTCCTTTTAAAATAAGGCTATTCCCAATAACGTCGCGGCTTACGCGTAAGGAATAAAAATGATGGTAGGATTAATTGAACGGCGCGTTTAGATAACATCTTAATATCAGCGATTAGGGTTATAGAGTCACGATTAAATTGAAAGCGAACGAAATGTTCCGAGAAAGGGCGCTTTCTTTGAAGGAAAAACCCCTTTCTTCGGCAACACGGACGCGGCTGAGGGCGAGACTTCGGAATGTAATGCCGACCAAAAGGGCATTAATTTCTCAAAGACACGCTGCTGTGGCTAGTGGCAGACAAGAGCGCGACATTTGGGCACCGTAAATCAATATGATTAACGTTCCGTACGAGCCGGCCTACGCTTCAAAATGAGATAAATAATTCAAAGGCCCACCGGTAATCTGCCAATGCCAACTACTCAGAAGGGATTTTGAACTTCATCAACGTTCGCGGCACCAATGATAAACCGACAAAGATTCGAGAATGAATTAAGAAAAAGAACGAGAGAAAAACTTTCCGCCAACTTCGAAAATCGTGGCGTTTTAATTTAAGGAATAAAAGGAGATTTTTGATCTTTTTTTCGCGCCGGAGAAAGAATTTGGCCGCGAGTTTCATTCGTCATTGGCGGAGATTCCTTTCAGCAAAAATCCAAAACTCAGATTAGGATGTCTATTCGTTTGGCAGGCTGGCGGAGGAGGCGAACCAACTCGTTTCATCATGTCTCGAAACACCCAGCGCGAGTCTCGTCATGTAACATTTGGTCCTTTTTATACGAAAATATTTCTATAACTTTCTCCTTGAAATCTTTCACGCTGTTCTTTTTCGCGCGTACTTTCGTTTTCGGTGGATGTCCGAGATTATTCTCTTAAAACATTGTTAAGACTGTGTACGGCGAAAGAGAATATAATCAAGGTAAAAGCAATTTTCAAAAGGAGGAAACTTCATATTCGTACAATTGCAGATTCGGAATTTATAAACGTCCCTCTCACAATTATTTATATACCGAGATGTTCGATTCGGTTATTGTGGTCTACGAATAACCGTGAAGTAGGGATTTTTAGTACTCATAAATTCCAGGGTTATTACGCGAGTGTGGAAAATCGTCGAAATTCGCGGATAGTGATTACGCAATAGGCGACTTTATCGGGAATTTTATTCGGGTGATATAGACTTTTTGTATAATCACGAACGTATTTTTCGGTCGTATCCGCTTTCACTTACGGAAATCGATATTATTTATACAAAATACAACTAAATTTTACCTTTGATTACAAAATGTAATAGTTTGTGAATAACCACTGTAACTGAAAGTTAACTCTAAAACCCTTTACTTACGAAGCCTATAAAAATTACACTTTAGTTTACTACACTAGTTTGTTTAAATATTGCAATTTTGTCTTTCAACTAAATCGAAGTATAACCAAAGAACTTTTATTGCATTTGAATAGGAATTTTGTTGATTACGCGTCCAAACGCCGGCATAAAACCTTTTCATCTGTAGTAATTTTTGTTCAGAAATGGAGAAAGAGGCGAATTTTGATATATTTGACTGCGCTTTACTAGCGAGGCGGCTGAGACTTCACTTTTCGCGAACATCCTGGTCTTTCTTTCGTGGACGCAATAGTCCTTTTCAATTCCGTTCAATTTTATTACAGTTTGCCTCACCTGTTTTTAGAAAAGTAACCCTCTTCCAATTATATATAAGTAAATTCGCTAACAGAGAGGTTAAGCCCCGAACACTGAAACGGCTAATGAGAACGCGTAGATCACGTTAATTTTATTACGATTAATCAGTTATCGAACCCTCATATCATGACCCAAAATAAAGTTATTAGAAAAGTAATTTCACATTAAAAGGTTTATAAATAAGGCACCGTTCTCGAGTTCTCAGTCCACGTTCTAAAGCTCGCGCTTAAGCTTCGTAATGAACTCGAAATTAAATTAATTGAATTTGAAAAGGAAATGATTTTGAGGTTAAACCTTTAAAACGCGTCAAATTATCCGGGAAACTTTCCAACGGTAAGACAAACATAATAGGGGAGCTTGCCGAAATCAGGGGTCAAACGAATTAACAATAGCTTCCATTCTGTCGTAGCTACCAATTAAAGTCAAGGGCTGCAAACTCTCAAATGTTAGATTTTTAATCAATAATAAACACCGCTATTTACTAACAATGAAATATAACGCGTAATGTATAGACAATACGTATTAATGATAACCCAAATTTGAGGCAGACCCCGTAAACATAGGTTTTCATATTTTGAAAACTAAAATCTAATTAATTATTCACGTCAAAAGTTGCGCGTTTCGGAAAAAGAGACAATATACGTCAAAAAGCCCTTCAAAAATGAGGAATATATTTCAATATTCCAAAGTGGGTAGCGGAAAAGGGCCGCTTACACTCACACACCTTCGGGCGAATTTGTGCCCGGGTCGCCCACACGACGGCGAGGCTCTCGGGCCGAAATTCTCTGTAAAAAAACCCTCCCTTATAAA